>NC_083778.1:20091842-20106842 GCF_963514075.1 Conger conger
GCTTTATGACCAGCTCATACCCAGCTAGACCAGCTTTATGACGAGCTCCTACCCAGCTAGACCAGCTTTATGACCAGCTCATACCCAGCTAGACCAGCTCTCTTTCAAGCTGGTCTAGCTGTTATCACTGGGTTGTACAGGAGGGTATAACTCAAGTGGGCCCCAAAAGAACATTCTCCCTCAGGCCTTCAGTAGTTTACAGCCAGCCCAGGGCAGATCACACTGTACTGTGTATTTTGTATATTCAATTTGCTATTCAACCCCCCCCCCCCTCCTTCCCACTGGCAAAGGAGTGTCACAGAGTGCAAATGTCTCTCTGTTTTTAGTACTACGTCCAGAAGCCACGTCAGATGACTGGGATGTGGCACACAGCTCTTAGCCCTGCAGGGATAGGGAGCTCTGGTGTGTGAATGCGTGAATGAGAGACATTGAAGCACTTTGTATAAAGACGCTATATAAATGCAGTCCATTTACCTTTTACCAAGTGCACTTCTTAGCTCTTTTACAGTGTGATTCTAAGCTCTCTGATTCTACAGTGTGATTCTAAGCTCTCTGATTTTACAGTGTGATTCTAAGCTCTCTGATTTTACAGTGTGATTCTAAGCTCTCCCACTGAAAAATTTGCCAGTGATCAGACAGGTTTTGGGAAAGGTTCCGAACTGCATCCTCCAACCCTGTGCGGCTTTTGGCTTACTTGCGATTGCGTTTTACAACCAGCTGAGGGCAGTGTTGCGTTAGTTTTAAATTGTAACGTCAACGATCGACGTGCTCTTGGTGACTGACGGAGCTTGGTTTCATAACCGTCAGAAGTTGCTAGAAGGTAGGTTGACGTATGTAATTTGTACTTAAACCCAGGGAAAGTTGTTGAACATGCTTTGTAAGCTCTCTTCACGTCTCTTGTCAAGTCAGTGCTTAGTACACTGTGTTATGTAACCAAATATTTTACCCGGGGTAAAATTTTCTGCAGTCAGACACTCTGGATTGGATCATGTGCTCCTGGTGTGGCCCTCTTTGCTGTGAGGGGACATGGGGGAGGGGCAGGGGGGGGGGGGTGTACTCTTGCAGTCTTGGGTCTTTGCTTACACTTCCATCTTCTCGAGTTTCTTTTGTCGTTTTAGTATTTTCATATTTCTCCGGTGTGCTTATTTCATAATTTTAGTGATGCATGTCAGTTATTGTCCTTCGTGTTTATTCTGCTGTTAATTTAAACCTTGCTGTACGCATTTGCTTTGTGCAGAGGCACTCACGAAGAAGGCTTTGCGGAAATTCATAATTCATGAATCCATCATTTTAATATCTCCCGTGGTGTGTGTGCGACCCGGGAACCCGTTCTGCACGTGTGCGGCAGTGATAAATGTCATCGGGGCTCCCAGCACACCTGCGCTTCACCCCGCCTTCATCTGCACTCTCGCCCCCTGTGACTGACGGCACGGCCCACCAATGGGGCGCTGAGAGGCCTTGCGTTCGTCCAATGAGGTGTCCCGCTCACGCCCTCCCCCGGCGCCCCGCTTTGCTACAACACCTGCACGTTTCACAGCAGCTCCTAACAGCAATCTGATTTTTTTTTTTAAACAATGAAGCTTTTGTAAGCATTCATGCCTGAGAATGTCAGGTAGTGTAATCTTTGTGTGTGTGAGTAGTGTGTGTGTGAGGATTAGGGTTGAGGAACTGCGTGTGTGTGTGAGTCGTGTGTGTGAGGATTAGGGTTGAGGAACTGCGTGTGTGTGTGTGAGTCGTGTGTGAGGATTAGGGTTGAGGAACTGCGTGTGTGTGTGTGAGTAGTGTGTGTGTGAGGATTAGGGTTGAGGAACTGCGTGTGTGTGTGAGTAGTGTGTGTGAGGATTAGGGTTGAGGAAGGCTTTGTGAAAGAAGCGTTTACATTTGGCTTTGTGTGGGAGATGTTTACACTGTGAGGTCACGCTGTGCGGCTTTGAAAGTGGTGCTGTGTGTCTCTGCCGCGGCCTCCTCTCCCCAGAGAGAGGCTCTGAGGGGCTGCTGGATCCCCGCCGGGTGCAGTGCGCGGTGGAGTTATCCGACGCACGCTTGTCCCAGAGTGATCTCATGGCCTCGGCTATGAGCTGGTGGTGAGTGAGTGAGTGAGTGAGTGAGTGAGTGAGTGAGTGAGTGAGTGAGTGAGTGAGTGAGTGAGTGAGTGAGTGAGTGAGTGAGTGAGTGAGTGAGTGAGTGAGTGAGTGAGTGAGTGAGTGTATGTGTGTCTGTGTATGTGTATGTATGTGTGTGTATGTGTGTGTGTGCGTGTATGTGTATGTGTGTGTGTGCATGTATGTGTGTGTGTGTGTGTGTGTGTTTCTGTGTGTCTGTGTGTGAGTGTGTGTGTGTGTGTTGGATAAGTCAAACAGTCCTGTGGAGACTGGGAGGACACTGTGTGGAATGATTGGACATTAAGGTCAAACTGTTCAGCCTTGATCTCCTGTCTTGTGCCTGGATTTACAGCAAAGGATTACCTTGTAAGGGTGTCTGTGTGTGTCTGTGTGTGTGTGTGTGTGTGTGTATGTGTGTCTGTGTGTGTGAGTATGTATTAGAAACTGAAGGCTAGCCTCACACACACACATGCACAAATGCACACACACACACACACACACACACACACCCGCACCCAGCAGTAAAAGTTAATTAAGGGGGATGGATGTGAGACCGTGCTCCTGGGTTTATTACCTGTATTGTGTTTAATTAATACTGCGTCTGCCTCCACTGCTGACACAGAATGCATGTAGAATTTAAAATTCATATTTTTGTACTGTATTTGTGCTGTTGGGAAAAGAATAAGAATAATATTTTATTGTTCTTATTATTATGATTATTATTATTCTTATCTAGCAGAGCCTCTGCACTGCCTCAGCAGTGGTTGGCGTCTCAGTGAGTTTTTTATTATTCCCATGTTTGTTTGTTTGTTTGTTTGCCTTTGTACCTCCTGTAATGAGAAAGTGCTCGTGTTCATCTCCATAAAATAGAGTCAAAATACAAAACGACCTTCTGGTATAAGGAGGTGTGATGTGTGAGGTGTTTGTGTCTTTTCTGTACCTCTCCCGGGGCGAATATCACGAGGCAGGATAGTTTCACAGAGTAACGCTCGGAAACAGATGTTTTTATGTGTTAATGATCCAGTTTTAGAAGGGTTTCAGGATCTATTCTGTGAATTGATCCAGCTACCTCAGTAATCCTGCTTCATGCTATACCCTCTTAGCTGCCGCTGACATGATATGGCAGAGAAACGTAGCGCTAGTCTTAAAGTAAGGCTAGGACCCCAACAAAATTGAATTCAGTAATAACAGTACCTTTCAAAGAAAGCTCGAGTTGAAAAGTCCTTATCCACCGAAAGGGAAGCGATCTGAATTACAGCAGTTTAATCAGGGTAATGGCGGGTGTCTTAACTGCGTTTTGCCACACTATATGTATATGTTTTATAGGAGCGTCTTCGATAAGACCAGCAGGTGCCACATAGCAAATACGGTTTCAACCCTTTCTGAAAATTAAACACAAATCTGTTGGCACTTGCAGAGCTTATGGAGGGTGTTTAATGTCGAGCGTGGCAGTTTGTGTTTAATGCTGGATCTTGCCGGATCTACTCTTGGTCACACATGTCTTGTCTGCCCTGGTTCACTCTTCCAGCGGTTGAAAGAATACAGGGGCCGTAATCTGATCAAATCTGTAATCCAATCTAATCTTTAATCTGTCCTCATTTGGGGGGAGGGGGGGGGGGGTTATGAAGTGATCTAATACTCTCTGTATCCCGTGACATGAAGTATCGCGGCAGGGGCCCACCGGGCCGCTGGATGAGTTGTCACGGTGATGAGAGCGGAGATGAGAAGTGTTAATTGAACTGTTGAGAACGGCTGCCAGATCCATCACTGTCTTCATTTGCATGGGAGGAAAAGGCACTTTGCCCTCCTCCTCCTCTTCTTCTTCTTCTTCTTCTTCTTCTGATGAGACGCGTTGTCATTTCCTTTCCGCCACGCAGAAACGCCGCCAGTGAATATTGATCGTCTGTATTTACATTTTGTAGTATCCGCGCGTGGAGTGTAGCGGCTACATCGTTTCGCCCCGTAGCTCTCATTCCTTGTCGCCTTGAATCGTCAGCTCTTTCCAGTGTAGGCCACTTCAGAAAATATTTATTTATTTTTCTGCGCAAGGCGGGGGATTTTGTGTGCGGTCGGTGCTTTTTTTAAATTTTTTATTGCTCAGTGCTTTGCCAAATCAGGAACGCTATTTGGCGGTAATGGCGCAGCCCAGTTTACAATTACGCCGTAATTGCTTTATTAGTCTAATGTATTCAGAGCGGCTCGGGTCCGCAGAGGAGGGGGGTACACGCTGGTCAGGACCCAGGCTTACAGCAGAGGAGCGGGGGCGAACGTTAGCATGTTCGCGGCAGGTGTCGAACACGGCCGCTTGCGTTTCGTGACTCAACCCCACCCTCCTCGTCCTCACATGCCGGGGTGTATGCGCTGGTATGGTTTGGTTATGGGTCTTATTTTATTTAGCTCTGCATTCCTGATTTAAAACGGCTGGTGGAGTTTGTTTCTCCCCCCAACCCCCCCCCCCCCCCCTCACCGTTTTTTTTTTCTACCAACCGTTTTATCGGCGTTTCACAGTCCCATTCCGTAGCTGGAGGCTGTTATGACAAACAACATCAAGCGCGCGCGCGCCCCGCCCTCTCTCGACTCCCAAACCGATGTCAGCACTAATAAACAGCCTACAGCGTCCGACGCCTGAGTGTGTGCGTTATAGCTCTGTGCCGGGATTATTCATGCATATTTATTGCTGTTGCTATTTTTTTATTATTATTGTTTTTAATGCATGAATGAGATTCCCACTTAAGAAATGTTTTATTTTCTATTATATACGTGCGGTGGAAATAATTAAACCGGATGAGTCGGTACCTCGAGAGGTTACTGTAACATTGCAGTCGTATTAGGGCGAGCAGTTTCAGAGGGATCTGTAGGGGGTTTTGGGTGCGTGCGTGTGTGTGCGTAGGCGTACGTGTGTGAATGGGCTGCTGTTCTTTTACGGTGCAGATGGGTGTAGAGGCCAGCTGGGGCCAGCAGGGGGCAGTGTGGAGAACACCAGCGGAGGTCATTCTGTGGGTAGACTGCAGTCTTGGCTTCAGATGTTGGCCTGGGCTGCCCAGCCCTGTTCCTGGGGATCTACCCCCTGTATTTCAACCCTATTATCTAGTAATTAGAGGCTCAGCTCAAGATCTCCAGCTGTTGATTGAGTTGGACTCTGTTTGGGTTGGAGTGGAAACCTACAGGACAGTAGATCTCCAGGAACAGGGTTGGGCAGCCCTGATCCAGCTGTTGAATGAGGTGTGCTTTGATAGGGTTGGAGTGAAAACCTACAGGACAGTAGATCTCCAGGAACAGGGTTGGGCAGCCCTGCTCAAGGTCTATGCTGGTTGCCCAAGTTCCCTGATGTGGGATCATTTTTCTTTCGGTTGTTTGGTGTTAGCTTCTGCCCAAGTGGGGAAGATTTGTATCACCTTGTCTTCTGTAGCATTGAGCACAGTGCTGATATAGACCAGGGATTTACAGTGTCGACATTGGCTCAGCAGATAAGAGCAGTTGTCTGGCAGTTGGACGATTGCCGCCCTGTGTGTGTCGAAGTGTCCCTGAGCAAGACACCTAACCCCTAAATGCCCCTGAGGAGCTGGTTGGTGCCTTGCAGCCAATCGCCGTTGGTGTGCGAGTGTGTGTATGAATGTATGTGTATAAAGGTGCTATATAAATGCCAAATGTTTACCATTTACCATTTAATCAGCTCAGTCAGTAGCCATGGGCCTGACCCTGGAGCTGTGGCCAGCAGTGCTGCTGGGCTGTCTGCGTATGGCTGGAGTTCCTGATGGTCGTGAGGGAGAAGCGTCTCTCATTGATTTCACAGTCTGAGCAGAGAGAGACGCGAAATTACACACGCTCCGGCTACTGTGGGATTAGGGAGATTTTTCCCGATCGTTCCCGGCAGGACCAGGAATTTCAGGTGGGAGATCAGAGCTATCACACGCTGCTGAGTTTTCTCCATTTCCAGAAGCCTGTTGTAAGTTTGGCTGGCATTCCGGAGGAAGTCTGTTGGGAATTTTCTGCTCGCTTTTTTCCCCCGAATCTCGGAGTCCTCTGCCCACCGCACTGAGCCTGAGTCGTAATTCCAATTGGACGAGGTTCAAGCTTATCTGGACTGGATTAGATTACATCACCATCTCCGCACTGTCTGCGTATCCATTGGCCCGAAACACAAATAACACGGTCGATCTGTCGTAACTAAAGCCGGGTATTCTGGGTAAAGCGCTGCTGTGTTTCTGTGTCCGTGAATCTCATAACGCTTAAACAGAACTTTGTGCTGAATCGCTTCTTTTGAAAAGGTGTTGAACCGTAGACCGTTCTTTGGTGTTTACGGGGGAACGGTGTCTTCGGGAGCAGATAAAAGATGTTGAACTGTAGACCGTTCTTTGGTGTTTACGCAGGAACGGTGTCTTCGGGAGCAGATAAAAGATGTTGAACAGTAGACCGTTCTTTGGTGTTTACGGGGGAACGGTGTCTTCGGGAGCAGATAGAAGATGTTGAACCGTAGACCGTTCTTTGGTGTTTACGGGGGAACGGTGTCTTCGGGAGCAGATAAAAGATGTTGAACTGTAGACCGTTCTTTGGTGTTTACGGGGGAACGGTGTCTTCGGGAGCAGATAAAAGATGTTGAACTGTAGACCGTTCTTTGGTGTTTACGGGGGAACGGCGTCTTCGGGAGCAGATAGAAGATGTGGAACTGTAGACCGTTCTTTGGTGTTTACGGGGGAACGGTGTCTTCGGGAGCAGATAGAAGGTGTTGAACTGTAGACCGCTCTTTGGTGTTTACGGGGGAACGGCGTCTTCGGGAGCAGATAAAAGATGTTGAACTGTAGACCGTTCTTTGGTGTTTACGGGGGAACGGCGTCTTCGGGAGCAGATGGCGGTTGTATCCACTCTGGGGCGGCTCTTCCGAGTTTCTGCGTGACGAAACCCGGAGGTTTTAAACGCGCGGCAGATGGGCGCCGGGCCGGTAGTTTTGGGGAAACGGGGGCGAAACGTGCCTGGCGCATTCCGCACCTTATTAGGGGATCTCTGCTCAGGCTCCGGGGGGAGACAGGAAACCGTGTTTTCATGAAGAACCGTCGTCATCTTCATTCTGAGAGCCTTTTCAGTGTTTTTTTCCCCCAGTTGTGGCTTTCAGATGCATTTTTGGGGGGTTATTTCTCCTGCTTTTCGGTGAAAATTGGCCCTGTGACAGCGGGACGGCGGGGGAGGGCGTTCTGACGCTTTTGAAATTTGAACGAGCAGCGTTTTCGGTCCCCGCGCGGCCGCCTCTCTTCGCGACACGCGCCGGCCCTGCGCCCCAACGAGGAGCGCCGTCTCTTTGCGAGGGAGGCGGGGGAATTCTGGGAAACCGTGCGCCCTGCTCAAACGTCTTGCCTAACTCACCGCGTTTCTAATGAAAACGCGGATACGAAAATTGCAGGCTTGTATCCTCTGCCCCGCTTCTGGGTAATTACCTGCGCCTCTGGTGCGGCCCCGCCCTGCTCGCCCGCGAGGCGAGACGCGGTCCTCCCCCGGAGCGGCGCGGAGCCCCTCGGCCGCGGGGGTGACTCATCCTCCCCATGATTCTCGCCCTTATTAATGCTTTTTTCTCTCCACGCGGGTCAATAGATTAATCACCGGCGTAATGAACCGCTCGCCCTGGAGCGCCCGTGTGGGACTGGGTGCTTCAGAAGAGAGCGCGCGTCGCCCTCTGCTCCTTAATGCTGGTGTTTTTTTTTACAGGAGGGCGGTTCATACAGTAGCTGAGTCCCACTCTTATCAGCACCCACGTCGCCCTATGTTGTCAGGGGGTTAGTCTCCAGAGGGCTAGGACGTTTGTTTGCTCGCTGGTTCGGTCACTCCTCTGTCCTCCCGGGCAAAGGAAGGACTACAAACATGGCCACTGGGTCCTCTGTCCTCCTGGGAAAAGGAAGGACTACAAACATGGCTGCTGGGTCCTCTGTCCTCCCGGGCAAAGAAATGACTACAAACATGGCCACTGGAACCTCTGTCCTCCCGGGCAAAGAAAGCACTACAAACATGGCCGCCGGGTCTGCTCACCTGTTGCCCTGGCAACGCTGGTTCTGAATGCAGCCCATGACTCCTGGACAGAAGCCTGTTTTTTTCTCTCTTTTTTTTTTTGCCGTCCTGTGCTCCCCACCTCCCCTCTTCACTGTGGTACGGAGCATGCAGGGCACTTCAGGGCGCTTAGCAACCCAGGCACCTACCTGTCCGATTGGGCCGCCCCAGTGTCAGTGCTCTCAGTTTCTGGAACCAGAGCAGTTTTTGACATTTTTGACAAAAATGAGTTGGTGTCATAAATATGTTGTTTATAGGGCACTTAATATATGTGTGACGTTTCACAGAAAACTACTTTTTAAAAGTATGGAGAAAAGGGTGTATCTGCTTGGAGCCCTTTCACTTTGGTTCACAAAACCACTCAGATCCACGGTCACAGGTCGCTCAGAACCGCTCAGAACGCAGATAGAACCTCTCAGGTCCACAGGTTTCTCAGAACCACACGGAGAGCAGATAGAACCTCACAGATCCACGGGTTGCTCAGAACCGCACGGAGCGCAGATAGAACCTCACAGGTCCACGGTCACGGCTGTGGAGCCAGAGGGGTCAGGACATGTGAAGGACTCGTGTTCTGTTGACAGTGAGGTGTGCTCATCCCTGATTGGTCGGTTCTCTGAGCGGTGTCCACCCCCCTGCTGAACCTTGCCCCATTGCAGGCAAACATGAGGCTGCAGAGAGTTTGGGAAAGTTCCTTCTCATTAGTGTTTGGGCCCGCGGACGTTGAACTGCTCCACAGAAGTTCTGGTGCACTCTATATTGCCGACCTGATCACAGGCACTGCTCATGGATTTTGGGCCCCATGATCTCACATTGGGGCCCCAGCACCCCATCACCCCTGCACAATGACAGCACATTTTTGAGGGGCCCTGTCAGGGCCCTTGGAATCTTCCTCACCTCCCTCCCAATTCAGTGTCCCTGAATCGGATAGCCTTGCTTTTATCTTTATGGTTGCACAAACACAGCTCTGGTTGTGCTTTTATGGCACGGTGAACACACATGCAAGCACCGTCGTGCTATCTTCAAGCCATATCAATATTCAACTAAACCTGTCCACCTTACCCGATAAACTAAGCTTCTGTGAGATTTTTTCTTGAGCCATAAAACTGGATTCAGAAGCAGAAGCGTTTTCCAAACTGAACATAATTCCTAAAGCACAGACCTGGCTCTTATCTGTACTTTTGAACTTGGACCTGTGGGTCTTGCTATTCCACAAAACTAAGGAAATCCTGGTAATCCTGCAAAAAAAAAAAAAAACGTGTTGTTTTTCTGGTTGGAGCTGAAGGATATGTATGACCTGTCGGATTTGTCTGCAGGGTAAACCGATTTTTTTGTTTTACTGCTTGCCCTGTCCCGCTAATGTATCATTTTTTTTTAACGTGTGCTCGTTTGCGTAATCCTCTTGGTCTGAAAATAGGTGACAATGGGGGTGAAAGGAGAAAGAGGGATGACAGGACTATTCGACAGTAATTTAAATGTTACCGACGCGCCTGCCGTGGCAGCGAGGCCCTCCGGCGGCACGGCTTTCTTGCTACGCCTCGGATGGATGGATATATTAGGGTGAAGGTCACGTTTGCGCTGTCTCAACCGTTCACCTCCGCTTCGGTTGGCCGCCCGTCTGACCGCACGGTACCGCAGTTTGACAGGCAAGCGCGATCGCATTCCTGGAGCCTATTTGCGCTGTATTTTCAGAGGTTTCTGAAGGAAAGGAGGGAGCGAAGCCGTCGGGTGCCGCCCCCCCCCCCTCCTTCTCTGAACGGCTATTTTCCTTATTTTAATTGCTCGGTTCTTTTTTGCCCGCGGTCATTGCGCGCGGAGCGGAGAGCGAAGCGTTCACAGACCCCGTCAGCTTCAGCCAGACGGAATCGAAGCGTGACATCACGCCGGTGTCACGTTTCAGGCTTTGCTTTCTCGGAGCTTTTTTTCACGCGCGGAGAGAGCGAGAGGGAGAGACTGACAGCTGGAATTCTGCGTGTCGTCGCGCGATTCTGTAGCGGATCGGTTTCAAAACAGCGAGTGCCCGTCCGTTACCTCACCACTGCGCTCCCGCGACTGGTGTGTCCGATCTGGGTGACGACTTAAATTCCACCTCTTAGGTAATTGATTATCCAGTACATCTTTCTTGCGTAAGTAAGCAGTTTTTTTTTTGTGGGTTTTTCTTTTTCCAAATATTGTGTGCAATAGGCTACTACATTCCATTTTACGGGCGTTGAAAATGCAGTGTTGGTTAAATATTATATGACGTGCTTTCGGGCTGCAAACATTTATACGTCAATATATGAATTATCTTGTGTTCTTAATGATGGGATTCGACTATTTTAGTAATAATTGAGTCTTTAAAAAACTGTCAACAAATGAATCTCTTCGTTTTTTGTGTTGTTCACACACACACTATATTTATTGTCATTTCATTTTGTATTGCCACGCTGGTGGGCTCGGCTGATCACTTTTCTGCGTTTTAGGGGAATGTTTTTTCTTTAGTGTGAAGAAAATGAATTGTTGTAACTATTGCGTATTGGGGCAAACGTGATGTGGCATCGTGTGCAAACGCACACATCGCGGATGACAGATTCAGAACCAGAATAGAATTCGGAATTTATATAGTAATTGAAGGGTATTACTGTGGACATCAATGCCCGTTGTAGATGGTCTCATGCGCGCGATGCTTCGCCGTTCAGCTGTTGATTTATTGTCGCACATTAAGTTTTGCTGCTGTATTATCGCTCGCGTCCAGTTAACCTGCCGCGACCTCCTGTCTTTTACAAAATAAAGCGCCGCATTTGTAGGTTTTTTGACAGGAGTCCGGTTACTCCCTCCTGCTTCATTTCTTTTAGGTTTAAGTTGGAATGAAAGGTGAGTCTTCCGGCGAGATGAACTCTGGTCTGTTTCGTATGCGAATGCGTTCCGGCTGGGAATATTCAGCTTGTGTGTGTGTGTGTGTGCGTTTGTGTGTGTGTGTGTGTGTGGACATTTTCAGCGGTGCCGTCGATTGACTGTGGAATCCGCAGTTCAGCTGTAGCTGTGGGTATTATGTAAGATGTATTTTAGAGAGGTAAGACGATCTGGGTCAGTCAGTTCAGCTGTTCCCCACTGTATATTCAAAAACTTCCACCCTCCCGTGAGGGGCATGTACCGGCCAGCTGAACTGGACTGTACCTCTGAACTTCTGCTCATAGTCCCAGCCCTGCATAAAAAACAGCAGTATACTGTTTATAATACATTTAAGGCAATTTGCAGGGGGATCTGAACGTGTCAGTGTGGAGGGCCACAGATTGCGCATTCCTAAGATCGCCAGAAGACCTCCCCATGACTCCATCTTGAGCCCTCCGTGTTTTGTTTCCATTATTTTACGACTTTGGATTTGAAAATGGCAGAAATAGCCCGCGTCTCTGTTCTGCCGATAGTCTCTGTTTATATGTGCGCTGCTTCTGTGGAACGGGGTGTTAAAAAGCTCCGGGCTCCGTTCCGCGCGCTGCAGCTTTCCGCGTTGGAGCTGTTGTGTTTTAATACACCAGAGCGTCTTCTCAGCCAGGTGAACCTGTCAGCATCTTTACATTAGAACTTAAGTAACTGAAAGCGTGTCGTCTTACAAGTGCTTGGACATATGCTTCGATGACAAGCTGTCCTACGCGGTAGCGGTTGATAATCTCCTGAGAAAGCTAAAAGTGTTTCTGAAATGAACCTCGTTTTCCCTTTGAGGCCAAAATATATATACTTTTCTGTGATTGATTCCTCTGGATTCGGGGCTTTAGACCCAGCTTCTCTGTGTCATTGTTATACATTGTCCTGCCCATCTCATCTCCAGCGTGCGATTGAACAGTAAGTCGGGCGTTATTGACCATTCCTACCATTGACTATTCCAACTGGCATATTAAGGTTTTATTTCTAAAGCAACGCTGGTTAAAGTGCCTTCCTTCTGGAGTGGAATACTCTTCCATGATTGCGGATATCGACTGCCCTCGTCTCGAGTAAGTGGGCACAAGTAAGGTAGTCACAGTTATTGGAAAAATTGACTTTTTCTATAATGCACACTGGACATGTTCTAACTAACAGAAAAATGGAATTGGAGGTATTAGTATCCTTCGGTAAGTGTAAGTGTCTTGTTCTCTTGCTGGACCCTGATGGAGGGCTGTAATAGTTTTGGACGGTAGGATTGCCCCGTGGGTTGTATTGATTTGGTGTTCTGTGTTATTGCACTGTTGTCATTTTTTTTTGTTTTGATTGCAGTACTTCAGTTTTTTTGTTTTTTTTGTTTTTTGTTTTTACAGTTTACGATTACCTGCCAGCAATAAACACTTTAATTGCAGCTGATGTATCACATGGCTCACTGTATTTGGCTTAATTAATTTTAACTGCTGCATCTGCCCTGTGCCGAGGTTTTGTAAACAGGTGGTTGAAGCGCAGGCAGTAAATATTTACACGCGGAGTTTGTGTGAGATCAACTCTTGGCAACGGTTGTATCACTCTCCCCTCCCCCCTCCCCTTTCTCTTTCCCCCTCTCTCTCCATCCCTCTCTCTCTCTCTCTCTCCGTTCCTCCCTCTCTCTTTGTCTCCCTCCTCCTCTCCCCCTCCGAGGCCCTTTCACACGTACATTACCCGACATGAAGTTACAGAACTCTGGGGTTCTCCCCGGGCGCCTGTGTGGATGTGTTATTTCCACAGTGTCTGCGTGTAAATAGTGAGTCATATTCACTGGCACGCTGTGGACCGAGAGCAGGAACAGTCAGTGAATGGTGCGGTCTGTGCCAGAATCCTTGGAAAAAATTTATATTCTTTTTCATTTTTTTGTTGAATACCTGTAGGGGTTGACTCGAGGAGATTAGTAATTGATGCAAATGTTGTTGAAATGACTGGATTGATGTTTTTAATTGGGCTGAAAAGTCACCTGTTCTGATAATTCCTTACTTCTTAGATCGTGAACCATAACGATTCACACACTAGACCTCTGCCATTATACAGTATCTATGATATAATATATTTTATTTGGTTATTTTTGACATTCATATTTTTACATTCTAGTGTTTTTCCAATTGGCAAAGACAGTTTTTTGTGTAATTAAGGATATTTTTTTTGATATTTCGAGCAGTTTTTGATGACCTGCTGGCTTGACGAATGGCTAGGTTTGGGGTATTCTGGGGTTTGTAGTCTGAAGCCAGATACGTGTCATTCGGCTCACAGGCTACATTTTAGTCAAAGGAAAGCTATTTGTTTCTAAAATTGCCCCAGTGCACTTGAGTCTGGCTCTCATTGTCCGCCTGCGTTATTGTTTCAAGCACCAGGCCGATGTTTTCTCTGCTGAAAGCTGTATAAAGTGCTTTAAAGGGCAATTTTCCTCAAGTCATTGGACGGTATCTGTTTCCAGCGTCGTTGCTCCTGTTGTTTCCAGACTGTGGAAATGGACTCTGATTGCGTCTGCGGGTTGTAAACGGCGGCGTGCGCTCTGCTCTGAGAGACAGACGCGCTGACGTCTCCTCCATCAGAGCTCATCCTCCTGCCGGCAGGAGGCTCGCTGGGCCTGACTGACGTTAATGGGGAAAAGTTCTGCCTGCTTATCGGGCCTTCTTTAATGTTTCAGTGCATTCTGCTACTGAGTGCACATTGAGTGAGTGAGTGTGTGTGTGTGTGTGTGTGTGAGAGAGAGAGAGACAGAGAGAGAGACAGAGTGTGTATCTGTGTCAAAAACAGTTTGCTTCATTTTTTTTTTCAAGCAGACATTTGTTTAATTGAGAATGTGTGTCTGAGAGTAGTTTATTTGTGTGTGTGCTTGTGTGTTATACGTGTGTGTGTGTGTGTGTGTGTATATGAGACAGAAAGTGTGTGTATATTTGTGTGTGTGCAGCTTGCATGTGTGCTTGTGTGTGTGTATGAGTTGTGCGTGTGTGTGTGTGACTTGTGTGTGTGTGTGTCCATAAGCAGAACTGATTGATTCAGACCGGTTCCCAGGCCTGAGCAGCGTGTGGGTCTGGTGGTGGACTCTGGTGGTGGACGCTGCAGGGCTTCTGGGTGAGAGGCAATGGGGAATAGATGTGAGCAACATGGAAGACAGTCATCTACAGACCTCCTGCGGGGGGAACATGGGGGCCGTCGTGGGCGGAATTGTCCTCCTCACGCAGTGGCATCTGGGCACAGACTACCCCCCCTCACTGCTTCCTCACACTCCAGCCCATCATCCTTCCTCCTGGGCTGCAGTGCACCCTGGGTAATGTAGTTTGTTTTAGCAGCTCAGGAGAGGAGGAAGCAGGGTTGTGGCTTTTTGTGTATTCATCCATTCTGTTCGTTACCATGGTCACCTGCCATACCGCTGAATTTATTTCTGTATTTTATCTGTCTCTGCCTTGTTTTGTAAACAAAAACCTAGTCTGTGTGTAGGGTCAAGTTGATTTTATAGTGTGTTACAAAGAAGTGGCAAGCATTTGTGGCTCCGATATAGTGCATGCGTGCGTGCGTACGTGCGTGTGTGTCTGTGCGTGCGTGTGTGTGTCCCAGTTATTGTTGTAATGGGAATGATGATCTTATGTTTTGACAATGTACTGATAAACCCAACCAACACCATTCCCAGTGTTTGCCAAGAGAGAGTGAGAGAGAGGGAGAGAGGGTGAGAGAGAGAGAGATGGGGAGAGAAAGAGAGAGGGAGAGAGCGAGAGAGTAAGAGAGAGGGGGGAGAGGGAGAAAGACAGAGAAAGACAGAGCGAGAGAGAGAGAGAAAGAGGGAGAGGGAGACAGAGAGAGAGTAAGAGAGAGGGGGGAGAGGGAGAGAGAGAAAGAGGGAGAGGGAGACAGAGAGAGAGAGCGTATATGAGAGCGGGATGTCATCCCGATGTGAGCTTTGAGAGGAATCTCCTTGATCAGGAATGACAGCGCAGGACCT
>NC_083778.1:20121007-20123507 GCF_963514075.1 Conger conger
CCTGCCCTCATGATCGAGGAGCAGGAACGAAAGAGTGAGAGAGGATTCTTTTTTTTCGGTAGATTTTTCGGTCTGATTCATGCTCTTCGTGTTGCTGTCCCTTTTGAGAACTCATTCCCCTGCTCTCCCCGAAGCCACAATGATGAAATTAGTTTGCAAGTCTGAGAAATTTCCCGAAACTGTCCTCCGTACGGCAACGCTTCCAAAAATGATCCGCCCGTGTGCTGACAGTTCTTAAAGTCTGAAAATCCCAGGGACGGGCGCACACTTTAAGGTCGACCACATCACGCATTTCATTACGCCTAACTGTAAACGCTGGGTACTGGCGGCCATTTTGTGACGGACCAGAGTGCCTCCATGGCCCTGTGCCTGGTCTCAATCCCTCGGTGCCAGGCAACCAGAACTCAGAATTCAGTCTGATTGTCGGACATAAATAATTCATGAATAATAATAATAATTTAAATCCAAAGGACCACGCTGTGTGTGAAGATGTAAATGCAGAGCTGGAATCCGAGTGCCTTGCTGCACCGTGCCGGGTTTCATTTTATGAAGGGTCCTCCTCGAACCGGACATCTTAACCTTCACTCGCTGTGGGTGACCTTTGACCCTTACTACCTGAGTCCTACAGGAAGCACCTTACAACACGCGATACCCATTCGGGTGTAGTGTGATCCAGTGCACTGGTTCATTATGGTACTGCTGGGTGCAGTGCAGAATGGTATTCTGTGGTCCAGTACATTAGCTACACTTGAAAAAAAAAAAAAAAAAGAGATTCTGAAAGGGTTCTTTGGCTTGATTCCACAGCGGAACCCTTCTTAATGATTTATGTAACACTCTGTGAAGTGTGAAAACTCCCAGTCAGAGAACCATTTTACCGGAGAAAGAGCCCTTGAACTCGACAGGGTTCTTCAACGGAATCACAGGGTTCCTATTGGAGCCATTTTGTTTCTGAGTGTCGGGTGCTCCTGACTTGAGTAAAGATTTCACGGTCCTCTCCTCGGAGTTGTTATTGTTTTGTATTTGCTGTCGTTGAACGGGTGAGCGCTCTTTAAGCGATGACCCTGTTTTGGTTTTTTTTTTGAGCGCTTGTTGGCTTCCTCTCATCCTCCCGCTTGACTGTGCTTAGACTTCACCCTGGCTGCGCTTGTCCGCCCGATGAGGTGCCCTGAGGGGGTCTGTGTGGCGTGAGGAATCGCTTGGGTTCCTCAGCGCACTTCATTGATTCTCATATTTCCGTGTTTAATGTGCAGACATGCCGCGCAATTGTTTTGGATTCAAATACTTCTCTTCGCTCTATTGAGCTCGTCTGGTGTACTGGAACTGCGGAATGCTGTGAGGAAGTACAACCCCCGCCCTTCTGGTCCTTGCCTTGGTCGGCTTAGTCGCACCAGGCGAGAGCAATTGAACACAGAAAAGTATTTGAGTCCAAATGGATTTATGTATGATGGGATTACATTCGACACCGTCACAGTGCTGAGAGGACCAGTGTCTGTCTGTCTGTCTGTCGTTTGGTCTGTCTGTCTGTCTGTCTGTCGTTTGGTCTGTCTGTCTGTCTGTCATTTGGTCTGTCTGTCTGTCGATCTGTTTGTCCTCCATCTTCAGGCAGTAGCTCGTCATTGACTCCTTTTGTCTGGCTGCACTCTCAGAAATAAAGGCAGGAAAAGTACCTAAACCGGTACAAATGGTACTCTGTAGGTACACAGAAATGTTCCCCTCGCCAGCAATATATAACTCTGGAAACATACTCATGGTTCACCCAGAGAGAACATTACTGTACTGTCAGGGTACATTTTTGGACATTCGAAGCTTGAAGAGCAATTTGACCCACTGTCACCTCGTTTCTGAGCGCGTGCGCGTGTTTGAGAGGACACATGTGGGCACGTGGGCAGTCGGACAGACCTGCGATTGCGGTTATTCTCTCCGAAAGAGAGAACTGGGACAGGACAGGGAGCTGGAAGTGTTCTCTGAACAAGCAGGAGTCACAGATCACAGATCTGGGCCTATAAAGAGCTCAGGTGAGGGTGTGAGCTCTCTGGAGATTAGAGACGGAGAAAATGGGACACCTTTTCGCGCACCTCCCCTGCAGCTGTGGATGTGTTCTGCGTGTGAGTTTGGGGTTTTGTTTTGTTCGGCGCAGACCAGCTCCCAAAGCACCGGCCAGCGAGAAGAAGGACCGCCCCATCAGCACCATGACCGACGCCTCCAACTACACCAGCAGCTCGGACTACATCCCCCGCCCTGGGAGCCCCCCGGGCAGGGTGAGTGACCCCTGACCCCTGACCCCTGACACCCCCGCCGTCCCTGGGCACGAGCTGGGATACGGAGAGATTGAGGAGTGCACTGAATCAGTGACTGTGTGAACATCACATCTCTTTTTCCAATTCTCAGCCTTCAAGATCCTCGAAAAAAGTTCACAATTTTGGGAAGAGGTCCAACTCCATAAAGAGGAACCCCAATGCCCCTGTGGTCAGGAGTGGCTGGCTGTACAAGCAGGTGAGGG
>NC_083778.1:20131007-20133507 GCF_963514075.1 Conger conger
GGTCCCAGCCGGAGGTGTGCGGTCTGGACCGGTCCCAGCCGGAGGTGTGCGGTCTGGACCGGTCCCAGCCGGAGGTGTGCGGTCTGGACCGGTCCCAGCCGGAGGTGTGCGGTCTGGACCGGTCCCAGCCGGAGGTGTGCGGTCTGGACCGGTCCCAGCCGGAGGTGTGCGGTCAGGACTGGCCCCGGGAGGCGGGCGGGCCGGGGGCCCTGGAGCAGGGCCAGGCGGACGGGGAGAGGGGCCCCCTGCGGCCGGACGGGGTGGAGAGGGAGAGGCCCCGGCCCAGGGCCCGCGGCGCCAGGCTGCAGCCGGGCCAGGCCGCCGCCATCGTGGCGGCCGTGATGTCATGCTCCCAGCAGGGCGGGGCCGGGGGCCCCCAGGAGAACGCCCTCCAGCTCAACGGCTCCGGGGGCTGCAGCCCGGGGGATGGGGGGGGCGATGCCCCGCCCGCCTGGCCTCCCACCTGTGCCACGCCCCTGATAGACTCCTCCCACTCGCAAGATGCTCCCCATATAGACCCCGCCTGCTGCCAGCCCCCCCCTCAGCCAGAATGTGACCAATACCAGCCCCCTCCCCAGCAAGAATTTGACCAATCCCAGGCACCTCCCCAGCCAGAATCTGACCAATCCTTCCCCTACCTCCAGAGAGAATCTGACCAATTTCAGCCCCCTCAGCAAGAATCTGACCAATTGCAGCCCCCTCAGCGAGAATCTGACCAGTCACAGCCTCTTCCCCAGACAGATTCTGTCCAATCCGTGCCCTACCTCCAGAGAGAATCTGACCAATCGCAGCCCCCTCCCCAAACAGATTCTGCCCAATCCCTGCCCCCTCCCCAGAGAGAATTTTGCCAATCCCAGCCCCCTCTCCAGATAGACTCCGCCCTTCCACAGGTCTCTCACCACAGAGACATCAGCTATTCCCAGACCCTTCCCAAGAGAGACTCCACCCACTCATACGCCCCTCCCCAAATAGACTCCGCCCATTCACATGCCCCTCACCAGAGATGCCCCAGCTATTCCCAGACCCTTCCCAGGAGAGAATCTACCCAATCACACGCTCCTCCACAGAGAGACTCCACCTTTTCCAATGCCCCTCCCCAAACAGACTCCGCCCACTCCGAGGCCCCTCCTTATATAGGATCCACCCACCCACAGGCCCCTCCCCAAATAGCCCCCGCCTATTCCCAACCCCCTCCCCAAGTAGGCCCTGCCCAATCACAGGCCCCTCCCCAAATAGGCTCCGCCCACATCCAGGCCCCTCCCCCCGACGGTGAGAAGAGCCTCCAGCGGACCAGCTCTATGCAGCAGCTGGAGCAGTGGGTGAGACTGCAGAGAGGGCGAATCCAGGAGGACGACACTGACAGGTGAGGGGAGCTCGGGCAGGGAATTCTGGGAGTTGTAGTTTTTGACAATATTGTCGTTTATATTGTAGTTTATTCCCCAGAGAACGGCTCCCGATGGCTGTTGTGTTCTGTGCTTCCAGCGTGGCGTCGTACCTGACTCTGCCCAGGAAGATGCCGAGCCAGCGATCCTCCCAGGGGGTGCCCCACTACCCCGAGGGGTACCGCACGCTGCCCCGGAACAGCGTGATGCGCCCGGGCAGCGTGTGCAGCCTGGCGCCCTCGCTGTACGACCGCGCCCTGGGGCCCACGGCGGCGGAGAAGCGGCGCTCCATGCGGGACGACACCATGTGGCAGCTGTACGAGTGGCGCCTGCGCCAGTCCTGCCCCAAACACGCCCCGCTCAGGGGCTCCTACAGCACCCTGCCCAACCCCCGCAGCCTGGCCCGGCCCTCCGACCGCCTGGCGCCCTCCATCCCGCTCTCCCCCTCCCACGGCTCGCTGGCCCACTGCCCCCCCGCGCTGACCGCCCGCGCCCACCAGGGGGCCATGACCATGGACCGCCGGCACCGCACCCACGTCACCCAGGTACGGACCCCACGCCCTCCTACGCCCCGCAGCCTCTCACACGGGTACGGACCCCACGCCCTCCTACGCCCCTCAGCCTCTCACACGGGTACGGACCCCACGCCCTCCTACGCCCCTCAGCCTCTCACACGGGTACGGACGGACCCCACGCCCTCCTACGCCCCTCAGCCTCTCACACGGGTACAGACCCCACGCCCTCCTACGCCCCTCAGCCTCTCACACGGGTACGGACCCCACACCCTCCTACGCCCCGCAGCCTCTCACACGGGTCCGGACCCCACGCCCTCCTACGCCCCGCAGCCTCTCACACGGGTACGGACCCCACGCCCTCCTACGCCCCTCAGCCTCTCACACGGGTACGGACCCCACGCCCTCATACCCACCCTCAGCCTCTCACACGGGTACAGACCCCACGCCCTCATACCCACCCTCAGCCTCTCACACGGGTACAGACCCCACACCACGTCACACGGGTACAGACCCCACACCACGTCACACGGGTACAGACCCCGCGCCCTCATACCCCATCAGCCTCTCTCACAGGGGGGAATGGCAGGGGCTGTGTTTGCATAC
>NC_083778.1:20136007-20146007 GCF_963514075.1 Conger conger
TCTCAGCAGTGAAACAAAATGGCTTCCCTTGTGAGGGGTCATGTATTTGACTTGCAGCTGCCTATCATGGCCAGGTCACTGTTGAAAAAGAGATCCTTAATCTCAACAAGCCTATCCTGGTGAAGCACGGCTGAGCATGGTGTGACACAGAGCAGCCCAGCGTCTCCCCGTCCTGTGGAGACCGGTTCGGCCCAGTGGGTTTGGGGTTGACGGAGCCTGGCCCGGTCTGGCCCGGTTTGGTGCGGTGTCAGTCAGGCGCAGTGATAACCCTGTCACCCCCCCTGCCCCCCCCCCCCCCCCCAGCCCGAGGAGCTGACCCTGCTGCTGATCAAACTGAGGCGACAGCAGGCTGACCTCAGCACTGCCCGCCAGCACACGCTGGCACAGCTCCTGCAGATCAGTCTCCACGGCAACAACCCAAAGGTCAGAGGTCATCCTGTGTGTGTGCAGTGCGCCATGTGCCATCCTCCATCTTCACTGGTCACTCATCGCACTGAGATCGTCGTCCCGCTCCCTCCGTAGAGACGGTCGCCCTTAGAGACAGTTACCCTGTGTCCTGCTCGCTCCTTACAGACAGTTGCCCTTTATCTTTGTCACTCCTGAGAGACAGTTGCCCTGTGTCCTGGATATTCCTTAGAGACGGTTACTATGTGTCCTGGTGACTCCTTAGAGACGGTTACTATGTGTCCTGGTGACTCCTTAGAGACGGTTGCCCTGAGTACCAGTCACTCCTCAGACAGAGATGGTTCCCCAGCTCCTGTGAAACAGGGCCTAAGTAGAAAGAGGACCTCTCAAAAACAGATCAACATGAAGACAGAAGGACCCCAGCTGCCCTGGAGGGGAGGAGTTAAACTGGGGTCCTGGCTGTGCTCATTAGACCCCCCTGCCCTAATGCTGAACCCCCTCGGCCCCCCCGGCCCCTATCTCAGCCTGGGCCCTGGCCACATCCTCCATCCTCCTCACCGTCAGGTCACCTCATCACCCTCCGGAAGATTCCGCATTCCCACCCCGGTTATTCCTCCTCTCTGAAACGTCTGACTGCAGGTCACCCTCCTGGCCGGCACGCGTGGGTAAATAAAGAAGTAGAACTGTTCAGAATGTTTTTCTGTACGCCTGAGTTTAAACCTCAGGCGGGGTTAAAGGGGAAGCGCTGCTTCTCGGTGCGGTCGGTAAATCAATGGGCCGTCTCGCGGTCATCGCGGCCGATCGCGTTCATTCACAAACCCGCCTTCCGCGACCGCGAGCGAGCCGTTCACCTGGAGGCGCCGTTTCTCCCGCTCTGCGAAAATGATGAGAAACGGGCGGCTGGCAGTGTCGTAGCGTAGATTAATGTCAGGACGGTCGTATCCCCGTTTCCTCACGGTGGGTGAGGTGTTGTAGCGTAGATTAATGTCAGGATGGTCGTATCCCTGTTTCCTCACGGTGGGCGAGGTGTCGTAGTGTAGATTAATGTCAGGACGGTCATATCCCTGTTTCCTGACAGTAGGCGAGGTGTCGTGGCGTAGATTAATGTCAGGACGGTCATATCCCTGTTTCCTCACGGTGGGCGAGGTGTCGTAGCGTAGATTAATGTCAGGACGGTCATATCCCTGTTTCCTCACGGTGGGCGAGGTGTTGTAGTGTAGATTAATGTCAGGATGGTCATATCCCTGTTTCCTGACGGTGGGCGAGGTGTTGTTGTGTAGATTAATGTCAGGATGGTCGTATCCCTGTTTCCTCACGGTGGGCGAGGTGTTGTTGTGTAGATTAATGTCAGGATGGTCGTATCCCTGTTTCCTCACGGTGGGCGAGGTGTTGTTGTGTAGATTAATGTCAGGACGGTCGTATCCCTGTTTCCTCACGGTGGGCGAGGTGTTGTTGTGTAGATTAATGTCAGGATGGTCGTATCCCTGTTTCCTCACGGTGGGCGAGGTGTTGTTGTGTAGATTAATGTCAGGACGGTCGTATCCCCGTTTCCTGACGGTGGGCGAGGTGTTGTTGTGTAGATTAATGTCAGGACGGTCATATCCCTGTTTCCTGACGGTGGGCGAGGTGTTGTAGCGTAGATTAATGTCAGGACGGTCGTATCCCTGTTTCCTCACGGTGGGCGAGGTGATGGTCGTATCGCTGTCACCCTCACTGTGTCTCCACACGGTTGCGCGGTGCTAATGTCAGCGGCTACACGCCTCGCCTAACGCCCGGCACTGCGTGTAACCGCGTGCGCTTGCGTGTTCCACAGCCCCTGCGCCCCTGTGCGTGTCGTGTGTGGGCTTTCCCTCGCGTCTCGGACCGCGCCGAACCGAACCCGTCTCTCACTCGGTCCCGGGCGCGGAGCATCGATCTGCAGGCGGCGGCTCGCCTTTGTGTTCCGCCCGTTCACTGACCCCCTCGTCTGGTGAGGCCGATTCATCCGCTGCGCTCGCCGAATGCGTGTCTTCACCTGCCCGTGGTCACAGACTGAATGCTTTCTGCTTTTTTGGGATAATTGGAAAGGCAGATCACACCTGCAGTTGAAATATCCTGTGTGCTGCTGCTGCTGCCCTCTCGTCTCTGTTTTTATTGCTTTTTTAATTCTGTCTCTCGCTTCCAACCTCACTGTCCTGACGGTCTTTTCTCTCTTTCCCTTTTGGCTTTCTTTCTTTCCCTCCTGCCCGTGCCTCTGCTGCTGCTGCTGCTGCTGCTGCTAGAACAATGTGCTCTCCCATCACCTAAAGAGGAATCTGCAGTTTCTGGACAGCCAGGTGGGGCCCTGCTCCGTGTGTTTGCCGCACAATAATAACCGCCGTCTCTCAGCGACGACCGTGCGCGTGCTTTTTATAAGAGTTCCCCTGTGCGCCTGTCTCTCGCCTCCGCACCCTGGGCCTGGTGAATGCGGCTGAACAACAGCGGGGTGTGACCCAGCGCCTCACGCTGCCTCAGCACGTGCTGCTCTGCTGGGGGGAGGTGACAGATCAGCTGAGCCCGAGTGTCAGAATGTGCTTGTGTAAAAAAAAAAAAAAAAAAAGTGTTTTTAATCTTCTTCAGTCAAACATTCGTGGAAGGGTTTGGTTCCGAAAAAGGCAATTGGCAGGAACATATGCAGGAAGGAGGAAAATTTACCTGCTGGAAGGCAAATATTTCTGTAAAAACCGGTCTTTCCTGAAGCACCTGCTGGGACCACTTTACGAAGGGAGGTTGTCTGCCAGGAGCTGATTAAAGACAGACTGACGGATGAAAAACGAGAGTCAGACAGAAATAAAGAGAGAGAGGGAGAGAGAGAGAGGAGGGAGAGAGAGCGAGAGAGAGAGAGAGGGTGGAGGAGGAGAGAAACAGGGCCAGATTGAGCCAGACCAGACTGCCGGAACCGTTCTGGCAACACAGAGCAGCAGGTTGTTTTGGAATGTTTTTCTTCCTCCAAATTCCACATCAGTGTTCCAGAACTCCACCGCCTTCAGTCGTCGGTATCGACTCTGCGACATCAGCATTAGAATGTTCAAGCCTAAGAGCGTTCTAATCATGTATTTGTGACCTCACACCATGCAGTCACTCAGTTCTAACTCAGCATTCTGTCACCACCCTCTCCTCCGCTGTCCATGCTGCAGAACTTATAAGCCTTTTCTGTGGGCTACAAGTGGGTTTAGTTTCAGAGCTTATCACCATAAAGTAAATGTGGCAATTATAAACAGGGCTCCATAAACCTTCCCAGTTTAGGAGCATTTGCTCTGGAAAATTAATGTGTGCTAACGAGAAGAGCGGCACATCTACTAATTGGGATATATTAGTGTGCTTCTAACGCAGGAGCACAGATGCTCCTTGGAAAAGGACGTTTGCGTAGAGCGCTGATATATTGTCCCTGTCCTCCCTCAGAACCCTTTTCCTGATTTATAACTGCTCAGTCCGGGTTTCTTTTTCCTTTAATTTGTTGTTCCATATCTCCACCGTTTCTGGGGCTGTGGGTGACACTTTATATTACACACGTGCACACACACGTGCACACACACACACACACACACACACACATGTGCACACACACTCACACACACACACACACACACACGCACGCACACACACATGCACACACACAGAGGCCTGATTTATCTTTGCGCTTGTGGTAAAACCTCCATCTTCGGTGTGAATACACTTTTCAGAAGGGTCAAGTCCTTAAAGCCTGAGCTGCTCAACCTTGCTGTCTAATTACATGTAAAGTAGATTTCATATTGAGTCATATGCCAGCAGAGTTACTCAGCTGCCTGCCATATGTTTAAGAAGGCCAATCACTGCTGTTTCACTCAACATGGTTTTACGCTGCGCATTTTTTTAATCACTTTGTTAGGATATGACAATTTCGGTAAACAAAACTTTGTTGTGAATGCTCTTTTTTTTTTCGAGTCTGTGTGTCCCACAATGGCCTGTGTTTGATTCGGATGGGACTGATTGCTCACACATGGTGTTGTACACTGTTGGGTGAGAGCAGTGCCTCGTTGCCATGGCGTCCCCGTGGCGACCGCGGTGATGGAATGTCAGTTAAAGGCTCGGACGGACAAAAGGGCACGAAAGTCTGTTTGTGGTCGGAGCTGCAATTTCTGTTATTGCTAATAGTGCTCTCACTGATTTCTCTCAACTGTGCGGCCGTTCTCCTTTCTCTGCTATTGATTATGTGTCATAACGGACATAAACCCCCACTTTGTGGGGTTTGAATATCAAAGGGGGGGCGGAGGGAGAGAGAATGATTGACAGTTCAAAGGGACTGTGGGTGTATTCTGTAAACTGATTGTGTGCTTGTGTTTGCCTACATGTTGTGTGTTTCTGTTTGTGGTTGTATGCAATATTCTGTGTGTGTGTGCGTGTGCGTGTGCGTGTGCGTGTGTGTGTGTGTGTGTTTGTGTGTGTGTGTGTGTGTGTGTTTGTGTGTGCGCATGTCTGTGTGTCTGTGTGTATGTGTGTACTGTGTGTGTGCATGTGTGTGTGTCTGTGTGTGTGTGTGTGTGTGTGCACGATTGTGTGTCTGTGTGTATGTGTGTACTGTGTGTGTGTGCATGTGTGTGTGTGTACTGTGTGTGTGTGTGTGTGTGTGTGTATGTGAGTGTGTGTGCGTGTATGTGTGTGAGTGTGAGTGTGTGTGTGTGTGTGTGTGTGTGTGCATATGTGTGTGTGTGTGTGTGTGTGCACCGGTGCCCATACATCTCCCCTCTCCTGTCTCCGGTCTTACATAGATGAGAGAGAATGACCCTCTCATCTTCCTGAGTCACACAATGATTGAGAACTCTGCTCCAAGGCCTCAGCTCTACCAGCAAGTAAGGTCCTGGCCAATCAGCGCCATCCCTGCTTCCTGTCTGTCAGGTCCTGGCCAATCAGCGCCATCCCTGCTTCCTGTCTGTCATCAAGCAAATGGACCACTCCTCCCCCTTCAACTCTGAGTTCACTCCAATCTTCTCACGACATCTTTATCCAGTCCTGTGTTTCTCGTATCTTCATCCATGGTTGATTTTGTTTATTTATTATTCTTGCTGGTATTGGATTGATGTTGGCATGGCTCGTGGTGTATGGTATGCTATGCTAAGCTAGCTTTCCATCTCTCACTGTGGGTGAGACCCGTTCTCATTGTTCCTGCCCTCTGGGAGACTCTTCTGGAGTCGGTTGGACGGCCATTTTGTAGTTGGACCGCCATTTTGTAGCATTGCTTCTTCACCACTTCCATGGCTGCCACCCCTGCTGAAATAAACAGCTCAAACAGCTAGGTTTTGAAACAGCCGGTAGCTGGCTGACCAGTTCAGACCAGCTCCATACTGAACTGGGTTTGACCAGCTCAAGCTATGTTTTGAAACAGCTAGTCGCTGGTTGACCGGCTCAGACCAGTAAAGTCAGCTGGTGAATTCAAGCTAGCCGTAGCTGGATTTTGCACCAGGGACCCCCTCCACTGGCACCCCCCCCCCCCCCACCAATGACATCATCACATCACCAGCCACATCGTCATCTCGGCGGGAGGGGTGCAGTCGCGTTTGGCGTTGGCGGCCATCCTTGTCCCCGTCTGTAGTCCGGCGGGCGTCTGCATGGCTCACAATGTGCACGTTCAGCAGGCCCCCCTGCTGGGACCTCCACTTCACTGTCAATGCATGCGTGTGCCTGAAAATGCAAAATTCAAAAGCCGTTATGAGTGATTTGGTCCTTGTTTAAGCTCTCGTTGTGTACACGCCCCGGACTTCTAAGTATTCCTGCGACGTACAGTAATGTAGCTTAATAAATAAAGTGCGTAAGTGATGTCTTCTTCGTTCTTTATTAAATTAAGTGACCGTAAAATGACACGAATGTTTATGGGGCTCAAACAGTTTTATGCCCGGAACTGAGCGGTAATTTAGAGTGGCTAAACTAATGTGTAAGACCTGCCGGAAGCCATTTCGATGCTTAGCGGTGGAGTACCGCGCTGTAATAAAGCTCAGCGGTGTTGCCCGGTGTGAAGGAAAACAGAGTCCCACCGCTGTCCCGCCCCTTGTATCTGAGCAGCACACCTGGCTGTGAGAATGGGGTGAAGCTTCCTTGCTGGGGGTCGAGTGCGTATGGTGAGCCGATGCCACTGCAGGTCAGCTGTAGAACAGATTGCACAAAATGGCTGCCGGGCTAAGCGTAGCGTTAGCTTAGCCCCCCCCCGTGTGTTCTCACTCAGTTTAAACCACGTCCGGAGGTTCCCCGGCGTACGTCAGACGAGCCCCCCCTCGATGCACACAGCTGACTTACGCTCTGCAAGCAGAGTACCCACAATCGTGCGCTGATGAGGCGTCTATTTGATGTTGTTTTGAGAGGAAGACGTCCCAGAAACAGGCCGATGTCGCGTTAAGATGTGAGAGTGTAGACGTTGTGCGGTGTGTGAAGGGGTGGGGGTGTTTGCTGCTCTGATCTTTGCACCTCTCTTGTAGACTGTCCCGGAGGACTACAGAGACAACGCCTACATGTACCGGCAGGGCAATCTGGACCTCGATGTGAGTACAACCTCCCTCCCCATATTTTTGTTTCATGTTTTGAAAAATCCACAACATCTGTTTTTTTCCACAAAAATCTGTATTGGTCAACATTTAAGTTCCTTCATCTCTCTCCTCCTGTTTTATATATATATATTTTTTTTTGTTTATGAATTCAATCAGTAAAAGATTCTCTCCTCGCTGAATCAGTCCATGGTGCAGGCAGGGGTCTTCACTGATTACACACATCTCACCGTGAGCCCCATCACTCCCATCATCAGAGGAGGCCTGATGAACATCAGTGGGCCGGCGTTCAGCTCCGGGTCTCCACGTACGGAGCGTTAACACCAGGAGTCCTGGGCTGGCGTTCAGCTCCGGGTCTCCACGTACGGAGCGTTAACACCAGGAGTCCTGGGCTGGCGTTCAGCTCCTGGTCTCCACGTACGGAGCGTTAACACCAGGAGTCCTGGGCTGGCGTTCAGCTCCTGGTCTCCACGTACGGAGCGTAAACACCAGGAGTCCTGGGCCGGCGTTCAGCTCTGGGTCTCGACGCACGCGTTTACAGGCCCGTACTGACCTTGACGTTCGCGCTCGATGCTCCGTCAGAGCGCTGATAAACAGCTCCAGCGAAACGCGGCGGAACAGGACGGATAAATCCCTGGCTGGAGAGTCTGGAAATTAAACCGCCGTCTCTAATTGCTTACAAGCAAATTGTTTACAAATTGAGCGCCGAGGGCCCAGTGGAGAATAGTTAATAATAACGCTTATCTTGCGTTTCAAGCTCCTCAAAGAGGCTCAGGAAAAATAGATTTTTTTGGAAAGTCACCTCGACGTTCGCTCGAGAAAGAGCAGTTGATTCGGGTTTCCACTTAGACGGAGACATTAAGCCCTAATTGTGTCTGACAGCTTCAGAGAGCGACCGTCCTCTCAAGGTTACAAAACCGCCTTTAAAAACACAAACAAGATCTACATTTTGTTCAACTTCCTTGTTTGGAGTTGTAAGTTCTTCTTCTGTAGTTTCCGCACCAAACGGTCTGAAACTAAAGGTCGTCGGAGAAACTGTGGAGCACGTGTCAGATCAGGTATGATTTTTATTAAATATCAGTTATCCATCACCAAGTTGAGTTCAGAAGGTAAGCTTTGGCCAAGTCAGTCATAACTCACTGCTGCCTGACCCCGTGGAGCAGAAGCAGCTGGGCTCAGATGTTTTACACAAATGTGAAATTATATAATAAACTGTTATTGGGCAGCCTGTAGCCCCATGGCGACGATACATGATTTGGACCCAGGGAGTTTTGGGTTCAAGAAGCACACAGCTGTTGGACCCTTAACCCCGCATTGCTTCAGGGGGATTGTCCCCTGCTTAGTCAAAAAACAAAGGGTCAGCTAAATAACAAATCATTATTATTATTATTATTATTATTATTTTTTTATTTTTTATTATTATTATATATAGTATGTATAGTATACAAGTATGCTAGGTTGTGAGCTGCAGTGCACAGAGTCTGAGAGGGGTGTTAGAGAGGCGTTAGTGCTCAATGGGGGAGAAGAGCAGGTCTAATTGAGGAGCCTTTGGCCTCCTGCCATGCTGCTGAGAGGAGCTAACATGGCAGAACCCACGAGCACGGCGTTGGACTTAATTCCTGTAAAAACAGCGGCTTTTGACCACCGGCTGCTAAAAATAGCGGTTATGAAATTCTGTGTGCAGAGAGAGGGGAATATGAGCGGAGGATGATGTTTATCATCTGAGGCCCAGAGGAGTGAGAGAGTACATGGTGAACTCTCTCCCCTGCCCCCTGTCCCCCCCCCGCCCCCTCACCTTCAGCTGTCCCCTCAGTGAGAGGGCCTGTGCTTTAGACAGCTGTAGTGTTTCAGCTCTGAATCCACGGCTTTCGCATTGCTCCCTCAGACAAAGAGGGTGTGATTATCCTGTCGAAGTACTGACACACGGTGCTTTCTGCGTGACTTAAACCTCTTGTGTTCATCGCAAACCTCAGTCCAGAGAAGTAGACACGGACACAGCCCTTCAAACCTGTGACATCATTTTAAGTGTGATTCTGAACACTGGACATCATCTGAAGTGTGATTCTGAGTACTGTGACATCATTTGGAGTGTCATTCGATGTACCGTTTCATCATTTGAAGTGTGATTCTGAATACTGTGACATCATTTGGAGTGTGATTCTGTGTACTGTGACATCTTCTGAAGTGTGATTCTGTGTACTGTGACATCATTTGAAGTGTGATTCTGTGTACTGTGACATCTTCTGAAGTGTGATTCTGTGTACTGTGACATCATCTGAAGTGTGATTCTGAATACTGTGACATCATCTGAAGTGTGATTCTGAGCACTGTGACATCACTAGAAGTGTGATTCGGAGCACTGTGACATCATCTGAAGTGTGATTCTGTGCACTGTGCCATCATCTGAAGTGTGAAACCCTGCTGTTGTCCGCAGGTGAAGCTGAGCAGGTTGTGTGAGCAGGACAAGGTGGTGCGGACACAGGAGCACAAGCTGCAGCAGCTGTACAGAGAGAAGGTGCCCCGCCCCGTCGCCCTTGCGCCCGCAGCAGGGAGTCTGACATTTCACACCCCGGCCCGTGCCTCCATTCTCCTACAGCTGAAAACATTTAAAGAGCAAGCCAGAGCCATCTTTTTCTGCCTCAGCATTTTCCCTTAAGGAGCTGCAGATCCCTTGGTCACAATGTCCACTGGAAATGTGTGTGGAGCAGTGTGTGTACACGTGTGTGTGTGTGTGTGTGTGTGTGTGTGTGTGTGTGTGTGTGTGTGTGTGTGTGTGTGTGTGTGTGTGTGTGTGTGTGTGTGTGTGTGTGTGTGTGTGTGTGTGTGGAGCAAGCGTCATAGGGCATGCAGGCTCAGCACTGTGTGGGATTTATAACAGCTTCCTGGCACATTCCAAGGCCAGCTCTGTGGGACCCCAACAGGGAGTTTCACTGCAGGAGTGAAAATGTGTTTGCAGCTAAATCTGGAGTGGGTTTGAGTCTATAGCTGGAGTGGGTTTGACTCTATAGCTGGAGTGGGTTTGACTCTATAGCTGGAGTGGGTTTGACTCTATAGCTGGAGTGGGT
>NC_083778.1:20151007-20183507 GCF_963514075.1 Conger conger
AGTTGGAATCTAGAGCACATTGTCATCTTTGACTTGTATCTCTTTTCTTGGATCAGTTCTAATAAAATGACCATCCCGTTCCATCTCCTGTGTGTATTTTACCATTGCGTGGCAGTCCTTTTCATCACACTATTGAGTATGTTTCTGTTGCTGTTTTCTCCAATCGAACAATTGGGGTAAACAAAAAATCTAGATATCATTGAATACATTCCTCCATCTGTGCGTGAATTGATTGTGTGTGGTTGTGGTGGTTTTGTCCCTGGGTGTGTGAATGTGTTTAATGTCTGTGACACGCAAATGTATTGCAGGTATGTGTAAGGTGTGTGTGTGTGTGTGTGTCCATGTGTCTGCATGCCTGTATTATGCATGTGTATGTAGTGTGTGTGTGTGTGTACAGTGTGTGTGTGTGTGTGTGTATACAGTGTGTGTGTGTGTGTGTGTGTGTCTGTATGTAGTGTGTGTGTGTGTGTGTGTATACAGTGTGTGTGTGTGTGTGTGTGTGTGTATATGTGTGTATACAGTGTGTGTGTGTGTGTGTGTGTGTGTGTGTACAGTGTGTGTGTGCGTGTGTGTGTGTGTGTATACAGTGTGTGTGTGTGTGTGTGTGCGTGTGTGTGTATACAGTGAGTGTGTGTGTGTGTGTGTGTGTGTGTGTATACAGTGTGTGTGTGTGTGTGTGTGTATACAGTGTGTGTGTGTGTGTGTGTGTGTATACAGTGAGTGTGTGTGTGTGTGTGTGTGTGTGTATACAGTGTGTGTGTGTGTGTGTGTGTGTGTATACAGTGTGTGTGTGTGTGTGTGTGTGTGTGTGTATACAGTGTGTGTGTGTGTGTGTGTGTGTGTGTAACTGGCTCTGCTCTCTCCAGACTCCAGACTACCGGCTGTGTAAGAGTGAGCCAGAGCTCACCACGGTGTCGGAGGTGGAGGAGATCAACACCGAGGACAAGATGGATGCCGCGCTGGAGAAGGAGTCCGCCACCACAGGTGCGCTGGAGTCCCTGCTCCTCCTCCTCACCTCCTCTGGGGGGTCTCTGCGCCTCCTCCTCACCTCCTCTGGGGGTCTCTGCGCCTCCCGACTGAGCTCCTCTGGGACTGCAGCTGTAATTCTGGCCTCTTTTCTCACTGTCGTCCAGGGCCGGATATTCCCCCGGCGAACACAAAACGTTCTCGCGCTCACAACGCTGGCGGAACATTCCGCTAACATTCCGAGAACATTTTGTGTTAGCTGGGTCAGTTGGGCTCAGTGGCCTCATTGTTACATCATACACAAACCACGCAGTAGCACAGAATCCTCCCATTTAACCATTCTGTGGATTATTCTCAACCAAGCTCAGGAGGAAATAACACAAGCTAATGTTAATTACTGATAGACTCATCCCTTCACCAGAAACTCAAAAGACCACTCTCTTGTATAAAAATGTGGTTTAATTTCGATGTCATCTGCGGAGAGGAGCCCCTCCTCCTGAATCGAAATTTGAAATGTATAAATTATAAATAAATAAATTGTTTAGCTGATGCTTTTATCCAAAGCGACTTCGAATTGATTAGACTAAGCAGGGGACAGTTCCCCCTGGAGCAATGCGGGGGTTAAGGGCCTTGCTGAAGGGCCCAACAGCTGTGCAGATCTTATCTTATGACTACACCAGGGCTTGAACGACCAACCTTCCAGGTCTCAGTCATGTACCATAGCCACTAGGCTACAGGCTGCCCCGGTCATGTACCATAGCCACTAGGCTACAGGCTGCCCCAGTCATGTACCATAGCCACTAGGCTACAGGCTGCCCCAGGCATGTGCCTTAGCCACTAGGCTACAGGCTGCCCCAGTCATGTGCCTTAGCCACTAGGCTACAGGCTGCCCCAGTCATGTACCTTAGCCACTAGGCTACAGGCTGTCCCAGTCATGTACCTTAGCCACTAGGCTACAGGCTGCACCAGTCATGTACCTTAGCCACTAGGCTACAGGCTGTCCCAGTCATGTACCTTAGCCACTAGGCTACAGGCTGCACCAGTCATGTACCTTAGCCACTAGGCTACAGGCTGCCCCAGTCATGTACCTTAGCCACGAGGCTATAGGCTGCCCCAGTCATGTACCTTAGCCACTAGGCTACAGGCTGCCCCAGTCATGTACCTTAGCCACTAGGCTACAGGCTGTCCCAGTCATGTACCTTAGCCACTAGGCTACAGGCTGTCCCAGTCATGTACCTTAGCCACTAGGCTACAGGCTGCCCCAGTCATGTACCTTAGCCACTAGGCTACAGGCTGCCCCAGTCATGTACCTTAGCCACTAGACTACAGGCTGCCCCAGTCATGTACCTTAGCCACTAGGCTACAGGCTGCACCAGTCATGTACCTTAGCCACTAGGCTACAGGCTTCCCCAGTCATGTACCTTAGCCACTAGGCTACAGGCTGCCCCAGTCATGTACCTTAGCCACTAGGCTACAGGCTGCCCCAGTCATGTACCTTAGCCACTAGGCTACAGGCTACCCCACTCATGTGCCTTAGCCACTAGGCTACAGGCTGTCCCAGTCATGTACCATAGCCACTAGGCTACAGGCTGCCCCAGTCATGTACCTTAGCCACTAGGCTACAGGCTGCCCCACTCATGTGCCTTAGCCACTAGGCTACAGGCTGCCCCAGTCATGTACCTTAGCCACTAGGCTACAGGCTGCCCCAGTCATGTACCTTAGCCACTAGGCTACAGGCTGCCCCAGTCATGTACCTTAGTCACTAGGCTACAGGCTGCCCCAGTCATGTGCCTTAGCCACTAGGCTACAGGCTGCCCCAGTCATGTACCTTAGCCACTAGGCTACAGGCGGCCCCAGTCATGTACCTCAGCCACTAGGCTACAGGCTGTCCCAGTCATGTACCTCAGCCACTAGGCTACAGGCTGCCCCAGTCATGTACCTTAGCCACTAGGCTACAGGCTGCCCCAGTCATGTACCTTAGCCACTAGGCTGCAGGCTGCACCAGTCATGTACCTTAGCCACTAGGCTACAGGCTGCCCCAGTCATGTACCTTAGCCACTAGGCTACAGGCTGCCCCAGTCATGTACCTTAGCCACTAGGCTACAGGCTGCCCCAGTCATGTACCTTAGCCACTAGGCTACAGGCTGCCCCAGTCATGTACCTTAGCCACTAGGCTACAGGCTGCCCCAGTCATGTACCTTAGCCACTAGGCTGCAGGCTGCACCAGTCATGTACCTTAGCCACTAGGCTGCAGGCTGCCCCAGTCATGTACCTTAGCCACTAGGCTACAGGCTGCCCCAGTCATGTACCTTAGCCACTAGGCTACAGGCTGCCCCAGTCATGTACCTTAGCCACTAGGCTACAGGCTGCCCCAGTCATGTACCTTAGCCACTAGACTACAGGCTGCCCCAGTCATGTACCTTAGCCACTAGACTACAGGCTGCCCCAGTCATGTACCTTAGCCACTAGACTACAGGCTGCCCCAGTCATGTACCTTAGCCACTAGGCTACAGGCTGCCCCAGTCATGTACCTTAGCCACTAGGCTACAGGCTGCCCCAGTCATGTACCTTAGCCACTGGGCTACAGGCTGCCCCAGTCATGTACCTTAGCCACTAGACTACAGGCTGCCCCAGTCATGTACCTTAGCCACTAGACTACAGGCTGCCCCAGTCATGTACCTTAGCCACTAGACTACAGGCTGCCCCAGTCATGTACCTTAGCCACTAGACTACAGGCTGCCCCAGTCATGTACCTTAGCCACTAGGCTACAGGCTGCCCCAGTCATGTACCTTAGCCACTAGGCTACAGGCTGCCCCAGTCATGTACCTTAGCCACTGGGCTACAGGCTGCCCCAGTCATGTACCTTAGCCACTAGGCTACAGGCTGCCCCAGTCATGTGCCTTAGCCACTAGGCTGCAGGCTGCCCCAGTCATGTACCTTAGCCACTAGGCTACAGGCTGCCCCAGTCATGTACCTTAGCCACTAGGCTACAGGCTGCCCCAGTCATGTACCTTAGCCACTAGGCTACAGGCTGCCCCAGTCATGTACCTTAGCCACTAGGCTACAGGCTGCCCCAGTCATGTACCTTAGCCACTAGGCTACAGGCTGCCCCAGTCATGTACCTTAGCCACTAGGCTACAGGCTGTCCCAGTCATGTACCTTAGCCACTAGGCTACAGGCTGCCCCAGTCATGTACCTTAGCCACTAGACTACAGGCTGCCCCAGTCATGTACCTTAGCCACTAGACTACAGGCTGCCCCAGTCATGTACCTTAGCCACTAGGCTACAGGCTGCACCAGTCATGTACCTTAGCCACTAGGCTACAGGCTGCACCAGTCATGTACCTTAGCCACTAGACTACAGGCTGCCCCAGTCATGTACCTTAGCCACTAGGCTACAGGCTGTCCCAGTCATGTACCTTAGCCACTAGGCTACAGGCTGCCCCAGTCATGTACCTTAGCCACTAGACTACAGGCTGCCCCAGTCATGTACCTTAGCCACTAGGCTACAGGCTGCCCCAGTCATGTACCTTAGCCACTAGGCTACAGGCTGCCCCAGTCATGTACCTTAGCCACTAGGCTACAGGCTGCCCCAGTCATGTACCTTAGCCACTAGGCTACAGGCTGCCCCAGTCATGTACCTTAGCCACTAGGCTACAGGCTGCCCCAGTCATGTACCTTAGCCACTAGACTACAGGCTGCCCCAGTCATGTACCTTAGCCACTAGGCTACAGGCTGCCCCAGTCATGTACCTTAGCCACTAGGCTACAGGCTGCCCCAGTCATGTACCTTAGCCACTAGGCTACAGGCTGCCCCAGTCATGTACCTTAGCCACTAGGCTACAGGCTGCCCCAGTCATGTGCCTTAGCCACTAGGCTACAGGCTGCCCCAGTCATGTACCTTAGCCACTAGGCTACAGGCTGCCCCAGTCATGTACCTTAGCCACTAGGCTACAGGCTGCCCCAGTCATGTACCGTAGCCACTAGGCTACAGGCTGCCCCAGTCATGTACCTTAGCCACTAGGCTACAGGCTGCCCCAGTCATGTACCTTAGCCACTAGACTACAGGCTGCCCCTCTGTCATATAAATGTGTTTATCGATGAATTGAGCGGTGTATGAGCAGGCCTCTGACCGCCTGGCTTCCAGCTCGTTCTGCTGCTCGCTGCCGACCCTTGACCCTGTTCCGCTGTCTGTGCGCAGGGCTCTCCTTCCCTGTGGGAGTCGTGTCCCCCAGGACGAAGTCCCCCTTAATGGAGTCATCGAGCGTCACTTCCTACGTCACCCTGAGGAAGAACAGGAAGCAGGACCCCAGGGCGGTAAGCGTTTAGCCTGCGGGCAGAGGCTGTGTCTAAAGGCCCGTCCACACCATGAACTACAACTGTAACCATAACTATACCCATAGCAATGTGATCATCCACACCAAGAACTACAACTATAACCATAACTATACCCATAGCAATGTGATCATCCACACCAAGAACTACAACTATAACCATAACTATACCCATAGCAATGTGATCATCCACACCAAGAACTACAACTATAACCATAACAATGTGAACATCCACACCAACAACTACAACTGTAACCATAACAACATGAACATCCACACCAACAACTACAACTGTAACCATAACAACGTGAACATCCACACCAACAACTACAACTATAACCATAACAACGTGAACATCCACACCAAGAACTACAACTATAACCATAACGACGTGAACATCCGCACCAACAACTACAACTGTAACCATAACAACGTGAACATCCACACCAACAACTACAACTATAACCATAACAACGTGAACATCCACACCAACAACTACAACTGTGACCATAACAACGTGAATATCCACACCAACAACTACAACTGTGACCATAACAACGTGAATATCCACACCAACAACTACAACTGTGACCATAACGATAACCATAACAAAGTGCACATCCAACAACTACAATTGGTGGCCTCAGTGTTTAGGTCCAGAGTTTAAAGATGAGATGGACTCACTTAACCGACTCCTAATTAATTCCTTGTTGCGGAAACGGGAATTTAACTCGCCAAACGTGGTTTCCATCAGACCCGGGTGCTCTTGTACTGAATGTGATTAATCACGCTTCGCTGGGCACCCCTCTGTGTGCAGGTGCATTCATCATGTCCTGTGTGTGGGTCTCTGACTGCCGTAATTACATCAGTAGCAGACTCACACCCACAGTATTTCAGCACAGACGCGAGTCTGCACATTCATACAGGATGAAAATAATATGCTTTTACAGGTGAGAGCGAGTATCTTTACCGGGAAATGTTAAGTGCAATGGTTTTTTTCCCCATGAAAATACTTAAATGAATTTCATGGAAAAAATGGTCAAATTCATAATTGTTTTGAGTTCAACAACTTCTCTACGCTTCACTGAGCTTGTCTGGTGTCTGGTTCACCGATGAAATACAATGACCTCAAAAAGCATAAATTAATGTCTTATCGGACTTTTATGAATCACCAGATTTGGATGATTTTTTTTGATGTTTCTTTTTGTGTTCAGCACATTGTGTTGCAGATTTGTGTGTCATGTTTCTCTGTAAATGAAGCCTGAGTAAGGGCGGCATGGCTCAGGCAGTAAGAGCAGTCGACTGGCAGTCGGAGGGTTGCCGGTTCGATCCCCCGCCCCCTGTGTCGAAGTCTCCCTGAGCAAGACACCCAACCCCCAAATGCTCCTGACGAGCTGGTTGGTGCCTTGCATGGCAGCCAATCGCCGTCGGTGTGTGAGTGTGTGTATGAATGGGCGAATGAGAAGCATCAATTGCACAGCGCTTTGGATAACGGCGCTATATAAATGCCAACCATTTACCATTTACCATTCATGTCGTGTTTCTCTGTAAATGAAGGCTGACTGATTGATCTCCTTCATGTAGTGTTTCTCTGTAAATGAAGGCTGACTGATTGATCTCCTTCATGTAGTGTTTCTCTGTAAATGAAGCCTGAGTGACTGATCTCCTTCATGTAGTGTTTCTCTGTAAATGGAGGCTGAGTGACTGACGCGCTGGCTCTCCTGCGCCCCCTGCAGGACCGGCCCCGCAGTGCGGCGGAGCAGGCCTCAGTGGAGACAGGGAGGCCCAGGATGAGCGTGGAGGAGCAGCTGGAGCGGATTCGCCGGCACCAGGAGGGCACGCTCCGGGGCAGGAAGAAGCCCCCCGCCGCCGTGGGGGTGGGGCTGGAGAACTTCCGCACCCTGCAGGTACACTTCAGCGCCACCAGGGGGCGCTGCCGCCCCTGTTGCATGAGAAAGGGCTGACTAACCCTGGGCTGTACAGACGTGCTGAAATGGAGGTTAGAGCAACGCTAGCTTCCGCGATACGACGTCTGCACGAGAGAAACTGATCTTTCGGGGGGAACTTTTGAAGGGCGGGGAGTCAATTTCAGTGAGGAGGGGGATGACAAATGATGTGCGTGTAAAGGATACTGATTGGAGAGGAACGGAAAGTTGACAGACATTTGATCAACATACACGCCCACTAGTACCCAATGATGTAAAATCTAATTTATCCACAATTTATGTGGATTTATGTGTGTGAAAGAGTGTGTGTGTGCGTATGTAAACCCGGGAGGACTGTTCGGCTGGGCAGGTCTCATGCGGCTCCATTATGAATGCACGCTGCAGCAGGCAGGCCGCTGCGTGGGAGGGGTTAACGGGCTGTGCTGTGTGTCACAGAGCCGCCGGAGGGGCGACGGCAGCCCCACGGACATCCAGGACCTGCTGGCCTCTCTGCGCGCCAAGCAGAAAGAGCCGGAGCCACAGAGAGAACAGAAACGGGAGCAGGAGCCAGAGACACAACTGGAGCAGGGGCAGGGACCAGAGAAACAACTGGAACTGGAACAGGGGCAGGGACCAGAGAAACAACTGGGACAGGAAGAGAAGCAGGAGCTGGAAAAAGAACCGGAACAGAAACAGGAGCAGGGGCCGGAGAAAGAACAGAAACTGTTACAGGAGCCAGAGAAAGAACCGGAACAGGAGCAGAAGCAGGAGCCGGAAAAAGAACCGGAACCGGAACAGGAGCCAGCGAAAGAACCGGAACAGAAACAGGAGCAGGGGGCAGAGGTGGAACTGGACCAGGAGCAAGAGCCAGAGAAAGAACCTGAACAGTTGCAGGAGGCACAGAAAGAACAGACACAGGAGCAGGGGTCAGAGAACGAAGGTGAGCAGGAGGCTGTGAAGGAACAGGAACTAGAGAAAGAACAGGACCCTGAGCAGATGGAGGAACAGAAAATTGAGTTGATGAAAGAGGAGGAGCCTGAGCAAATGAAGGGACAGGAACAGGAGTCCGTGCCGGACCAGAACCCAGTGGAGGAACCGGAGCTGGAGAAGGAACAGAAACAGAATGAGGCACAGGCAGCAGAACAAGAACAAAAACCTGTGGAAGAACAGGAGTTGGTGAAAGACCAGAAACCGGAAGATGCTCCAAAAGAGGAACAGGAGCTGGACCATGTCGTGGAACGGGAACAAAATCCTGTGGACGAACAGGAGCTAGTAAACGAACAGAATCATGAAGATGAACCGAAAGAGGAGCAGGAGCTGGTTAATGAACAGAAGCGGGAAGATGAGCAAAAAGAGGAACAGGAGCTGGTTAAGGAACAGGAGCTGGAACATGGAGAGGAACAGGAACAAAATCCAGTGAAAGAACCAGAGCTGGCGAAAGAACGGGAACAAGGGAAGGAACCTGCGGAGGAACAGGAGCTGGTGGCAGTGGAGGAGTCTGAGCAAATGAAGGGGCAGGAACAGAAAGAACAGAAACCAGAGCAGGACCTGGCGGAGGAGCCGAAGAATGACCTGGAAAAAGGGACACGGGATCCGACGGAGGAACAGAAAAATACGGAGCGAGAAGAGCAAGTGAAGGAGGAGTCGGAGCAGAACCAGGTGTCTGTGAGCAGACCGGATCAGCGGAAAGAGCCGTCCGAGGAACCCAAGGACAATCCAGGGACAGAGGAGCAGGAGGAGGAGCAGGTGAAGGAGCCAGAGATTCTGACAGAGGCCAACATGGAGGTAGATCAGTGCTCCACTGAATACATATACACGCACACACACAGACACACACATGCAGATACACGCCCACACAAGCGTACACACATAGACCTGCGTGCACCCACACACATGCACACAGACACACACTTACACACACATACACACACACTGTAATTATGATGAAAAGTTCCTGGCTCACTCAGTGTGTTCTCACTGAAACATTGATGAAACTCGGTCTGTGTGAAGCATGCGGTCAGTGACCGGACTGTGTGTTATTCTCCCCTCAGCCTCTCCAGACCCCCCCCCAAATCCCCCCGCGAACCCCTCCCCAGCCCCAGGAGCTGTGCCAGGACCCAAAGGTGCCGGAGGTTCTGATCCGAGAGGAGGATGCGATCAAAGCCCTTGTGGTCAGAAACAGGTGCGCTGGGTTCAGCACACTTGTCAAACAAGTCCCCTAAAATCCATCCATCAAAAGAGTCCCTCAAATTGAAACTTGTACAATAAATCTAAAAAGGATTCCACAGATGTACTGTGTGTGTGTGTGTGTGTATGTTTGCGTGTGTTTGTGTGTGTATGTGTGTTTGTGTGTGTGTGTGTTTTCCTGTGTGTCTGTGTGTATGTGTGTTTACGTGTGTGCGTTTGCGTGTGTTTGTGTGTGAGTGTGTGTGCATGTGTGTATGTGCACATGTGTGTTTACCCGTTCCTCCGTGTGTTTCCCAGTGTGATGGTGCAGGTGTGTCTTTACCTGTTCCTCCGTGTGTTTCCCAGCGTGGTGGTGCAGGTGTGTGTTTACCTGTTCCTCCGTGTGTTCCCCAGTGTGGTGGTGCAGGTGTGTGTTTACCTGTTCCTCCGTGTGTTCCCCAGCGTGGTGGTGCAGGTGTGTGTTTACCTGTTCCTCCGTGTGTTCCCCAGCGTGGTGGTGCAGGTGGTGAACTCTAACCCCGAGGCCAGGCCCGGCGAGGTCACAGAGCAGGACCAGGGTCAGCTGATCAGCAGCTGTGAGCGGGAGAGAGCAGACGGTGAGAGGGGGTGGAGTCATTTCAGCAACGTAGCTTGAGAACTTTAGCTGCCTAATCCTTTATTCATACACACATTACTAACCAACCTGAAAAGCATCTATCTCTATTCTGCTTCAGATCCTGCTTTTGGTGTGGTGGTTCATTCAATAGCAATTGTACACTTTTTTATTGCATACTTTATTCTTCTTAGCGTTGTGTTTCCTAAAATGGTTTTACACACATATATATATATATATATATATATATATATAATCCTTTGTCATCAGATGTAACAACAATGCCCAAGACCCTATCTCTGTGGTATCCCTAGCACTTGAGATTGTACTTCCCTCTCAGGTCTTTCAGCGCACTTATCCCTGGTTCTGGGTATGCACTTTGTTGTATATTGCTTGGGATAAGAGCGTCTGCCAAATGCCTGTAATGTAATGTAATGTAATGTAACGTAATGATTGGACTCGGTCGGTGCTGAGCATGTTCAGTGTCTCACTGTGGCTAACGCAGGCTAACACAGTGCACGTGCAGGAGTGCTGATCTCCCTGTGGCTAACGCAGGCTAACACAGGCTAACACAGTGCATGTGCAGGAGTGCTGATCTCCCTGTGGCTAGCGCAGGCTAACACAGTGCACGTGCAGGAGTGCTGATCTCCCTGTGGCTAGCGCAGGCTAACACAGTGCACGTGCAGCAGTGCTGATCTCACTGTGGCTAACGCAGGCTAGCACAGGCTAACACAGTGCACGTGCAGGAGTCCTGATCTCCCTGTGGCTAGCGCAGGCTAACACAGTCTAACACAGTGCAGCAGTGCTGATCTCCCTGTGGCTAACGCAGGCTAACACAGTGCACGTGCACCAGTGCTGATCTCCCCGTGTCCTCTCTGTGTTTGCAGTGAAAGGCCTGCCTTCTCTCCCCCTGTGTCCAGCCCCCCCATCTACACCCCCCCAGCTGACTGAAGGGTCCCACTTCATGTGTGTGTAGACCCCCCCCCCCTCGGTAAGAGACCCTACTCCCCCTCCTACAGCCCCCAAAACACTGGCCTCATGGACCGGCTGATGTGCTGCACCAACCACAAAAAGTATTTTAGTATTTTAGTATTTTAGTTTCCCTCAAATAAGACCATTTCAATTGACAAGCAGAAAGTAACTTAAAATAAGCTAATATTTTATACTGTCGAATAAGGCTAAAACATTTGAAAATATTTATTTTTCACAGTATGCTTTAAAAGAACTGGATCGTGTATATACCCAGTATTGTTCACAGAGTTATATTCTTGGTGAGAGAGAGAGAGGGAGAGAGAGGGAGACAGAGGGAGAGAGCGAGAGAGAGGAAGAGAGAGAGAGAGATACGGCTCCAAAACAATTGCGTATCTGACCCAGGTCTGGGTAGGAGACTCTGACTCTACTGTAGGTGTGTTCTCCCATCGCTGTGTACAGGTGAAGGCCGGCTCGCTGGTGAGTGCCTTCATCAAAACAAATCAAGTCACATTGATTTATATTATGATGTCACAGTAGGCTTCACAGCATACACCCCCCTCTCTCTACAAAAGCAAGCGTAGGGTAGCAGTGTGAACGGAAACCTCCTGGAGTTTCATACAGACAGTATTGCTCAGGATGCAGCAATGCAATTCCTGTCTCTGTCGGAGTTCCCCGCCAGGTTTAGATCTGTCTCCTCCATAAGTACACACACTGAGCTAAAACCTTCACCAGAAAGAATATTTTCATATGGTAATGTGCATTCTACCAACACATTATCAACACATAAATATATTTCACATATAAAACACATATTTTTCGGGCGGCACCGATGGTGCAGTGCACTGCCACCTCACAGCAAGGAGGTCCTGGGTTCGAATCCCCGTCGGCCGGGGCCTCTCTGTGTGGAGTTTGCATGTTCTCCCCGTGTTTGCGTGGGTTTCCTCCAGGTACTCCGGTTTCCTCCCACAGTCCAAAGACATGCAGGTTAGGCTGATCGGAGAGTCTAAATTGCCCGTGGGTATGAGTGTGTGAGTGAATGGTGTGTGTGCCCTGCAATGGACTGGCGACCTGTTCAGGGTGTATTCCTACCTTTCGCCCAATGTATGCTGGGATAGGCTCCAGCCCCCCTGTGACCCTGTTCAGGATAAGCGGGTTAAGATAATGAATGAACGAATGAACACATATTTATGCTTATGCCGTTTTTATGCTTGTTATGCTAAGTGCTCTATGCAAGATCCATGCAGTCAATGCAAAGGCATCTGGCACAATGGGTCGTCACAAAAGAAATCCCCTACAAAACAAGTTGTTAAACATGTTTTTATTAATTTCTTATTCATTAGTCCTTTGGATAGTCCATACCAAACTCCATATTTGTAATATTTACCTATTTCATTGTTTGCTAGATCTGAAGTGTCCTTCTTTTTTGTGTCTTCTAACTGCAAAAGTCTTTTTGAAACGTTTTTTAAAAAAGCAGCAACTTTCAGAGAAATGTGTACATTGTTTGAGTACTGCCACCCAGTGGAAAGCATTGTACTTGCACAAGAGAGAAAAAAACCCATAAGCTCTGTTCTTCTGACATGCAGTGAAGTGTGATGGTATCAGGACAGGTGGGATTTTCCTTAGTCAGGGGACAGGAATGAAGTTCTAGAACTGTTATTGTACCTCAGGTCCAAAATGTGGGACTGAAAAACTGTAATGGCATTCAAACTCAAACTGTTTCATAGAAATGATTCTGAATTCAACTGGGGGGCCACTTTTGTTATTTAGTTTGTTAATTAACTGTCACAGTGCAGCCCTTTGATTGGTTAAGTTTCTGCTTTGTGATTGGCAGCGTGTGGGCTGCCCCGCCTGCTTCCTGTTCTCCCTGTGATCCCATTGGCTGCTCATTTGACCTTTCCCCTCTGCCTCTTCCCTCCTCTGGCCTGAAGATCTGCCCCCGAGGAATGCTGGGATAGAACGGCGTGAGTCCGCCTCCGCCGATACCACAGAAGAAGACTGCGGAGACCTCCCGGCAGCCAGCGCGCTGGCGTCTGTCCGCGCGAACCGTGCCACCGTTCACACGGCCCGTTCGAATACCCTTTCAAATACGTTTTACTGAGTCCCTCACCAAACATGTCCCCAGGACGGGAGGCAAAGCTTGGACAAGACCGGATATGCTAGTTCAGCCCAGTATTGTTTTAACGCCATGTTGCTCTCGAGTGAGGTTGAAGTGTTTGCAGCAGACTTGTGCTCTAAAACATATGTTTTGAACAAGAGTATAATTATAAATTATATTATTATATATATATATATGTAAATTATATTTTTAAACGTGCAATGAAGAATAGTTTAATTGAGTGACTGGAGGAATTAACATCGTTTGGCTTCTTTTATATACTTTATTATATTTCCATCTATACGTGTTCTGTGTTCATGGTGTCTCACACTTATGTATGGCTCAGACACCCAACTTTCTCATTGTCATTTCATTTCCTTGTACAAAGCAAAGCCTTATGGGACTTGTAGTCATTTACACGCAAGTTCACTTCCGCAAAAAGAAGCATTGCTCTCTTTAACCAAAGGACACAAAGGGCAAAGGACATGGAATGTTCCCTGTTGTGGAAGCCAGTTAACCCCTTCCGGGTTGCAAGGATATGAGGGGGAGAACGAAGGAAGTCTGCATCTTTAACCGAACAGTCTCATGATCTGGGGGCCTTAGGCCTGACAGGACCTCTGACTTAAATAAATATCTAGTCGATATTCAGAATCCCCCCCCGTGCAATATTATTATTATTTTTATAGATATAATTTTGGCTTTGACCATTAGCCTTCGTGGAAAGCTTCAGGGAACTGTCAAGAAAGATGATCTTTAAGGTACACACGCACCACTGTGACCTTTGACCTCTGGGGAAGGCTTTCTTTGCAGTGTCAGTGAATAAGGTACACCTGAACACAAAAAAGGATGACAATTGATTTTTATTTCAGTTATCCATAGATTCTTTAATTTAGTTTGATTTCTTTGTCTGGTATCTTACAGAAAAAGAACAATTTTATGAGTTCAGTGTACAAACTGGATTATTAACAGAGTATATATGGTCTATTTATGTAAATGTGTGCGTGTGTGTCTGTGCGTGTCTGAGTGTGTCTGTGTGCGTGTGTGTGTGTGTGTCTGAGTGTGTCTGAGTGTGTGTGTTTGTGTGTATGTATGTGTGTGTGTGTCTGAGTTTGTGTGTATGAATGTGTGTGTGTCTGTGTGTGCACGCACATAATTGCTTTATAATTCAATAAGGTGCTGCTTTATCTGTGCGGTTGGACAGGTTTGTAATATTTTGGGCTGTTGCCGACACACACGAATGTTCCTCGTCCTGTTATTTTATATTTAAAAAGAGAAGAAGATTTCAGGGTTTTGGTTCTTGTTACTCTGCATGGTGTTACTAGCCTCGGACTGGGAAAAAGACAAAACAGCACATGTAAAATAAAACAGCAATAAGCAGGTCTCCTTACCCCAGGACTTTGGTCTTTGTGTACAAAGTGTAAAAGTGTACAAGATGTTTGTGTATATACTGTACAGCCCACAATGAGCAGAGCCCATGTAAGTCTAGATGCTATGTATTGCTAATACGCAGATGGTCGTAGGACATCTGTTTTATATCATGTTAAATAAACGCTGATGTTTCTATTCTCTGATGTGTTTTTATTATGCCTTTACCCCTGGGCCAGTATTGCTGAGCAGGACAGCGTACACTGCACATGTATTCTTTGGCTGCCTCTTGCGCTGGGTTTCTCATCCTGAACACATTGCGAGATATCTGAGCGTTTGCGTTTCGTTTTCCAGCCGGACTCAGGTGGTGAAAGGGTCGTGTTAAACCCAGGGCGGCAGTAAGATGAAGAAAGCGACGGAACCAGAGGAACACGGTGAAAGGAATTACTATTCCTCATCACGGAAGCCCAGAACTGAAATGAATCTACTGCATCTCACCTGCAACTGAAGGCACTGAACACCAAACTAAAATTGAGTTGAGAATGAAAAATCGCTCAGTCAATGTCATTACAATGAGCATGGATAACGATAAATCACATAAAAAGAGAAACAACTTTTTTTCTTTTTTTTTTGTCGTTAAATTGTCACCATTTTGCAAATTCAATAATAATTCAACATGGTTTTAAGTGGTTCTGGCCTATATTCCAGAAAGATTGAACCGGACGCGGGGGGAACACTACGTCACGTTTCTCCTCCCCCCGCGTCCCTGGTCAACCTCTAGGACGGAGCCGGAGCCTGATCGGGGTTTCTTGGTGGGAGTGTTTTCGCTGGTCTTCGCGCAAGCCCACACTCGCCAGCGATTGGTTTCTGGATGTCACATGGGCCAATCGCGACGCAATGCGTCCTGCGCGAAGGCGAAAGCGACACGCCCCACATGCGAAAGCAACACCGCTACAGCAGAACTTCGTGGGGCGACGAGACACTTGAAAAAAAATGGCTGCCACTACAACCGACAGTACCGAAACCGAGAGCCCGGCACAAAGCATTCAGAACGGCGCGCCGCTATCGGAGGATGTCACGGAGGAAACGGCCGAGCGAACCCCGAAACAGGAGCCGGGAGAAACGGAGGCGATGCAGATGGATGAACTGGACGGCCAACGCGGCGAAGAGGACGGGGACGTGAAGCCTCTTGTTCCCGAAACCGTGGCAGCAACAGGGGAGAACGAGGATGATGAAGACGAGACGGGCTGCGAGGTCGAGGGGAGCCCGATGCACCGCAGCCCGGCGAGCGGTAGCGACGCCGGAGATTGCCCGGAGAAGGAGCCGAAGCGAGAACCAATGGAGACATCGTCCGGTGACTCCGTCAAGCCGAGCAAAGACAACGATGGCACGGAGAAAAACTGCGGCGGGGGTGGCGACACCATCATGGGACGAGTCGGTGTGGAGATGTCATTGCTGGATGGGGAACCCCTCAGCCGCGTGGACTCGGAAGACAGGTCAGATTTAAAAAAATAATAAAACAAAAAAACAGATTGCGACGAAACCGCAAACGTTGTATCTGGTGAATTATGGACAGTAACAATGTGTTCTGCTTTGCTATTTATAAACCGTTCCCCGGGCCATGATTGTAGTTATAACCGCCCCCCCCACACTAACCCCCACCCCCGGCCTAACTTACCATCCAAATCACAGTTGGGGGTTCGGGCGCTTTGTCTGTGTGAGTGTCAGCATAGGCGGTTTAGCATAACAAACGGACATGCCAGCACCACCTGTCTCCGCGGACAGACGGGACCAAGGGCAGGGGACCTCTGTTATAAGTTGCGGATCGACGGACCTACCTCAAGTTTAAACGTTACAGATCCGTACTTCTTCCATGGCCTGAAGTCATTTGTCGAAAGACGGAACAATCGTTGATGGCATCAGTCTAATTTAAACATCAAGTCTGCGAGCCAACGTTATAGGCGAAGGCGATACATTAGTAACCTATTTAGTGTTTACAATAGTAACCACTTACATTGAAATGCTTCACAGTTTTTTTTTTGTTTTTTTTTGTTGTTGTTGCTAAATCCAGTGAAATAGTTGACGCATCGGGCAGTGTCCCAACTGGGAAGAAGTCACTCGCCCTTCTGGTTACAAACTCTGCGGTCGTTGTTTTTAGATTTGCATGTAGGGCATGGGCGTTGCTTCGTGGTCTTTTTTTAGTTTATTGCTGAATCGTATTGTCTCTACAAGTTAGAAACCTCTAGAAGTTAGACACGTGTCATTTGAGTCGGTCTTTGTTTTCCCGTTGACGATTTGCGTGAGAGGCAGGAGGAGGGTTTTATATTGAGATGAGATTACTGCAACAGTTATATCTGATTGGCTGAGAGGGGAAATTTAGCACTGGCTTAACACAGACTTTCACGGGCCTATAAGAACGTTTTCACACCGCATAAAGTCCAGGTTTACGACATTCCTGTTGGACTATAGCTGCACAATTCCGACTCCTCTCTTGGAATGGTTCACTTTCTGGAGTGTAGATCTGGTCACAAAGGTAGGGTCTCTTCCGCCATTCCTGAGCAGATGTGAGTTTATTTGAAGCATGGCAATTTCTTGGCCTGTCTCTTTTTTTTGATAGCAGGATTCTTATGTTAATCATTCTTAGCTCTGGCAGAAATCTATTGGGTTATTCAGCTAATACAAAAAAATCACCTGCATATTTTGTAATCTATTGTTAAATTATGGACTCGGTAGAAGTTTAAAGATTTTTTTTTTTTAGACTGCTTTTTTTAAACTATCTCTGCTGCAGAACCCTGTTGTTTGTGTGCACTGACTCCTCTATGACTCTCCTGTAAACCCTGTTGTTTGTCTGCACTGACTCCTCTATGACTCTCCTGTAAACCCTGTTGTTTGTCTGCACTGACTCCTCTATGACTCTCCTGTAAACCCTGTTGTTTGTCTGCACTGACTCATGTGTGACTCTCCTGTAAACCCTGTTGTTTGTCTGCACTGACTCGTGTGTGACTCCCCCGCAGTATCAGCAGCACGCTGATGGACATGGAGAGCACGGTGTCGAGCGGTCGCTCCACGCCCGCCATGATGAACGGCCACGCCAGCGCCGCGTCCTCCTCCACCAAGCGCGTGGCCTACGCCTGCTGCTGGGACCAGTGCCTGGCCTGCTTCCAGTCCAGCCCCGACCTGGCCGAGCACATCCGGGGTCTGCACGTGGACGGCCAGCGCGGGGGGGTCAGTCTGCGCCCTCTCTCTCTCTCTGTCTCTCTCTCTCTCTCTCTCTCCCCCTCTCTCCCTCTGCACCCGCCTCTACTCTCTCTTTGTCTGTCTCTCTCTCTGTCTCTCTCTCTCTCTCTCTCTCTCTCTCTCTCTCTCCCCCTCTCTCCCTCTGCACCCGCCTCTACGCTCTCTCTGTCTGTCTCTCTCTCTCTCCCCCTGTCTCTCTCCCTCTGCACCCGCCTCTACTCTCTCTCTGTCTGTCTCTCTCTGCCTCTCTTTCTCTCTCTCTCCCCCTCTCCCCCTCTCTCTCCCCCTCTCTCTCCCTCTCTCCCCCTCTCTCCCCCTCTCTCCCCCTCTCTCCCCCTCTCTCCCTCAGCACCCACCTCTACTCTCTCCCCCCCTCTCTCTCTCCCCCCCTCTCTCTCTCTCTCTCCCCCCTCTCTCCCTGTCCCCCTCTCTCTCCCTCACCTCTCTCCCTCTCCCTACTGCAGAGAGGAGTATTTTCTCATTATATGACCACACTAAGTGAAACTTGTAAAATGCATTAATTCTTGAAATTGTCAAGTTTCACTTTGGCTTCTGTTGGGGGAAGGAAAATTGATTAAACCAGGGCAAGGTCTTGTGATCACTGTGGTCACAGTCAAAGAGGGTTGATTTTCAGGTGTGGCATGTCAAAGGCCCACATTTAATCTTTTTGAGCTTTTCACATTGTCCTGGAGCTTTTGATTTGTGTTCCATACTGATTGGGGCGTGCGTTTGTGTGTCCCGCAGGTGTTTGTGTGTCTGTGGAAAGGCTGTAAGGTGTACAACACACCGTCCACCAGTCAGAGCTGGCTCCAGAGACACATGCTGTCGCACAGCGGAGACAAGCCATTCAAGGTAGGGCGCGGCGCCCTCTGCTGGCCTGTGCAGTCATTGCACTGGGCCTGTGGCTGGTGTGGGTTAACCGCAGGTGCTCGGTTTGACCAGAGGTGTCGCTGTTGCGCACACTGAAGTGCCAACTGGAAGCTGAATCTCAGGGTGATGTCGTGGCTAAGTGTCTGTGTTGCCTCATCAAACTCCTGGCCAGTTGGTGGCTTTTGGCCAGCCTGTAGCCTTGCGGTTAAGGTGCATGACTGGGACCCGGAAGGTTGGTGGTTCAAGACCCGGTGTAGCCACGGTGTAACATCTACACAGCTGTTGGGTCCCTGAGCAAGGCCCTAAACACCACATTACTACATGTGGGATTGTCCCCTGCTTAGTCTAATCAACTGTAAGTCACCTCAATGATTTAACTAAAGTTTATGAAGTATTATTATTTTTGAAGGGTCACGGTTCACGGGGACCTTTCGCGTAACGATGCAGGGGCCAGCGACAGAGCAGGCCCGTATGCGACCTCTGACCTCCCGTGGTCCTTCCCTCCCGCAGTGTGTGGTGGGCGGCTGCAACGCCACCTTCGCCTCCCAGGGGGGGCTGGCGCGCCATGTGCCCACGCACTTCAGCCAGCAGAACTCCTCCAAGCTCTCCAGCCAGCCGCGCGTGAAGGAGGAGTCGCCCTCCAAGGCGGGCCTGAACAAGAGGAGGAAGCTCAAGAACAAGCGCCGTCGCTCCCTGCGTGAGTCTCCCGCTCCCGCTCCTGCTCCCGCTCCCGCTCCCCCCGGACCGCCGGGCGGCCCCGCGGCCGCGTGGAGACCCCTGACGCGTTTCCCGTCTTCCACAGAATGTTCCAGAGCAGCGGTCTCCAGCCCTGGTCCTGGACAGATGCAGGGTCTTGTTGTTGCTCTGCACTTAACTAATCGACTACTCTAATGGATTAATTGTGGGCAGAGTAACAGCAAGAGCCAGCACACCCTGTAGCTCTCCAGGACCAGGGTTGTAAACCACCGTTTTACAGTCTTCCGTACTGATTAACTTTAATCGGTAAAATATGTCTGTTAGTTGCCACTGTTAGATGTTGCAGGTCACTGTTTGACTTTGTTGTTTGATGGAAACGTTGAAAGTTGAGTCGTTTAAAATAAGGGTGGACCGGTCATCAGCTTTCTCCAGTTCTCTTTTGTTGAAGAAATTTGCCATAAACACAATTTCCCCTTTACACATTTTACTCTCCAGTATTTTACCTTAAAAATAGAGTGCATTATTATTTTCTGATGCTGTGATTTACAAAAGAATTATGGCAAGATGTACATTTTCCAAATGCTGTTGTACGGCACTTGAAATGGCAGGGCTACGTAATGTCATTGCCGTTTATGGTCGGTGTGGAGCGTACGTTACATAAGAGATTTTATGTGTTAAATCTGTGTTTCTTAAACTAGGAATATAGTCTATTAGGCTGTGCTGGTTTGAGAATTTGATGGGTATTTGGTGGGTCTTGGAAAAGTACAACTTTCCTAATATTTGGGTCCCAATTTTAAAGACAAGCTGAAATGGAGGCTAGAGCAGCATTAGCTTCCACAATGCGATGTTTACTCGAGAGGGGCGGGGAGGGGCGGGGAGTCGATTTGACTGACTTCAAGTGAGGAGGGGGATGTCAAATGAGGATGTGCGCTACTGTGTGTGGAGGATAGTGATGGGAGGGAGAAATTGATCGGCATCCACGCCCGCTGGTACACAATGACGTAAAAATGTACATTCAAATCGTTTTCCAGGAAGAGGATGGAAAAAACCTTCGGTGTGGAAATACACAGGTATTACAATTTTCTTAATTTTATGGAATAAACGTGTTGGTATGGTTATGAAGAATTGACGAATGTGGGGAACAAAGTGGGTTTTGAGTTCAGCTCATCTTCAAAAAGCTTTGGTCCCGATAAGAAAGTTTGAAGAAGTGGGGCGTTAACTGAAGCCCTCTCTCTCCCTCTCCCTCTCCCTCTCCCTCTCCCTCTACCTCTACCTCTCACTCTCTCTCTCCCTCTGTCTCTCACTCTCTCCCTCTGTCTCTCCCTCTCCCTCTCCCTCTCCCTCTGTCTCTGTCTCTGTCTCTGTCTCTCACTCTCTCCCTCTGTCTCTCTCTCACTCTCTCTCCCTCTGTCTCTCTCTCCCTCTGTCTCTGTCTCTCTCTCCCTCTGTCTCTCTCTCTCCCTCTCTCCCTCTCCCTCTGTCCCTCTCCCTCCCTCTCCCTCCCTCTCCCTCCCTCCCTCCCTCTCCCTCCCTCTCCCTCCCTCTCCCTCTCTCTCCCTCTCTCCAGCTCGCCCACATGACTTCTTCGACGCTCAGACGATGGATGCCATCAGGCACCGGGCCATCTGCCTCAACCTGGCCACACACATCGACAGCCAGGGCAACGGTCACAGCGTGGTCTTCCACAGCACGGTCAGTCTGCAGGGCGGTCCCACCGCAGGGCAGGGCCAGGGGTCAGTCTGCGGGGCGGTCCCACCGCAGGGCAGGGCCAGGGGTCAGTCTGCGGGGCGGGGCCAGGGTTTGGGGCACAAGGGGGCACATGCGCCATTTCCTGAATTATACAAGAGAGCCTAAACCTATGTTAGAATGAACCAAGATGGGTATTTGGGTATTTACCATTTATTTCAATGTAGTTAAATGTATTTCAATGTAGTACCATTTATTTGTAATGTAGGGCGGCCTGTAGCGTAGTGGTTAAGGTAAATGACTGGGACACACAAGGCCAGTGGTTCGAATCCCGGGGTAGCCACAATAAGATCCGCACAGCCGTTGAACAAGGCCCTTAACCCTGCATTGCTCCAGGGGAGGATTGTCTCCTGCTTAGTCTAATCAACTGTACGTCGCTCTGGATAAGAGCGTCTGCCAAATGCCAATAATGTAAAGTTCAGGATGGCACATCCAATCGATCTCTTCAAGAGCTTTCTTGAACGTCACTGACGCCCCTGGCACACTAAACCAGACGGGCCACATACCATGGTGGGTTTAACCAATGAAAAATGCTGAGGTCACAAAGATTTTACGGGTATTATATGAGAAATTAAAACATATATATCTTTGCGTGCTTGGGGGAAAGAATTGGACCTCGGAAAAAATAATTTATGTAGCATAGATCTGCCGGCCCTCCACATCAATATATGGGCAGAAATATTTTTTATTATGTCAAACATAAATGGAGAGCGATGGGGAAATTAGCTTTGTGCGAGAAAATGTCGGTATTACGAGGCATCGACTTCATACCCAGTGAAAAAGCTGGAAAGGCCTTTGGGTGAAACCTGACGTTGTTAATTTGCGCAGTACCTTCTCCGGGCAGCAGGTGGCAGTAGTGCTGTGCAGAACCGCAGAAGAAAAGGAGGTGAGAATGGAGGATAAACAGGACGGGCCGTTTGGCTCGTCGCTGCAGTGTTGAGTATCCGGCGCTGTGACGTGTCTGTGCTCCAGTTCCCCGGGGGGCCTGCCTCTCCTGACCTGGAGAACTCATCTGCGTTAAATCTCTCTGACCGCAACAAGAGTCCACATCTGTCCGCTCGGTCTGCCGGCAGACATTTTCACAATGAGGCTCTTGTGGTACTTTATCAAATGCCCTTTCAGTCAGAAATGGAGTGTTGTTGTGCTGTGTTGTGTTGTGTTCGGCCACACTTTGAGGGGGAGGCAGAATCCTCCGGAATAATGCTCGTTCTGTTCCCTCATCGCGTCTCGGAGACGGGCAGACCAGCGGGCCGAACGTTGACTCGTGCGATCGGTCATTTCCGTTGGTTGAATTTGAGCAGGTTTGCATAGCCGACGCAGACCTGCGTCGCGGATCTGCGGGCCATGTGTGCGTGTGGGTGTTCAGTCCCAGAGTGGGCCCGTTTTGAGCCAGACCACTCCGTGTTTTTTTTTCCTGTGTAGGTAATTGCGAGGCGAAAGGAGGATTCTGGGAAGGTGAAGGTCCTCCTGCACTGGACTCCAGAGGACATGTGAGCATTAGCTTTCACTAAAGAACCCTGTCCTTGTGTGAGGTCACAGATGTGTGATTAGAATGCTCTGACCTGAACGTTCTAACGCTGATGTAACGATCGCTGCCGGTAATTGAAAGCAATGGTGTTCTAGAACACTGACAGAATTTCTTTTGAGAAAAAAAAAAATCTGAAAAACTTGCTCCTCAAAAGAGCTAAAGAGGAAACTCCCCCCCTCCCCCCCCCTCCTGAAGTTTTTTTGGTTTTCCGTGCGGCAGATTGCCGGACGTCTGGGTGAACGAGGCGGACCGGCCACAGCTGAAGACCAAGGTGGTGCACCTGTCCAAGCTGCCCCAGGACACCGCCGTGCTGCTCAACCCCAACATATACCGGTGAGTACAGCTCTACTCAACCCCAACATATACCGGGGAGTACAGCACTACTAAACCCCAACATATACCGGTGAGTATAGCTCTACTCAACCCCAACATATACCGGGGAGTGCAGCACTACTAAACCCCAACATATACCGTTGAGTATAGCTCTACTCAACCCCAACGTATACCGGTGAGTATAGCTCTACTCAACCCCAACATATACTGGGGAGTACAGGACTACTAACCCCCAACATATACTGCGGAGTACAGCTCTATTCAACCCCAACATATACTGGGGAGTACAGGACTACTCAACCCCAACATATACTGGTGAGTACAGGACTACTCAACCCCAACATATACTGGTGAGTACAGCACTACTAAACCCCAACATATACTGGGGAGTACAGCTCTGCTGTATAAGTGTATGTAATAAGTGTGTGTAATGGACACTGGTATGAAATGAGTGAGTGTGTAAGTGGATGTATGAGGCACTAAAATGACCCTCTTCCTTCAGGATGTTTTTTTAGCCTCCTGTGAAGCGCCTGTCGCGGCCTGCTGCTGTCTCTGAGGGTCTCCAGCTGGACCCCGTCCCACACGGAGAGCTGGTCTTCCTGCCGTCCCACACGGAGAGCTGGTCTTCCTGCCGTCCCACCCAGAGAGCTGTTCTTCCTGTCTCTCAGAAAGCCCCAATCGCACCAAAGTTTCCGGTCCAAATTTGAGCTTCCCTTCCCCCAGAGGTTGTAAAAACTTGCATACTATCAAGTGTGGAACTTGAGCAAGACACGTTCAGGATTGCCCCTTTTTTTACTTTACCATAGTACTAGGGAATTGTTAATAGTATGAATTTTACACAACCGTGTAGCACACTGATCTTTGTAGAAGCCTTGAAGCGTTTATAGAGATTACTAGTTGCTTGTAAATATTTGAGCAGATTTGTAATATATTTTTATATCCTGAAATTGGACTGTAGATTGTTTTTTGTTTTTTTTGGGGGTTTTTTTTATAGAGATGAGAAATGAAATTGTACATACTGCGGCGCTCTGAAGGTTTGTGTTTACGCTTTTTACCCTTTGCCCAGAGGAGTGGATAGAATAGTCCGTAGACTAAATAGAGAGGCAAGGCCCCCTGTTCTTAGCGTTTCCAGTGTCTGGCATGTACCGCTGCTCCTGATGATGATGATGATGATGACGATGACGGTGGCGGTGATGAAGATGAGGCCTGTGTTCTTTGGACGAGCGGGCTGAGAGAGGACAGTATTAACGTCTCACTCTAGCGATGCTTACTGTGATGATGCATAGTAATATGAATAACTATTAATAATATTAATAAACCATGTACTCCATTTTCGTAGATCTTCCTGACTGATGTATTGTTTGATTACGGAAGGGCTGAGTGTGTGTGTTTGCTTGTATGTGTGTGTGTGTGTGTGTGTGTGTGTGTGTGTGGCAGTGTTTGGGAGATTTAAGATAAATGGGTAATTATGTTTATATAGCACTTTTCTAGACACTCATAGCGCTTTACAGTGACGAGGGGGAAACTGGCCTCAACCACTTGGTGATGCACGGCGGCCATTTTGTGCCAGAACACTCACCACACACCAGCTGAGGTGGAGAGGGAGAGAACAATGTTTTTGCCAACTGAATCGGGATGATTAGGTGGCAGGTTGAGAGAGCCAGGGTTGGGGATTTAGCCAGGACACCAGGGGAACCCCCCTGCTCTTTGAGAAGAGCGTCATGGGATCGTTAATGACCACAGGTGCCAAAACAGGTGTTCTGTCACGCCCCATGTATACTGGTTTTTGTTCCAGAAATTCTCTTTTTTCAGTTTATTGAAAATGTGTTCTTCGTGTGTCCCATCGTTTTTTAAGAGATTTTTACAGTGCAGGTCTGGCTCAGTCACCAACAAGCCTACGTAGTGGCAATCTATGAATTTTTCATATGAGCAAATACCATGTTTGAGACCTACTCCCATCAGCATTTCTCCAGCAATGACCACTGAGACCATTTGCGTCGTTTAATTTAATTTCTACATATTACAATTTGAAGTTAGTAGAGGGCCCGCCAGTCCTGTCCAGTATGGGCGGCCTGTAGCGTAGTGGTTAAGGTAAGGTAAGGTTATGGTGGTTCTAATCCCGGTGTAGCCACAAAGCCGTTGGGCCCTTGAGCAAGGCCCTTAACCCTGCATTGCTCCAGGGGAGGATTGTCTCCTGCTTAGTCTCATCAACTGTACGTCGCTCTGGATAAGAGCGTCTGCCAAATGCCAATAATGTAATGTAATGTAACAGTGAGTCAGGACCTCAGTTTAGACGGCGTCTCCTACAGCACAGTGTCCCCATCACTGCACTGGGGCATTGGGCATAATTTGACCAGAGGAAAGATCGCCCCCTACTGGCCCACCATCACCACTTCCATATAATTTACATAATTACGCTTATCTTAAATTATCTCCACGTCGAAATAAAAGCACGTGGTCCATGCAAGCCTTGCTGTTCTATTTGAGTATGCCTGGTACCCTGGTCACGCCAATGCGCACTGACCTTTTTCTTTTTATTTAAAAAATGTAAAGATATAATAAAATCATGTCACTGGAGCTTGGGACAACACCTAGTGCCCCTCGGCACCGAGTGTTATTTCTGTTTATCTAAGTGTTCATTCTTATCCTGCCATCAGCCAGAACTTCAATCAGTTGAACCGGTCTAGTAGCTGTTGTAGGCTCCCGGATTCCTGGATATTATGCAAGTGAATGATAGGATCTATTGTTATCCGACACTTTTCCCCAATTTTTTTCATAAGTAAGCTGTAAAAATCAAGACATATGTAGGCTATGCCTAACATCGCGACGTATGAGCTTCTACAACTATCTTTCGGTCCCCTGAGTATACAGCCAATTAGTTCAACGAGTTTAGTTTGATGACAGCATATAGTTTACACCCCTTCCCCCCCCCCCACCCCATAATGGCCCGTTGCCATTTGCTTAGAGCTCTTCGTTTTACCACAAATGGTTTCGTCTCCGCAGGTATCGACGCCCTCTGGCAATTAGAACCCTGCTGGTTCCCCCTGCCAGTCTTCAGTTAAAAAATGGAGCCTCGTTCTTGAGGAAATGTTTGCCGTGTCGCAATTAAACGAAGCATTGGCTGATTTGACTGATTTGAAAAGTTCTGGAACGTGAATATCCAGATTGATTATCCAGGGCAGTCATGGCCGTTTCTGACACGATGTAGTATTAAGAGGGTAAACGATCACACGATAGTCCGTTACAGGCTCTAATTATGCGCAATTATCAGCTTGTTTAAAATGCAGGGCTCGCAGTTGTTGTGGTTGGAATGAAAAGCCGCGTACACAGCGGGGTGCATATATTAGTCTCCACACAGCACTGTTTTGAGGGTATAAAATGTAGGTATACAGATGTTGTGTGCATCGGTATGCCTATGCCCAAGAGAATGACCACCACTTAATGTTGCATTTTAAAAAGTGTCACCTAAGGACATTTGTCACCTGATTTCAAAACGGACAAAAACAGACTTCCAACCCAATGTTATTTCACAGATGCTTGTGGAAAAAACTACAAACAAACTTGATTAAAAAACCCCAAAAAACGTTTAATCTCAGCGTTTGGGAAATTGTGAGTTGCGTAATTCCTGCTCTCGTGCAAAGTTAAGCACAACAAAGCCGGGTGAGTTTCGTGAACATACTTGGGAGGTTGAGGGTCCAGACCACTGCTGAAATTATGAAGAGCTTGTTTCACAATGCCCATCTCTAGTTGTCAAAAGACACAAAAATATTTTTTTAGGAACTGATTCCAAACTGGACATTTTAACTGCCTACATTAATCATAAACAATTTATATTTTAAAATATATTATTTCAGTTTGTGTGTGTGTTTTGGTTGTCCTAGCCATAGGCACAGATGCATGCTACAAATGCATCTATTGGATACATGGGAATGAATGGGAGTGAAATATTTGACGTGATGTATCGGAACACATTACGGAATTAAAACAAGAGGATCACTCGACACTTCTCAAAACACGAAGTACTGAAAGGACCAAGGCAATGTCCCCGCAATGCAATATCGAGAGAATGTGCGTGGGGTCTCAGATCGGCCGAAGCGTTCGTCTCCCTGACTGCCTCCCAAGCTCCCATAATGCTTAGCGAGGATAAGCAGCAAGATGGCTGACGCTATGGATGAATACGAGAAAGAAGCTGGCTGTGTCCCTATTCTCCATCCAGAGGTGAGATGTTCTGCCGTCATGTCAGTGAAAAGACTACACGGCGTTAATATATAAGAATATCAACTGCGCTGGAGGCCGCCCTCAAAATATACTTTGTTTACAAACGGGGTGGCCCCTGCACGTTCACGGCGCTAACGTTCCAGTAAGGGGGTTCGGCACGCAATATCTGTCAGATTGCCCCTTGCTGGGAAATTAGCTAGCTGGCTCTTCCGTGAGCTAATGTTGTATTGCTTGAAATATGTGGAGTCTTTTATGCTATCTTGACACTAATTGCATGGACCATATTTGTTATGCCTCTGTGCATGCAGGCTAGCACGCTCGTACGCTTACTGAGTAGGTTTAATTGCGTTGCAAACATAACTAGCCAGCTAGCTTGCTAGCAATACTTGGCTTCAGATGATGCTTTTGTAAGACACGGATGACTATACGTAGCTGGGCCCCCTTATGTTTATTTATACGGATTGATGCAATTGAATTCGTTTTTTTAGAACTGCTGAAACAAACATCGCGATTGTATCGGCGGGCTTTACCTCATCTGTCCTCGCCAAAATTGTTCGCATGATGTGCAGCATTTTTTTATTTATTTACGATGACAACACAGGCCCCTGTTCGAACCAGGGTAATGTCTCAGTCAATCGAAGCTATTCAAATCGAATGTAACTTAGTCGTTTCAGAATTCAAATGCTTCATAACTCGGCTAGTCGTGTTGACATTAGATCATCAGAATGTATCGTTTGACTTCGAATTTGTTTTTTTTATCCAACGGTTGTGAAATGCTTTATCTATATTATCGCTACAGTTTTGACCACAACAGAAACCTCATCACCGCACTGGTAGCAGTCTACTCGATGCTCGATGCTTTATATTAGCAGTGTAACTGGCTAAACGTAAATGATAGACTTGTTTTCCACGTAATTATTGTTCTCGAACTGGTTCATTTCTACGTTTTGTTTTTCAACATCATTGTGTAAAGTTCAGCTTGCTTGTTTCTCGTTGCCCACTTGTTTTGCCCCATCAGAACCAGTTTTAGGTAGTTTTTGTTATTACTCGGCAAACATTTTTAAAACAACGTTGCGCCCTCCCTTTAATGTCCTTTCTTTGTAAAGACATGGCAGTTTGGCCTGTTCTCCCACCCTGCTCTCCCAAGCTGTGGTGATATTTGTCCCCTCTTGCAAAAGGCAGGGAGCCCTTAATCAGCATAACAACTGCTGGACTGAGAGCTAACCGGAAAATGGGCAGGGTAGTTCACTCTCACTGACAGTCATCAGTTGCGCAGATCTAGGTGTAATATATGATTTTCTGTCAACTACACTCTCCACTCATACTGTACACTCGGGACCTTAACCCACTGGCCTGCGTTCTCAGAATGACATGCATATACTGATTACAGCGGGGATGTTCATGAACAAGCTTCCTTTTCCAGTACATTGCACAACAGTCAGCTCTCTCTCTCTCTCTCTCTCTCTCTCTCTCTCTCTCTCTCTCTCTCTCCTGTGGTGACGGCCATATTTCCTCTCTTGTCAGCGGCTCGGCTCGTTCAGATGTCTGGGGCTCTCCTCACTGATCTAATCACTCGGCCCCAACACTGACATCCAGTCTGTTTGGGTGCCGGGTAATATTCCGCCGCAGAGCCGGTCTGTGGACGTTAATATTACACCTGCGCCCCAACTCGCTTGTTTGGTTGCTAGTGTTACCAGTTTGTCCATTCTGTTGGGATGTTCACGGTACAACTCGAAACGGTCAGCGCAGGGACCGTGCAGAAGTGGGCCGTGTTTGCCGTGCATTGTGGGCCTGAAATGGCGGCCGGGTGACTGCTCCTTCTCAGGCGCCCAGCTGACTGTAGGTTCCTCAGCTTCAGCTTCTCACTGTTGTTGCACACAGATCTCATCTTCTGGCTTGTAAAGGGCCTGGACCACTGTGCGAAAACAGAGGTGGACGTGCGGACATTTATAAGCCTCACTGGGAGAGGAAGGGAGAGGTCTTTGGGGTACAGTGTTTGGGGAGACGAGTTTGTTTCCTGCCCTATGCTATTTTTGGGGTATATATATATATTTTTTTTCTCTTGTGTTTAGCTTTTCTCCTGGCTGTAAGGTGTGGATCACAATATAATGCGAAGCATCTGTTCACTCTTGGCTCTGCAGAATGACCTGTGGTGGCAGCTTCTGACCGCATAGATTTCCTTTGAGACATTAATTTAGATTCATGTCCTCGCGCAGTTCATGTCTTGGAGCTTATTACGGGCAGGGGAATCTGGTTCTTTATTTACTGGAACTTTTAACCCCCATTCCTTCCCCTTGTCTCCCGGTTTAGAGTGCGATATTGTTGGTAAGCTGAGCTGACCGATGCGGCCTCTTGTCGATCGGGGTGAGCGCAGACAGTCTTCCCCCCTCCCTGCCTCGGCCAGTAATGCGATGCCCTGAGGGACGGGGGAGTTTCAGCCCTCAGGACGTCCGTGTTCTTGACCCAACATTATCTGTACGTGCGTTAATGCGTTAATGTGTTAATGCATCCGCCGTGCGTGCGTCATGTTGGGGATTGAGTCATCTCGGGCGACCCCTGCGTAGGCAGGTCCTCCTCACACCCGAGGGGTCGTTTTGAAAGCCGAGGCATTGGGAGCGCTGTTTACCCTGCTGAAAGGCACTGTGGGTAATGCCCCGCCCCCATCCCCCAACCACTGCTGCGGGAGCTGCACTTTGCTTCACCCTTTAAGGTGTGACATCACTGATACCCGATTGGAATGTTCTTCACTGAACATTCTCGTGCTGATGTCACAGTCGCTGGTGGAAATGGAGTGCTGTGGTTTGTAGTCCTGGAGTCCTGCGGTTTGTAGTCCAAGTTAGCAGAATAAAACTTCCGGGTTGGTCGACAGAAAGATGTCTAACTCTCTAGTGACAACAGTGGACTTCTAGAACACTGACCGTGTTTTTTGGGATGGAGCAGGGAGTGATATTTTTGACGTCCCACCTCTTACCCGGCACGTTTAAAACTGGTGTCGGATATCTTCGGTTTACGCACGCGAGGGAGAAGCCGTATTTTATCATGCCACGAAACAAATTACAGCCTTGCAGCAGAGACTGCGCTGAAGATGAGCAGAAAAACTATATATAGGCAGTGTGACTTGGCTGTTGGCCTAGTTTAGAGATGCAAATCTTTTTTCATTACACAAATCCCAGACCAAGTTAAGATGATCTGTATTAGTGGAACCATTCAAAAGGTTTCATTTTTCATTTTTGCTTTTTATTTTTATTAAATGTATTTTTACTGTAATGAGCATGATGCTGTTGATGTCTCTAATTGGGGTGACTTAAAGTGTACAGTTTTACAGGAGAATACTAACAGAAACAATCAGGGCTAATTTGCCCTTCTGCACCTCAAGCCAGACCACTATCACCAGTGTGAGGCTAGCCTTGAACAGCGTCCAGCACAAAATACACACAAAGTACACAACGCAATGCAATTCCCCCCCCCCAGACAGAATTCCCAGCCCATTTGAGAGCTCCGGGGCTGTTCTCTCAGGCCAGTTCTGTTCTGCACACACACACACACACACACACACACACACACACACACACACTCTCACACACACACACACACACACACACACACACACACACACACTCTCTCTCACACCCACACACACACACACACACACACACACACACACACTCACACCCACACACACACAAACACACACACACACACACACACACACACGCACACACACACCCCATGTCGGTTCTCCCAGGCCAGTTCTCTTCTGTCTCTTCGCTCCCTCATCCCTGCGGGTGGTGGAGCTTTGAATATCAAATCGCAGGTGTGATGGAGACGGGGGCCTGGGTGAGGTTTCCCCCCGTAGATCAAGTTCCTGAGCGAAGACGGCCCCTGTCTGAGGGGTGAGGGGCTCTAATCAGGCCCCAGTGCTCTCTGTGAGACTGACAGGCATGAGCTCGCTGCCTGGAGAAACATTACCCAGGGTTCCCAGCCCTTGTGTCGGACCCCCACGCACGCTGCCTCCGGCCTGAATCACCATAACTCGTTTTTAATAAGACACTTTTAATGGCTGACCTGGCATTATTTACTCTCTCATAAAACCTGGAGCAGATATTCAGATGACCAAGATTGATTGTTCCATATTCGTGTTCATTTCAGGACTTTTGATTAATTTAGATCGGTTCTTGGACCGTGAGTGCAGCCTATCGCTGTAGTTTTCTGTGATGTGCTCGTATGGCTGCTGAGTCCATTTTGAAAAAAACACTTCCTCCTACAAACCTTTAATAGCACGGCGTGCGTTGCTGAAGCAGGTGCATCCCTCAAATGTTTTTCTATTTTTAAAATCACTGAAATGATAGTGTGGTGGCACGGATGGTGCAGTGGGTAGCACTGCCGCCTCACAGCAAGGAGGTCCTGGGTTCGAATCCCGGTCGGCCGGGTCCTCTCTGTGCGGAGTTTGCATGTTCTCCCCGTGTCTGCGTGGGTTTCCTCTGGGTACTCCGGTTTCCTCCCACAGTCCAAAGACATGCAGGTTAGGCTGATTGGAGAGTCTACATTGCCCGTAGGTATGAGTGTGTGAGTGAATGGTGTGTGTGCCCTGCAATGGACTGGCGACCTGTCCAGGGTGTATTCCTGCCTTTCACCCAATGTATGCTGGGATAGGCTCCAGCCCCCCTGCGACCCTGTTCAGGATAAGCGGGTTAAGATAATGGATGGATGGATGGATGGATGGATGGATGAAATGATAGTAATGTTTCTGCATGATGTGAAATGGCAGGAAAGGGAACTCCAGACAAGGTGCATTATGGCGGTTGTCCTGTTTGACTCTGATTGGTCAGCGGAGGAAAGGCGCTCCCCGGCGGCCACAGAAAGTGACATGCTTTATTGACACACGCTATCAGACCCTGGATAACACAAGTCAACAAACCTGAGGCCGTTTCCTCCACTTCAACTTCAGAGAGATAAGATTGGGCGGCGGTGCACAACTACGATAACACACAATAACACACAACTACGATAACACACATCTGCAATGACACACACCTGTAATAACACACACCTGTAATAACACACACCTGTAATAACACACACCTGCAATGACACACACCTGTAATAACACACACCTGCAATAACACACACCTGTAATAACACACACCTGCAATGACACACACCTGTAATAACACACACCTGCAATAACACACACCTGCAATAACACACACCTGCAATAAACACACACCTGCAATAAACACACACCTGCAATAAACACGCACCTGCAATAAACACAATCACCGCGGTCCTTACTGTTTGTGCTTATTGTATAAATCACGGCACAATCACCGCGGTCCTGACTGTTTGTGCTGTGATTTAGACTGGCCCAGACTGGCAGGACTGAATCGCACAGTGCTCTCTGCACACAGGCCTTGACAGATCACACAGTGAACCTTCC
>NC_083778.1:20188507-20473850 GCF_963514075.1 Conger conger
AAGTGTTCTGAATCTGTTATTCTGCTGTTTAGCCACCAGGGGGAGCCACACCACAGATTGGAAACTTGCTTTGTTTTCGGTCTTCCTCTGAATAGGCCCATTTGTCCCAGAATCTGAGTAGCCGAAAACAACAGTGTTGTTCATGCCCTAAAAATGTCTGTGCTGATTTTAATTTAAGGAACGCGAGGCCTGCTCGTGTCCCAGAATGAGCGTGGTGTGCAGCAGAGCACTGCACTCTCCAATACTCCTACACACTCGTGTGACTTCCTCTCTTTTCAACTAATCTTTCTGGCATTCTCTCTCCCCCTCTCCCCCTCTTTCTCTCGCTCTCTCTCTCCCCCTCTCCCCCTCTTTCTCTCGCTCTCTCTCTCCCCCCTCTCCCCCTCTCTCTCTCTCTCTTCCTCTCTCCCCCTCTCTCCTCCTCTCCCTCCCCCTCTCCTCCTCTCTCTCTCTCTCTCCCCCTCTCCTCCTCTCTCTCTCTCTCTCTCTCCCTCCCCCTCTCCCCCTCTCCCCCTCTCCCCCTCTCTCCCTCTCTCCCTCTCTCCCTCACCCTCTCCCTCTCTCTCTCCCCCCCTCTCTCTCTCCCCCTCTCCCCCCTCTTTCTCTCGCTCTCTCTCTCCCCCTCTCTCTCTCTCTCTCCCTCTCTCCCCCTCTCCCCCCTCTCTCCCTCACCCTCTCCCTCTCTCTCTCCCCCCTCTCTCTCTCTCCCCCTCTCCCCCCTCTTTCTCTCGCTCTCCCTCTCTCCCTCCTCCCCCTCTCTCCCCTCTCTCTCTCTCTCTCTCTCCCCCTCTCTCCTCCTCTCCCTCCCCCTCTCCCTCTCTCTCTGTCTCTCTCTCTCTGTCTCTCTCTCTCTCTCTCTCTCTCTCTCTCTCTCTCTCTCTCTCTCTCTCTCTCTCTCCCCTGCCTGGACAGGATGTGGACATGATGGACCAGAATGGAATGACTCCCCTGATGTGGGCAGCCTACAGGACACCACAGGTGTGTGCGTGTGTGCGTGTGTGCGTGCGTGCGTGCGTGCGTGCGTGCGTGCGTGCGTGCGTGCGTGCGTGCGTGCTGTGCGTGCGTGCACGCCATTGTGTTTGTCTGTTTGTCTAACACATCCAGGATTTCAGCTCCATACTGACGCTCTGATGGAGATTCCCCTTTGGTTCACTACACTCCTAAAAAACACACGCCCACTGGTGCACAATAAAGTAAATCTAATCTTCCACTCAGCAAATGCAAAAGATGGAAAATACAAGTATTGCAAATCTTATGAATTCTTTGGACTGTACTTTAAGATGTTTGGTATGGCTTTTGGATATTTACTAAATAAATACGTGTGTCTGTGCTGTGCGTCTGTGTGTGTGTGTGTGCGTGTGGCGTGTGCGTGTGCGTGTGCGTGTGCGTGTCTGTCTGTCTGTCTGTGTGTCTGTGTCTGTCTGTCTGTCTGTCTGTCTGTGTGTGTGTGTGTCTGTGTGTGTGTCTGTGTGTGTGGTGTCTCTAACGCAGTGTGGACCCCACGCGGCTGCTCCTCACCTTTAACGTGTCGGTGAGTCTGGGCGATAAGTACCACAAGAACACGGCGCTGCACTGGGCCGTGCTCGCCGGCAACACCACGGTCATCAGCCTCCTGCTGGACGCCGGGGCCAACGTGGACGCACAGAACATCAAGGTGAGTCGCGTGTCCCCGGAGACTTGTGCCGTCCTGCACTACTGCTACCGCTAATGCTAATGCTGCTACCACTAATGCTAATGCTACTACCGCTAATGCAAATGCTGCTACCACTACCGCTAATGCTCCTGCTACTACCGCTAATGCTAATGCTGCTCCCACTACCGCTAATGCTAATGCTACTGCTGCTACCGCTAATGCTACTGCTGCTACCGCTAATGCTAATGCTGCTACCACTACCGCTAATGCTAATGCTGCTACCACTACCGCTAATGCTGCTGCTGCTTCCGCTAATGCTAATGCTGCTACCACTACCACTAATGCTACTGCTGCTACCACTACTACTGCTGCTACCACTGCTACTGCTATTACTTCTGCTGCTATTGCTAATGCTGTTGCTACCGCTGATACTAATACTGCTGCTGCTGCTATTACTGCTGCTGGTAATGCTACTGCTAATGCTGCTACTACGACAATGGTCAGTATGTAGCCTAATGACTAAGGTGCATGACTAGGCCCTGGTTTGTTATTCAAGCCCCGGTGTAGCCACAAGATCTGCACAGCTGTTGGGCCCTTGAGCAAGGCCCTTAACCCCACATTGTTCCACGGGGGATTGACCTTTGTTATATTTGCAAAAGCACCGATTGGTTTTGCTAATATAACTCTTTCTACTTCGCGCCAATGCTAATGCAACTGTTTTGAGCATAGAGGTTTTGCACAGGGGTGAATTGTGTGTGTTTTTTTTGTTGTTGCCAGGGAGAGACGGCACTGGACCTGGCCAAGCAGCGGAAGAACGTTTGGATGATCAACCACTTACAGGAGGCGTGGCAAGCCAAGGGCTACGACAGCCCCTCCTACCTGAAGAGGCTAAAAGCAGACAAGGTATGAATGTGCATACATACACACACACACACACACACACACACACACACAGTCATACACATACACACACACACACACACACACGTACCACACACACACACACATACATGCACACACACACACACACACACAGTCATACACATACACACACACACACTCTCTCACACACACACACACACACACGCATACATGCACACACACACACACACATACACACACACACACACACACACACACACATACACACACACACGTACCACACACACTCTCTCACACACACACACACAGTAATACACATACACACACACACACACACACACACACACACAGTCGCACACACAGTCGCACACACAGTCGCACACACAGTCGCACACACAGTCGCACTCACAGTCGCACACACACGTACCATTCACACACACACACACACACACAGTCACACACACACGTACCACACACACACACACACACACACTCACACTCACACACACACACACACACACACACACAGCAGTAATAGACATACATACGCACACACACACACACACACACACACACAGTAATACACGTACATACGCACACACACACTCATACACACACGTACCACCCACACATACACACACACACACACGCACACAGTCACACACACAGTCACACACACACACACACACACGTACCACACACACACACATACACACACACAAGCAGCCCATGCTACAGCTGCATCACTGAATGTTGAAAGGGAAGTGAGGCTTTGAGGAAGTCCAAATCTTTATTTATTCTTTACAATCCTGGCCTTTTACAAAAGCTTGAATAAAGTAAACCTTTCAGAACTTTCACGCTCAGACCATCTCTCCCTCTCTCCCTCCCTCTCTCCCTCTCTCTCTCCCTCCCTCTCCCTCCCTCCTCAGGAGTTCAGGCAGAAGGTGATGTTAGGCACTCCGTTCCTGGTCATCTGGCTGGTGGGGTTCATTGCTGATCTGGACGTCTCCTCCTGGCTCATCAAGGCCCTCATGTACCTGGCCGTCTGGGCCACTGTGCAGTTCCTCTCAAAGTATGTTACCCCAACCCCAACACGACCCCAACACCTCCACCCCTCTGAGCCTGCTACCCCAACACGACCCCAACACCTCCACCCCTCTGAGCCTGCTACCCCAAACCCCCAAACCCAACCCAACCACCCCCAGAGCCTACTACCCCAAACCCCCAAACCCAACCCAACCACCCCCAGAGCCTGCTACCCCAAACCCCCAAACCCAACCCAACCACCCCCAGAGCCTGCTACCCAAAACCCCCAAACCCAACCCAACCACCCTCTGAGCCTGCTACCCTATGATGTCTTCTCCATCAGTTTTTACTGAACACTTTACCACTGTTATCTTATAGGAAGAGCAGCCATTTTCTTTTTGTAAACTCAGTTTTGTGTCTGAGAGTTTGTGCCTTGTCAGCTTTAGTGTTTGTGTACCATTGAGAGCCTGAATAGAACACAAAACTGTTCCTTTCAAAGTTTGAACCAGTGAGGTCATCAGATGCAGGTGAAGAGTTAAGTGCGTTGTCTAACACCCGAGCTCCTGATACTGATGTGTTGTGTGTGGTGTGTGTGGTGTGTGTGGTGTGTGTGGTGTGTGTGGTGTGTGTGGTGTGTGTGTTGTGTGTGTTGTGTGTGTGTGTGTGTTGTGTGTCCCAGGTCCTTCTTTGACCACTCCATGCACAGCGCCCTGCCCCTGGGCATCTACCTGGCCACCAAGTTCTGGATGTACGTCACCTGGTTCTTCTGGTTCTGGAATGATATCCTTTCTGTCACGGAGCCATGTGTCTCGCTCTCCTGTGAGATATCTCGCACGTTTCTGTGTGTTTTAAACCGAACATTTCACAATTTCCTCATGCCAGAATCTGCATTGTGTGTGAGGTATTCTGGGTAATGTGTTGCCTGGAATCGAGGTGGCAGTTCTCTGGAATGCGAGTGAAGTATCCAGACGGCGTGTTGAAACCTGCGCTGTAGAGACAACCTGTGCCCGTGTTCAGGGCTCTGCGTGCTGTTTTTTGCCAGACTGCGAGCTCGCTCTGTGTGAACAGCGCTCTCTGGATCAGGGGGGAAAGGAGCCTTAACAGGGGGGAAAGGGGCTCCTGTGATGTGATTGGTTGTTATGGTGACGAGGCGCTCCGTAGCCCCGCCCCCTGGGCTCAGGCCTGCAGAGAGAGCAGATGGGCTCCATCTGCCCTCCGCTCGTTACCCAGCATGCACGGCGGCGGCGGCGTGCAGTTAAAGAGCACTCATGCGCTTGGCGTCTGCAGGCTGCGGTGCTGGTATGCTAATCCAACATTCAGATATTTTACTGAGCCGGTTAACGCTTGGCAGAGCTGAGGATAGAAACGGCATCTGCGTGATAAAAAATTATAATAATAAATGCTGTGTGCTCTTTTTTTTTTTTTTTTCTCCCCTAGAAGAAAGGGAATCAGATGGAAAGAGTGAAGACAGAGAGGGGGATAGAGAGATGGGAGGAGAGTGAGAAACTGAGAGAGGGGGATAGAGAGATGGGAGGAGAGTGAGAAACTGAGAGGCGTATGGAGAGATGGAAAGAGTGAGAGAGACAGAGACAGAGAGAGGAGGAGGGAGAGATGGGTGGGGGGAGAGATGAAGACTGGCTCTTGAGTTGAACTCTTGCCCTCCCCTCCCAGGGGTCTGGGGATTTTGCTGACTAGGGTGAGAAACGGTGTGTGATACACAGGTGCTGTTTACACACCTCCGTGCTGAAATCGGGTGGTGTAGCGCACGGTTGGAGTGAACGCCTGCAGACACTGCGGCCCGCAGGACGTGGAGTTGAGCAGCCGGTGGAGATGCTGCTTTGGGCCGTAGTTTTGTTTTTGGTGTTTGTTCCGCGGGGGGGGTCCGATCCCCTCCGGTGTTTTTAAAACGTGCGGTGAAGGTGGGCGGGGCCCGTTTCAGTTCCTCCAATCAGAGACCGTAACCTTGACTCCCCGCACATCTCCCCCTCGTCACGGTGCACATCCCGTTCCTCATCAACAGCGTGCTGCTGTTCTACAACTTTGGAAAGTCCTGGAAGTCCGACCCGGGAATCATAAAGGCCTCCGAGGAGCAGAAGAAAAAGGTACAAAAAAAAATCTATCAATTTTTAACAATAAAAAAAAAAAAGAAAAAAAACATTGGAACATTGCTGTGCTGCGTTGCCTAGCAACATGGACAATCCAACATTCCACTCCTGCCAACAGGAGATTACTGCCGATTCAATTTGATGGGTTGTTTAGTACATATTTATCTACTGTTGTAAGGCTGTCTTGTGTTGGGTGTTTGCATGCAAAAAAGAAATGATTCTCTCAGAAATGCCTCCAGGAGGTGGTGGACCTTTTAGCCGTCTAACCCGCTGCGGTTTCTGTCTCTGTGTTCCAGACCATTGTGGAACTGGCAGAGACGGGGAGTCTGGACCTCAGCATATTCTGCAGTACCTGTTTGGTAAATAGCCCCGGCGCTTGCTAATAGCCCTGTTTCACTTGCCTGGTTCTTGAGTAGCTGGTACACTCTGTGGGATTACCTTACGTAGTCTACAGGGAGTCACACCACTGTTTACCCCAGGACTGCCCAACCCTGTTCCAAAACAAGCTCTCCGGCTGTTGAGTGAGGTGTGCTGTGTGACGGTTGGAGTGAAAAACTAAAGACTTGTAGATCCTTCCGGAACAGGTGTGGGCAGCCCTGGCTTACACTGCCATTCCCCACCTCACACATGCACGCAAAGAACCTCGGTTCCTGCAGCCGATGATTTTTTAATTTAATTTAATTTAATGCATATCCCAGTGTCCCTGGTTCCGGTTCAGTGCTCCGCTGCTCCCCGCTTGTTGGCGGGAGGAGAGGTAAACTCTGGAATGTGATTTCCTCCTCCGCAGATACGGAAGCCCGTGAGGTCCAAACACTGTGCCGTCTGCAACCGCTGCATCGCCAAGTTCGACCACCACTGTCCGTGGGTGGGCAACTGCGTGGGTGCGTAGCAGCACGCCCTCTCTCTGCCCAGCATTAGCCTTGAGTAACTATTTTCAGCCAGAACAGATGATCGCGGTGCCGTGTTAACTCTTGAGTTGGGCGGCGTATAGCTATAGACCCTTAACCCTGCATTGCTCCAGGTGGGATTGTCTCCTGCTTAGTCTATAACCATAACTCTAAGTTGCTTCGGATAAAAGCGTCATCTAAATAACTGTAAATAAACTCTGTGTGTTGCTCGTCTCTCTCCGATTTTTCGCACATTGGCAGGATGTTGAAGGAAAGTTTAGATTGTCACGCTTGCTCAAGTCCCGCATGTAATAAAACTGGTGACCGTTCAGTCAGAAAAATAACTGTCTCGATAAAGATGCGATTTGTCATAATAACTAGCCTGAGCTCCTTGTTTAAGGCAGTGGACTGGGTGATTGAGCTCAGGAATATAACACATCTGTAGCATGATCAAACCGTCCACCTCTGCTGTCCTGTTTGCGGTCTCATGAAATGATTTGCACTTCATTTTACTTCACTCTGGATAAGACTGTCTGCTAGATGCCTGTGATGTAATGTAATGAAAGAGTCTGCTTTGCAGAGGAACTGAAAGAGAGACGTGTCTCACCCCTTGTTCCTCGTTCCTGTGTGTGGTTCACAGGAAGTGGGAATCACCGCTACTTCATGGGATACCTGTTCTTCCTGCTCTGCATGATCTGCTGGATGATCTACGGCTGCATCTGCTGTGAGTGCCACCGTGCCTGTGTTCTCCACCGCGTTCTCCACCATGTTCTCCACCATGTTCTCCTCCTGTGTTCTCCACCGCGATCTCCCCCTGTGTTCTCCACCGCGATCTCCTCCTGTGTTCTCCACCGCGTTCTCCACCATGTTCTCCACCGCATTCCCCACCTGTGTTCTCCACCGCGTTCTCCACCATGTTCTCCTCCTGTGTTCTCCGCCGCATTCCCCACCTGTGTTCTCCACCGCGTTCTCCACCGCGTTCTCCACCATGTTCTCCTCCTGTGTTCTCCGCCGCATTCCCCACCTGTGTTCTCCACCGCGTTCTCCACCTGTGTTCTCCACCTGTGTTCTCCACCTGTGTTCTCCACATGTTCTCCACCGCGTTCTCCACCGCGTTCTCCACCGCGTTCTCCCCGCTGCCTGTCTTCTCCACCATGTTCTCCCCCCTGCCTGTGTTCTCAGCCATGTTCTCTGCCGCGTTCCCCCCCGTGCCTATCCTCTATCGGAGCTCCATCGGTCAGACAGGAAATCATGAATATTTTAGGAGAATAGGAAGTAGGGTACACTCGCTGCTCCTGCTGCCTGCGGTAGAGGAGTCTGGGCCCGTGGCTCTGTAAATGCTTAATGCCTGTTGTAATGGGTGTTGCTGCACTTGAGTGAGTAATAAATAGATAAATCATTGCACTCAAAGCACTTTAGAGTGATGGGGGGGGGAACTCAACCTCAACTACGACAGATGTGTTGAACCCAAACACCAGCTGAGGAGGAGAGGGAGAGAGCAATGCATGTTGCCAGTAAAATCAGGGGATTGTTTAGGTGGCAGGTTGAGTGAGCCAGGGTTTCCCCCTTCTCTTTGCGAAGAGTGTCGACTCTTCGGTCACGCTGCTAAGGTCTGTGTGTAGGAGGCCCCTGATGGAAGACCCCTCCTCTCTCTCTCTCTCTCCTCTCCTCCAGACTGGAGAATTCACTGTGCCACCAGCTACCACAGGGACGGCTTCTGGGCCTACATCACCCAGATCGCCACCTGCTCGCCATGGATGTTCTGGATGTTCCTCAACAGCATCTTCCACTTCATGTGGGTCGCCGTGCTCATCATGTGCCAGATGTACCAGGTGAGTGGCGTTCGGGGGGATGGGACGGGATGGGTGGCGTTCGGGGCTGGGCCCGGCCGGGGTGGAACAGGGTGGGTGTAGAGGGGGGTGGGTGTAGAGGGGTTGACCCCCATGGAGAGGCTAATTAGCCTGTATCTCCTTTTTGTTGAGTTTCCACACTAGCATTTGGAGCAGACCCAGGTCAATTACATATTTGTTTTGGATTGAAATACTTTTCTCTGCTTTACTGAGCTTGTCTGGTGTCTCAAAAAGCGCAAACCCCGCCTTCAGGTCCTATTGGCAGGCTCAATTGCACCAGACAAGATCAGTCAAGCACAGGAACGTATTGAAATCGAAAACGAATATGTAATTGCCCCCAGGTCTGATGTGGAGGTGCAGTTCCTGGCAATGTCATCAAATCTCTTGATGCGTGATTCCCTTTAGCGTCAGAACCTAGCCGCTAGCTGTTATCGGCAGGCCGTGCGAAAGCGTGTTGGGCCCGTGGGTGGGTCCTTGAGGGACGCCGAGGGAACGTTTTTCTCGCTCAACCTCGTCATGTTCTCCCCCGCTCTCCTCAGATCGCCTGCCTGGGCATAACCACGAACGAGAGGATGAACGCCAGGAGATACAAGCACTTTAAGGTCACCACCACGTCCATCGAGAGCCCTTTCAAGTGAGTACGGCGTCTGTGGCCCCCTCAGGACGTCTCCGTCTCCCGACTCCTTCCTCCATCGTCCTACACCTGTCATGAGTCATCTTTTTAAAACGGTTGAGGATGAGGCTGGAAGTGTACATTTTAATCGACTCCAGACTTCCTCCAGGAAAAGCTTTGTTCTTCAGACAATGGACAATAATGCAAATCGCAAAGCGATAGTTCAAAACTCATGAAGACAAAAGCAAATGAGATGCTGTTGGGTAGAGGGAGCAGTGTTTGGGGAAATCTGGCTGCTTTTTGAAAAGCACGAGGACACTTAGGACTCAAACGACTTGTTCGGTCATGTACGGCACTTCCCCACTGTGCATGCTAGTTAACTTTTTGTTAAAATTAGAGAATTTTGGAGGTGGTTTGGTGGAATTTCAGTGGGTGGGGTTTGGCAACACTGAAAGGGAGGTCTGCCAGGAATGAAGAACGGCCATTGTGTTCTGGTAACCCTTTAGAGTGGCTAACCCTCTGTTCCCTCTCCCTCCCTCCCTCCCTCTCTCTCTCTCTCTCTCTCTCTCTCTCTCCCCCCTCTCCCTCCCTCCCTCTCTCCCTCTTTCTTTCTCTCTCTTTCTCTCTCTCTCCCCTCTCTCCCTCCCTCCCTCCCTCTCTCTCTCTCTCTCTCTCTCTCTCTCTCCCCCTCTCCCTCCCTCTCCCCTCTCCCTCCCTCTCTCCCTCTCTCTCCCTCCCCCATCTCCCTCCCTCTCTCCCTCCCCCATCTCTCTCCCTCTCTCTCCCTCTCTCCCTCTCTCCCCCTCCCTCTCCCTCTCTCCCCTCTCCCTCCCTCTCTCCCCATCTCTCTCCCTCTCTCTCTCTCCCTCTCTCCCCCTCCCTCTCTCTCCCTCTCCCTCTCTCTCCACAGCCACGGGTGCGTGAGGAACCTCATAGACTTCTTTGAGTACCGCTGCTGTGGGCTGGTCCGGCCGGTGGTGGTGGACTGGACGACCCAGCACACGATAGATTACGAGCAGACGTCCGGGTCGGGCTACCAGCTGGTGTAGCGGGCAGCCCGGGGGCGCCGCGGAAGGTGCCAGAGAACGAGGCAGATCCCGGGACCCCCCTTTCCCGGATCGCTCTCCTCCGTCTCCGGGAATGAAGTCAGCTGGGAAGGAGCATGCAGACACGGGACACAACGACAGAACCAACAGCCACCCCTCCAACACCACCACCGCCGCCCGACCGCTCCCGTACCCCCGTACCCCCGTACCCCCCAAACCCCCATCGGGCGACCGCAGGCTCCTCTCCACATGTGGACAGTGTCTAACTGCCAGCTTTGTGCGTCAAAAAAGGGAATTCCCGTTCTCGAAATAGGAGTCTTACTTTGCAATACCTGAAATTTCTGGGTTTTCGTGAGTTTTTTTTTTTTTTTTTTTTTTTCTTCCATAATCACGGTTTTGGTTTGTCTCCCTGTTTGTTATAATTTTATTGAATTAATTTAGTATTATTTTTTTGTTCATGTTCTCACGTATTTATGCTTGAAACTTTACTGTTCCATAAAAACGACCCTCGCTAGCCGCCACAGGGACCGGAGGGCTTGGCGGTGTTGCAGTGTGAGAGAAGGCCTGCCCATTAATCCCGCCGGTTTTGGGTGCTGCTCTTTCCCCCCGGTCTGGCGGAGGTTGGTTTTTCGCGCGTTGTGGTTTTCCGGTCCGTGCAGATCACCTGTCGGCTAAAATCCGCAGGGCAATCGTCCCGTTTTTACCTGTGCTGAACAGTGTTGCCATTACTGTGGCATTATTGATGAAAAAAGTGTTTTAAAACGGAATCTAAAAAACATTTAGGCTGGAACGTGATGACGCCAGCATTTGGGAATCATATTGTAATCATATCATTAATATAAATATAGGATGAAAATATGAGGCCTGTGTATTTATTTTTTAACGCGATTTGTAGATATACTGGATGAAATTAGGTACCGTTCGCTACTTTAGGTTTCAGATAATTAAATGATTTTTTTTATTGTTATGAAAGGATATATCCAATCTAAACTAACCTGAGTTGTTGCGCATATGGTCATGATGGAATATGAACTACACATATGTTTGTACACGCATATGTAGATATATATTTTTGGGGAAAGTAGACATGACGACACGTGCGTTTTACCGCAGGGGGGAAAAGCTTGTGGTGAGGCAAGATGTTCTGAGCCACTCACGAACGGGGGACATTTATAGAATGGTTAAAGTTTACAAGAATGGTTAATTCCTTGTGTTGTCTTCTTGTTTGTTTGTTTGTGTTTGTTTTTGTTGGGTTTTTTTTTACCATTTTGTCTTTTGTTGTTTGTTGTTTATTTATGCGTTTTCGTACGACGATGCACTGGTTACCGTGGTTACGTGGTTCTCGTCTGGCTGTCGCTGAACAGTCGAGCGGATGTCTGGACTTCGCAGGAACGCTTCCACGTTTACAGTCAGAGAGAGGCCCGACGCTCGAGGTCGTGGAAATGTGAAGTTTTATTTTCCGCCAAGCATTTCCAGTTTATTATTTTCCCTTGTATTTTATTTTGTTTTTTCCAGTTTTGACACGATTGGACTCTTTGTAAGAACCAGCAACAGGATTGACACTAGTGTGTAAAGATTGTGTATCTGTACAGAAATTCTCTAGTTTGCCCTTTATCTGTGAGTGAGTTTCGTCAGTGTTAGTTGAAAGCTGCTCATTTTAATTTTATTTAAAGTAAAAAAAAATTAAAAATTAAAAAAAAAATTTTTTTTAAAAAAATTACAAAAAATTAAAATAAAATAAAAGGTATAACAAAAAAAAAAAAAAGCAAAGAAAAAGATAATCGTGTGACTAGCTTTTAGTGATGTCCGAACCCGCTGTGTATAGTGTATAGGCATATTAACCGGCAAGCTCTCTGCATGTCTGAAGCTTGGGAAATGGGCTGTCCCGGAGTTGCAGGCCATCGACGCTGCACACCGTTGGTGCGGACCAGGAGCATTGTGTCTGTAAATAGTGAATGTTCAGTATTTTCCTCAAACTCATTTCGATGTTTGTTTTTATTTTAAACCCCCCCCCACGATGTGTAGGAACGTTTGGTTGTGCCGAGTCGTCCGTGGCCTGCGCAGGGCAGGGGTTGGCTACTTGCACAGTTGTAATATATTTGAATGTTCCCTTTTTTGAAGGAGGGGGGACTCCAGGAGATTCCGCTAATGTTTTTGTTCGTTTGTCTGTTTTTGTGTCACCCACCCCCACCCCCTGAATTCTGTGTCATATTGGAGCGGTTGTTCAAACTGTAAAGGAGGTCGTAAGAGACACTGAGAGGACGGTTTTTAAAGTCGAGACGGAGCTTTTCTTTCGTGGTTTTGGTGCTGTGGCCCCGGAAACGGAAACCCCAGAGGAACAGGAACGGGGACAGCCTACTTTTCCGATACCCCGGCGCAGCGAGATGACATCATCAGTAATGGACGCAATGCATCATCGTGCTGAACCCACACCCACCCCCACCGTAGTCCTGATGTGGGGTCTGCGAAAAGATATCAGTCTCCCACAGAGATGCCAGTTTTAACTACGAACATAATTATGGAAAATATTATGTAGTTCTTCCAAAGTAAATCCCCCACCACCACCACCCCCTCCCCCATGTGAAAAGCACATGAATACAAAATATTTCATGTTTTTACTGTGCCTCTATTTAATATATGTCAGAAGAACCATATGTCCACTTCAGATGCAAACCTATACATGTTGGGCATGGTAATTATAACGGGTTTAATAATAAAAGAAAATGTATACATGTGAAAATATCCCATTGGCATCCGCGTGTTCTTTAAACAAAACAAGGCGCAAAGTTAAGAGATTACCCTCTTGTGCCAAAGAGTGAACCTGGCTTGGAATACGCATCATTCCAGCCTCACAGTAAGGACCCTTCATTCTTCTGAGGAAATCTGAGACTTGGTTTTCGCAGGATTTCAACAAAAATGGGAGTCTGCTTCCTTTGCTCCTTTCTGTGTATTTATCTTTTGAAATTTTAAGAAAAGTTTAATCACAACTGTGCGTAGAACCTCTCCCTGGAATCCTGAAAGTGCACCAGTTCTTGTCACGTGTTTTGATTCCACCCTCTTTAAGGTACAACAAATTTTCTTTTGTTGTGGACCGTGTCAAACGGACCTCTGACCGATACCACAAATTTGCGACGCCATTGTGTTCCGGAAAATCTTTATTAACCACAAAACAAACCAGACAGAAAATAGTGTTGTTTTTTTTTTTTTTTTTAGGCACAATAATTCCCATCCCAGCCAATCGCCATGGTGTTGCGGTCCTGTGGGCGGTGTTGACCCGCTCTGGTGTGGTTCACCGGGCGTGGACGAGGGCCCCGGCTCCTTGACCGAAGCCAAACCCCTTGGGCCCAAAGTTCTTTGCGTAACACGCTGCAAAACAAGAAAAACTAAAGTCATCTGCTTTACCTCGATCTCTGGTCTCCAGCCCTGGCCCTGGAGGAGCTCCAGGGTCTGCTGGTTTTCATTGTTACTCTTGCACTTAATTAGAGCAGATGATTACACAGTTAACTCACCTCACCTGGTTACCTGGGTCTCAACAGGGTGCTGATTTTAAGGTGAAAACAAAATCCAGCAGACCCAGTAATTCTCCAGGACCAGGGTTGGTCATACATGCATTTGTGGCTGCTTTTAAGTCCAAGCGAGCCTTTAGCTTAGCAGGCAGCACAACATTTAAATTAGCAGGCAAGGTAAGTAGAGTCCTCATTCTTGTTTTGCGAGTGTGGTGATGTCATAGTCCCTTGGGCTCCGGTTCCCTCCTGTTATTTTTTTATTTTTTATTTTTACTCTCTTTGTGTCTTTGCCTCCCTCCCCGTTGGCTGGAAACCGCAATCCCCGGCCTGTGATTGGTCGGTTAGCTCACCTTTGCAGTAGATCTCGCCGTCCTTCTCCGTCAGCGTGGTGGACTCCAGGCTCTTCCCACACTTGGCGCAGCGGAAGCAGGCCTTATGCCAAGCCTGCGGGGAGGGGAGGGTGGGGCACAGAGTCTCAGGACACGCCAAAGAAATCAAACATGGCTCCCCATGCTGTGACGGGGCCTGTTATGTGCCGATTAAACACTTCTCAACACCTTTGGGAACCAGGGGCGTGTCCCAACCAGAATGTGTTGGCATGCTGCAGTGAGGGAGAGGAACGAAACGGGCTGAAACGTCGACTGAGATTACGACTGTAGCGTCGTGGTTAAGGTACATGACTGGGACCCGCAAGGTCAGCAGTTTGGTGTAGCCACAATAAGATCCACACAGCCGTTGGGACCCTTGAGAAAGGCCCTTAACCCTGCATTGCTCCAGGGGAGGATTGTCCCCTTCTTAGTCTAAATCAGGGGTCGGCAACCCTGGTCCTGGAGAGCCGCAGGGTGTGCTGGCTTTCCTTGTTACTTGGCATTAATTGATCAATGAAAGCCGTTGATTGCACAGTTAACTCACCTCACCTGGTTTCTTGGGTCTGAATCGGTTGCTTATTTTAAGGTGGAGACGAAAGCCGGCACACCCTGCGGCTCTCCAGGACCAGGGTTGCCGACCCCTGGTCTAAATCAACTGTACGTCACCTTGGATAAAAGCGTCAGCCAAATTACATGTAATGCAACGGACAGCAATATTCTGGCTCTGTGGTACTGGCTCAGCTGGGTTCCCGAGCTCTCGCCGTCCGCGTGGAAGCGTGTGCCTCGGAGCCAAAGTTTATGAAAAGCTTAAACTGCAGGAACGGAGAAACGAACCTTGCCCGCTCCCATAACCTTCTCGGCGGCGTACACCGATTCCCCGCAGCGGGGACACTTCTCCGACCCCCCGAATTTCTGTGCGAAGCGGGAGGGGTTGGGGTTGGTGGCGGGCTGATGCGTCGGGGTCCTGGGGGCAGATTGGGAGAGGGTGGGGGGTGGGGGGTGGGGGGTGGGATGGGGTGAGATTGGGACAGCATAGCGTTCTACATAACTACACAATCTTCACAGAGGGAGCCGGGGGGGGGGGGGGGGGGGGGGGTGTAATGGCATAATGGGTGGCATTGTGTTATCGCCACGGCGACCAGTGTCTGTCAGAAGTGTTGCATAAGGGGAGGCCTTTCAAAAGCGCAAAAAATATCGACTATCTCTCCCAGATCCTGCTGGCCCTGGTAAACAACCCTCTGTGAGTCTACACCCCAACCCCCCCCCCCACTGTCTAAGCCACAACCTGCAACTTCTTCAGGAAACCGAAAATGTACTTAAGATCAAAGATCAGGTTTCTCCCTGGACCAGAATCCACCCCAGCCCTCCTGAGGGTGTACGGGAGGACTGCATTCCAAAATTCCAAACCCCCCCCCCCCCCTTCTCGCTCCGGTGAGCACAGAGCCGGGATTGGCCCAGACAGCGCGGAACGCTCCCAGGGTCTTGTGGGTAGTACAGGTGCCTGGCAACCGCACAGCCATTGCTGGTGAGAAATTTATACAAAGCTAGAAACTACAAAACAACTCGAGAGGCGCACCTCCAGCTGGATCGGACATGAAATTCAGGCATTTGTGTTTAGTTTGCCCGGGTCCAGAACCTGGCAGTTGTCTGGGAGATAGACGAGTAGATAGACAAGAGAGCTAGATAGATCATTACATTTATACAGCACTTTTCAAGACACTCTAAGGGCTTTACAGTGATGAGGGGGAAACTGGCCTCAACCACCACCAATGTGAAGCACCCACCTGGGTGATGCACGGCTGCCATTTTGTGCCAGAGCGCTCACCAACCATAAGGTAAAGTGGAGTGGGAGAGAACAATGTTTTTGCCAAGTATATCAGGGGATGATTAGGTGGCAGGTTGAAAGAGCCAGGGTTGGGAATTTAGCCAGGACGCCAGGGAATCGCCTACTCTCTCAGAAGAGCGTCGGGGGAACTTTAATGACCACAGTGGGTCGGGACCTCGGTTTATCGTCTCGTCCGAAAGGCGGGGATGCAGGGAGACGCACTTACTCCTCCGGTTTGGTCCCGAGCTTCTCTCCCCGGTCCGTGTTCAGGACCCCGGCCCCCTGGCCGCAGCCGTACCCCTTGGTGCCGAGCTTCTCTCCCCGGTCCATGTTCAGGACCCCGGCCCCCTGGCCGTAGCCGTACCCCTTGGGCCCGTACTTCTTGCCGTAACAGGTTCTGCAGAAGATCTCCTCTTCATGGACGGCCACGGTGGTGCTGTCCAGCCCCTTCCCGCAAGCCACTGAGTCCACAAACACATCGCTGTCAGAACCACAGACAACACACCGGGCCAGTGGCCCTCACTCCTGGTCCTGGAGAGCCGCCGTGTGCGCCGGCTTTAGTTGATCAGTGAAAGCAGTTGGTTACAGAGTTAACTCACCTCACCTGGTTTCTTGGGTCTGAATTGGGAGCTGATATTTCAGGCGAAAACAAAAACCAGAACACCCTGCAGCTCTCCGGGACCAGGAGTGAGGGTCACTGCACTAATGTCACACTGTAATTGTTTTGCTGTCCCTGAGAACTGGAGTTCCTTTGAGAAGCATGTTTTTGCACAATCCCAATTGGTATGTCACCACTTGGAGACTAACGACACCAGACAGGTTTTTTTGTAATACCTGAACTAGCATTAGGCCAACATTACCACAGCTACCCAACCCTGTTCCTAGAGCTCTTCCAGCCCGACAAAGCGCACCTCGTTCCACAGCTCGAGATCTTGTTGCGTTGCTAATTAGTAGAATCGAGTGTGCCAAATTAGGGTTGACTGACTGAAAAACCACAGCAGGGATCAAATCCGGCCCGCAAACCTAAATCCAGCCCTGGTTTTCTTTTCTCCCTGGGAATTAACTGGACTCTCTACACACCTGACTCCCAGGTAAAGGGAGGGTGGAAAACCGGTACTTCTCAGGCCTCAAGCACTGTGATTTGACGATCCCCTGACCTACAAGGAAGGTAGATCTCCAGGAACCGGCTGGGGCAGCCCTGGTAATGGTGAACTGTTGAGAACACACAGCAGGAGGAGGGAGTGCTGCTTACTGCACACGAAGCAGCCTTTGTGAAAACGCTTTCCGTCGCATTGCACCTCCTCTGCGAAATACACGGTCTTCTGGCACGCCACACAGATGTTCCCCCCTCCCCAGTTCGGCATGTTGCACTGCAAAAACCACAGAATAAGTCACTTATCTTCTGCCTTAAGCTCGTATTTATGTTACAAAAGATTTGCCAACGGGGTGAGACAAGCTCACGTGTCCAGCAATACGTTTCACTTAAAAACAAGTTTACATTTTATACTTGAGAGAACAAAAACATGATTTCATGTGTCATTACAAGACTAAAATGCTTTCGACACTTTTTTTTTGCAGTGTGCACTGGGATGAGAAGACGAATGGACAGGAAACTGAACTTTCCAAAGGAAGTCCTTCCTGTCTGTGTCAGTAAAACCCAGCCACTCCAGTTTGCATTCATTAATATGTCACACTGAGGTTAACTAGCCAAGACTGAGAAGTTAATCTGTACAGCTCTGTTCATGTATTTGTACATCATTAGTTCATGTTAACAACTACATTAGTTATTGCTAATTCATACTGGAATGAAAAACTTAATATGTTTGTTAATGGTCAACTAATCCTATGATTGGCTAATGTCTAAATATGAATGTACAAATACGTTAGTTAGTTGTTCACAAATTAACTAATGAAATGTAATTAATTCATGTTAATAACATACATTAGTTAATCCATGAAACATATTGTAAAGTGTAACCAATTAATATTATTTATTACATGAATTATTTATTTTGAATTCTGTCCCATGAGTGGCAAATTCTCCCGTGCCTTGGCGATTACAAATTCCCAGCATGCTTTAGGTTCACGTGAGGTTACAATACAGGAAATGCTCAAGGCTAAACACCAAGTGCATATGAATCATATTGACCATGGATTTGGATTAGCCAATGCACGGGTGAATTTGCCACGCATGAGACAGAATTCAAAATAACAATTCGCATTTTTGATATCGTCAAAACTGTGTTGTCCATCTACACCTTTCGGTCCATTTGTCATATATTATGATAATTAGTATTTTTCATAATATTTCACACGCTCCTGCAGGTGTGAAATATAAGAGAATTGTATCTTGAGTGTGAGGGTTGTAATCTCAAAAGCACATTTTTACATTGCTATCCACTTTTAAATGGGTAACCAATTTTTTTCATTGAGAAGCACCGGCTTCTCAATAATTGAGCGTGAAAAGATCCACATTGTGAAACTTCAACAACTGCATTTTTACAGATGGCATTAGGCAAAAACACGGTGCTAGATGAAACGATAAAATAAAATTACTTGGCCTTGGAGTATGACGTCTCTGACCATTTCCGCTTTATCACCTGTAACTTTGCTGATTGACAAAGAGCCGTTACAATCAATATTTTAAATGTTAAGCTCGTGGACACGGTCGGCTCTGAGTTCAATGCTCGAGCATTATAGGCGAGCACTTCCAGAAATTCTCCGAACCGTAACTTTAAACTTAACTTTATTACAGTCGCTTAGTGTTTATACAAGTTTGTACAGCACTTTCTCGTTAAGCAGAGGAACGTATTTCGTTGTTTTCTGCGAATACCTAACATTTTATCCAACACGCCAGCACGACACAGTGAATAATCAAAAGCTGGCCGTCTTCAGCTTCCCAACATATTTTGCATTCCATTAAACAACAGTGTTTAAAGCACTTTGACAGTAATGTCACTTTTTAAACAAAACTCGTTACATGTTTCTTACTATTCTGTTAGACCTCCAAAGCTATTAAGTAGTTGTTGCAAGCAATGACGTTTGAGTCTCGGAACAGTGTCGAAGGTAAGACGAACTGAATTTTATTTCTTAACAACGTCAACGTTAGTAAATGTTAGTAAACGTTAGTTGGCAATAATTATGAAAAGGCTAAAAGCGAATAAACTAGGTGAAGTGCCATGTTGGCAGTACCATTACAAAGGTAGGCGAGTTCTTACGGTACAATAGTTTCCTATCGTGTCTGCAATTACCAGTCGACCACAGGTTGTCACGTCATGTATTATTGTTTTGCAATTTGTTTTGTGTTGTAAAGTTCAAATGTTCGGTTAACAACCTTTTCCAGTCGATGTATTCCCTGCCTGAATTGGTAACCTACAAGTCAGCTCACAATTATTCACACATTCCGTTGTAAATACAATAGCTTAAGTGTGCATATTTTAGCAGGTCATATTGTCTCCATATGATAGTATCGTTAGACGCCAATTCGTGCAAAGTAAAAAATAAAAAAATCATTTCTATAATAATATATAAATGATATATAAAAGAACAGAACCTTACATTATCGTCAGTCGTAGATATCTCTCTCCGCTGCGGACCACAGCCTGTGTGTTACTTCGCAGATGCAGACTGTTTCCTAATTTTGTTATAGGTGCGGAGAGCGAGGGGGTGAGAGGCGGGCGTTCGCACGCAACCAAAAACACACGACTTATGTAATGTCATTCGATGTGCGTTTCTGTCACAAATAATTTGAAATGTACTTCGTGTTTTCTAACTAATGTCCACATTCCAAATTTTGTATCGGTTGTTTGTGTTTTTTAAACGTGGGAATCTTTTGACGTCACATTATGAAAAATTGTGCAATTATCTATAAGGGATGCGACACTGATTTTTCCACCCTATGATTCAACTGCTTGTATTGAGGGAAGTAAAACGACTTGTTTGTTTTGATAAGGTGTGAAAGGCTCACCTTTAACTGATAAGAGGTGTATGTGTAATCTGTAGATCTGTGCACATTAACCACATAATACACACATGAAAGTCTGTAATGGCTTTCATAAAAACTATATCACAGGTATATTACATGTTTTGCTGAGGAGATGAACATGGCAATATTGACTGTTAGCCATCCTTGTGCCTCGCGTACTCGCGCCCTAACGCATGATCGCACTCGCACACTCACACACACACACTCACACACACTCACACACACTCGCACACTCAAACACGCACTCACACGCACACTCACACAAACACACACACACACTCAAACACGCACTCACACGCACACTCACACAAACACACACACACACTCAAACACACTCACACGCACACACTCATACACACACTCATACACACACTCAAACACACACTCACGCACACTCACACACACACTCACACTCACACATACACACACACACACACACACACTCGCGCATTCGCGCACACACTCACACACACTCAAACACACACACACTCACACACACTCAAACACACACTCAAACACTCAAAAATTGCGTACTCGCGTACTCATGCACATATGCGAACTTGCGTACTCACGAACACTCGCAAACTCGCGTACTCACGAACACTCGCGAAATCGCGTACTCACGAACACTCGCGTACTAACGAACACTCGCGAAATCACGTACTCGCGTACTCACGAACACTCGCAAAATTGCGTACTCGCGTATTCACGAACACTCGCGAAATCGCGTACTCACGAACAGTCGCGAAATCCCGTACTCACGAACACTCGCGAAATCCCGTACTCACGAACACTCGCGAAATCGCGTACTCGCGTACTCACGCAGATACGCGAAATTGCGTACTCACGAACACTCGCGGAATCGCATACTCACGAACACTCGCGAAATCGCGTACTCGCGTACTCACGAACACTCGCAAAATCGCGTACTCGCGTATTCACGAACACTCGCGAAATCGCGCACTTACGAACACTCGCAAAATCCCGTACTCACGAACACTCGCGAACTCGGGTACTCGCGTACTCACGAACACTCGCGAAATCGCGTACTCGCATACTCACGAACACTCGCGAAATCGCGTACTCACGAACACTCGCAAATCGCATACTCATGAACACTCGCGAAATCGCGTACTCACGAACACTCGCGAAATCGCGTACTCACGCACATATGCGAAGATGCGTACTCACGAACACTCGCGAAATCGCGTACTCACGAACACTCGCGAAATCGTGTACTCACGTACTCACGAACACTCGCGAAATCGCGTACTCGCGTACGGACAAACACTCGCGAAATCGCGTACTCATGAACACTCGCGAAATCACGTACTCGCGTACTGACGAACACTCGCGAAATCACGTACTCACGAACACTCGCGAAATCACGTACTCACGAACACTCACGAAATCGGGTACTCACGAACACTCGCAAAATCGCGTACTCGCGTACTGACGAACACTCGCGAAATCGCGTACTCACGAACACTCGCGAAATCGCGTACTCGCGTACGGACAAACACTCGCGAAATCGCGTACTCATGAACACTCGCGAAATCACGTACTCTCGTACTGACGAACACTCGCGAAATCACGTACTCACGAACACTCGCGAAATCACGTACTCACGAACACTCGCGAAATCGGGTACTCCCGAACACTCGCAAAATCGCGTACTCACGAACACTCGCAAAATCGCGTACTCGCATACTCACGAACACTCGCGAAATCGCTGTACATTCGCGCACACACTCACACACACTCAAACACACACACACTCACACACACTCAAACACACACTCAAACACTCAAAAATTGCGTACTCGCGTACTCATGCACATATGCGAACTTGCGTACTCACGAACACTCGCGTACTCACGAACACTCGCGAAATCGCGTACTCGCGTACTCACGAACACTCGCGTACTAACGAACACTCGCGAAATCACGTACTCGCGTACTCACGAACACTCGCAAAATTGCGTACTCGCGTATTCACGAACACTCGCGAAATCGCGTACTCACGAACAGTCGCGAAATCCCGTACTCACGAACACTCGCGAAATCCCGTACTCACGAACACTCGCGAAATCGCGTACTCGCGTACTCACGCAGATACGCGAAATTGCGTACTCACGAACACTCGCGGAATCGCATACTCACGAACACTCGCGAAATCGCGTACTCGCGTACTCACGAACACTCGCGAAATCGCGTACTCGCGTATTCACGAACACTCGCGAAATCGCGCACTTACGAACACTCGCAAAATCCCGTACTCACGAACACTCGCGAACTCGGGTACTCGCGTACTCACGAACACTCGCGAAATCGCGTACTCGCATACTCACGAACACTCGCGAAATCGCGTACTCACGAACACTCGCAAATCGCATACTCATGAACACTCGCGAAATCGCGTACTCACGAACACTCGCGAAATCGCGTACTCACGCACATATGCGAAGATGCGTACTCACGAACACTCGCGAAATCGCGTACTCACGAACACTCGCGAAATCGTGTACTCACGTACTCACGAACACTCGCGAAATCGCGTACTCGCGTACGGACAAACACTCGCGAAATCGCGTACTCATGAACACTCGCGAAATCACGTACTCGCGTACTGACGAACACTCGCGAAATCACGTACTCACGAACACTCGCGAAATCACGTACTCACGAACACTCACGAAATCGGGTACTCACGAACACTCGCAAAATCGCGTACTCGCGTACTGACGAACACTCGCGAAATCGCGTACTCACGAACACTCGCGAAATCGCGTACTCGCGTACGGACAAACACTCGCGAAATCGCGTACTCATGAACACTCGCGAAATCACGTACTCTCGTACTGACGAACACTCGCGAAATCACGTACTCACGAACACTCGCGAAATCACGTACTCACGAACACTCGCGAAATCGGGTACTCACGAACACTCGCAAAATCGTGTACTCACGAACACTCGCAAAATCGCGTACTCGCGTACTGACGAACACTCGCGAAATCGCGTACTCGCGTATTCACGAACACTCGCGAAATCGCGCACTTACGAACACTCGCGAAATCGCGCACTTACGAACACTCGCGAAATCCCGTACTCACGAACACTCGCGAACTCGGGTACTCACGAACACTCGCGAAATCGCGTACTCACGAACACTCGCGAAATCGTGTACTCACGAACACTCGCGAACGCGCGTACTCGCGCACATACGCGAACTCGCGTACTCACGAACACTCGCAAAATCGCGTACTCGCGTATTTACGCACATATGCACACTCGCGAAATCGCGTACTCGCGTGCTCACCATCACTCGCAAAATCGCGTACTCACGAACACTCGCAAAATCGCGTACTTGCGTACTCACGCACATACGCGAACTCGCGTACTGGCGTACTCACGAACACTCGCGAAATCACGTACTCACGCACACTCACGTACTCGCGTACTCACGAACACTCGCGAAATCACGTACTCACGCACACTCACGTACTCGCGTACTTACGCACATTCGCGAACTCGCGTACTCACGAACACTCGCGAAATCGCGTACTCACGAACACTCGCGAAATCACGTACTCGCGTACTCACGTACTCACGAACACTCGCAAAATTGCGTACTCGCGTACTCACGAACACTCGCGAAATCGCGTACTCACGAACAGTCGCGAAATCCCGTACTCACGAACACTCGCGAAATCCCGTACTCACGAACACTCGCGAAATCGCGAACGCGCGTACTCGCGCACATACGCGAGCTCGCGTACTCACAAACACTCGCAAAATCGCGTACTCGCGTATTTACGCACATATGCACACTCGCGAAATCGCGTACTCGCGTGCTCACCATCACTCGCAAAATCGCGTACTCACGAACACTCGCAAAATCGCGTACTTGCGTACTCACGCACATACGCGAACTCGCGTACTGGCGTACTCACAAACACTCGCGAAATCACGTACTCACGCACACTCACGTACTCGCGTACTTACGCACATTCGCGAACTCGCGGACTCACGAACACTCGCGAAATCGCGTACTCGCGTACTCACGAACACTCGCGAAATCACGTACTCGCGTACTCACGAACACTCGCGAAATTGCGTACTCGCGTATTCACGAACACTCGCGAAATCGCGTACTCACGAACAGTCGCGAAATCCCGTACTCACGAACACTCGCGAAATCCCGTACTCACGAACACTCGCGAAATCGCGTACTCGCGTACTCACGCAGATACGCGAAATTGCGTACTCACGAACACTCGCGGAATCGCATACTCACGAACACTCGCGAAATCGCGTACTCGCGTACTCACGAACACTCGCAAAATCGCGTACTCGCGTATTCACGAACACTCGCGAAATCGCGCACTTACGAACACTCGCAAAATCCCGTACTCACGAACACTCGCGAACTCGGGTACTCGCGTACTCACGAACACTCGCGAAATCGCGTACTCGCATACTCACGAACACTCGCGAAATCGCGTACTCACGAACACTCGCAAATCGCATACTCATGAACACTCGCGAAATCGCGTACTCACGAACACTCGCGAAATCGCGTACTCACGCACATATGCGAAGATGCGTACTCACGAACACTCGCGAAATCGCGTACTCACGAACACTCGCGAAATCGTGTACTCACGTACTCACGAACACTCGCGAAATCGCGTACTCGCGTACGGACAAACACTCGCGAAATCGCGTACTCATGAACACTCGCGAAATCACGTACTCGCGTACTGACGAACACTCGCGAAATCACGTACTCACGAACACTCGCGAAATCACGTACTCACGAACACTCACAAAATCGGGTACTCACGAACACTCGCAAAATCGCGTACTCGCGTACTGACGAACACTCGCGAAATCGCGTACTCACGAACACTCGCGAAATCGCGTACTCGCGTACGAACAAACACTCGCGAAATCGCGTACTCATGAACACTCGCGAAATCACGTACTCTCGTACTGACGAACACTCGCGAAATCACGTACTCACGAACACTCGCGAAATCACGTACTCACGAACACTCGCGAAATCGGGTACTCCCGAACACTCGCAAAATCGCGTACTCACGAACACTCGCAAAATCGCGTACTCGCATACTCACGAACACTCGCGAAATCGCTGTACATTCGCGCACACACTCACACACACTCAAACACACACACACTCACACACACTCAAACACACACTCAAACACTCAAAAATTGCGTACTCGCGTACTCATGCACATATGCGAACTTGCGTACTCACGAACACTCGCGAAATCGCGTACTCGCGTACTCACGAACACTCGCGTACTAACGAACACTCGCGAAATCACGTACTCGCGTACTCACGAACACTCGCAAAATTGCGTACTCGCGTATTCACGAACACTCGCGAAATCGCGTACTCACGAACAGTCGCGAAATCCCGTACTCACGAACACTCGCGAAATCCCGTACTCACGAACACTCGCGAAATCGCGTACTCGCGTACTCACGCAGATACGCGAAATTGCGTACTCACGAACACTCGCGGAATCGCATACTCACGAACACTCGCGAAATCGCGTACTCGCGTATTCACGAACACTCGCGAAATCGCGCACTTACGAACACTCGCAAAATCCCGTACTCACGAACACTCGCGAACTCGGGTACTCGCGTACTCACGAACACTCGCGAAATCGCGTACTCGCATACTCACGAACACTCGCGAAATCGCGTACTCACGAACACTCGCAAATCGCATACTCATGAACACTCGCGAAATCGCGTACTCACGAACACTCGCGAAATCGCGTACTCACGCACATATGCGAAGATGCGTACTCACGAACACTCGCGAAATCGCGTACTCACGAACACTCGCGAAATCGTGTACTCACGTACTCACGAACACTCGCGAAATCGCGTACTCGCGTACGGACAAACACTCGCGAAATCGCGTACTCATGAACACTCGCGAAATCACGTACTCGCGTACTGACGAACACTCGCGAAATCACGTACTCACGAACACTCGCGAAATCACGTACTCACGAACACTCACGAAATCGGGTACTCACGAACACTCGCAAAATCGCGTACTCGCGTACTGACGAACACTCGCGAAATCGCGTACTCACGAACACTCGCGAAATCGCGTACTCGCGTACGGACAAACACTCGCGAAATCGCGTACTCATGAACACTCGCGAAATCACGTACTCTCGTACTGACGAACACTCGCGAAATCACGTACTCACGAACACTCGCGAAATCACGTACTCACGAACACTCGCGAAATCGGGTACTCACGAACACTCGCAAAATCGTGTACTCACGAACACTCGCAAAATCGCGTACTCGCGTACTGACGAACACTCGCGAAATCGCGTACTCGCGTATTCACGAACACTCGCGAAATCGCGCACTTACGAACACTCGCGAAATCGCGCACTTACGAACACTCGCGAAATCCCGTACTCACGAACACTCGCGAACTCGGGTACTCACGAACACTCGCGAAATCGCGTACTCACGAACACTCGCGAAATCGTGTACTCACGAACACTCGCGAACGCGCGTACTCGCGCACATACGCGAACTCGCGTACTCACGAACACTCGCAAAATCGCGTACTCGCGTATTTACGCACATATGCACACTCGCGAAATCGCGTACTCGCGTGCTCACCATCACTCGCAAAATCGCGTACTCACGAACACTCGCAAAATCGCGTGCTTGCGTACTCACGCACATACGCGAACTCGCGTACTGGCGTACTCACGAACACTCGCGAAATCACGTACTCACGCACACTCACGTACTCGCGTACTCACGAACACTCGCGAAATCACGTACTCACGCACACTCACGTACTCGCGTACTTACGCACATTCGCGAACTCGCGTACTCACGAACACTCGCGAAATCGCGTACTCACGAACACTCGCGAAATCACGTACTCGCGTACTCACGTACTCACGAACACTCGCAAAATTGCGTACTCGCGTACTCACGAACACTCGCGAAATCGCGTACTCACGAACAGTCGCGAAATCCCGTACTCACGAACACTCGCGAAATCCCGTACTCACGAACACTCGCGAAATCGCGAACGCGCGTACTCGCGCACATACGCGAGCTCGCGTACTCACAAACACTCGCAAAATCGCGTACTCGCGTATTCACGAACACTCGCGAAATCGCGCACTTACGAACACTCGCAAAATCCCGTACTCACGAACACTCGCGAACTCGGGTACTCGCGTACTCACGAACACTCGCGAAATCGCGTACTCGCATACTCACAAACACTCGCGAAATCGCATACTCACGAACACTCGCGAAATCGCGTACTCACGAACACTCGCGAAATCGCGTACTCACGAACACTCGCAAATCGCATACTCATGAACACTCGCGAAATCGCGTACTCACGAACACTCGCGAAATCGCGTACTCACGCACATATGCGAAGATGCGTACTCACGAAAACTCGCGAAATCGCGTACTCACGAACACTCGCGAAATCGTGTACTCACGTACTCACGAACACTCGCGAAATCGCGTACTCGCGTACGGACAAACACTCGCGAAATCGCGTACTCATGAACACTCGCGAAATCACGTACTCGCGTACTGACGAACACTCGCGAAATCACGTACTCACGAACACTCGCGAAATCACGTACTCACGAACACTCGCGAAATCGGGTACTCACGAACACTCGCAAAATCGCGTACTCGCGTACTGACGAACACTCGCGAAATCGCGTACTCACGAACACTCGCGAAATCGCGTACTCGCGTACGGACAAACACTCGCGAAATCGCGTACTCATGAACACTCGCGAAATCACGTACTCGCGTACTGACGAACACTCGCGAAATCACGTACTCACGAACACTCGCGAAATCACGTACTCACGAACACTCGCGAAATCGGGTACTCACGAACACTCGCAAAATCGCGTACTCACGAACACTCGCGAAATCGCGTACTCGCGTACTGACGAACACTCGCGAAATCGCGTACTCGCGTATTCACGAACACTCGCGAAATCGCGCACTTACGAACACTCGCGAAATCGCGCACTTACGAACACTCGCAAAATCCCGTACTCACGAACACTCGCGAACTCGGGTACTCACGAACACTCGCGAAATCGCGTACTCACGAACACTTGCGAAATCGTGTACTCACGAACACTCGCGAACGCGCGTACTCGCGTATTTACGCACATATGCACACTCGCGAAATCGCGTACTCGCGTGCTCACCATCACTCGCGAAATCGCGTACTCACGAACACTCGCAAAATCGCGTACTTGCGTACTCACGCACATACGCAAACTCGCGTACTGGCGTACTCACGAACACTCGCGAAATCACGTACTCACGCACACTCACGTACTCGCGTACTTACGCACATTCGCGAACTCGCGTACTCACGAACACTCGCGAAATCGCGTACTCGCGTACTCACGAACACTCGCGAAATCACGTACTCGCGTACTCACGAACACTCGCAAAATTGCGTACTCGCGTATTCACGAACACTCGCGAAATCGCGTACTCACGAACAGTCGCGAAATCCCGTACTCACGAACACTCGCAAAATCCTGTACTCACGAACACTCGCGAAATCCCGTACTCGCGTACTCACGCACATACGCGAAATTGCGTACTCACGAACACTCGCGGAATCGCATACTCACGAACACTCGCGAAATCGCGTACTCGCGTACTCACGAACACTCGCGAAATCGCGTACTCGCGTATTCACGAACACTCGCGAAATCGCGCACTTACGAACACTCGCGAAATCCCGTACTCACGAACACTCGCGAACTCGGGTACTCGCGTACTCACGAACACTCGCGAAATCGCGTACTCGCATACTCACAAACACTCGCGAAATCGCATACTCACGAACACTCGCGAAATCGCGTACTCACGAACACTCGCGAAATCGCATACTCATGAACACTCGCGAAATCGCGTACTCACGAACACTCGCGAAATCGCGTACTCACAAACACTCGCGAAATCGCGTACTCACGAACACTCGCGAAATCGCGTACTCGCGTATTTACGCACATATGCACACTCGCGAAATCGCGTACTCATGAACACTCGCGAAATCGCGTACTCGCGTACTCACGAACACTCGCAAAATCGCTTACTCACGAACACTCGCAAAATCGCGAAATCGCGTACTCGCGTACTCGCGTACTTGCGTACTCACGCACATACGCGAACTCGCGTACTGGCGTACTCACGAACACTCGCGAAATCACGTACTCACGCACACTCACGTACTCGCGTACTTACGCACATTCGCGGAATCGCATACTCACGAACACTCGCGAAATCGCGTACTCGCGTACTCACGAACACTCGCGAAATCGCGTACTCACGAACACTCGCGAAATTGCGTACTCACGAACACTCGCGGAATCGCATACTCACGAACACTCGCGAAATCGCGTACTCGCGTACTCACGAACACTCGCGAAATCGCGTACTCGCGTATTCACGAACACTCGCGAAATCGCGCACTTACGAACACTCGCGAAATCCCGTACTCACGAACACTCGCGAACTCGGGTACTCGCGTACTCACGAACACTCGCGAAATCGCGTACTCGCATACTCACAAACACTCGCGAAATCGCATACTCACGAACACTCGCGAAATCGCGTACTCACGAACACTCGCGAAATCGCATACTCATGAACACTCGCGAAATCGCGTACTCACGAACACTCGCGAAATCGCGTACTCACAAACACTCGCGAAATCGCGTACTCACGAACACTCGCGAAATCGCGTACTCGCGTATTTACGCACATATGCACACTCGCGAAATCGCGTACTCATGAACACTCGCGAAATCGCGTACTCGCGTACTCACGAACACTCGCGAAATCGCTTACTCACGAACACTCGCAAAATCGCGAAATCGCGTACTCGCGTACTCGCGTACTCGCGTACTTGCGTACTCACGCACATACGCGAACTCGCGTACTGGCGTACTCACGAACACTCGCGAAATCACGTACTCACGCACACTCACGTACTCGCGTACTTACGCACATTCGCGAACTCGCGTACTCACGAACACTCGCGAAATCGCGTACTCGCGTACTCACGAACACTCGCGAAATCGCGTACTCACGAACACTCGCGAAATCGCGAAATCGCGTACTCGCGTACTTACGCACATACGCACACTCGCAAAATCCCGTACTCACGAACACTCGCGAACTCGGGTACTCACGAACACTCGCGAAATCGCGTACTCACGAACACTTGCGAAATCGTGTACTCACGAACACTCGCGAACGCGCGTACTCGCGTATTTACGCACATATGCACACTCGCGAAATCGCGTACTCGCGTGCTCACCATCACTCGCGAAATCGCGTACTCACGAACACTCGCAAAATCGCGTACTTGCGTACTCACGCACATACGCAAACTCGCGTACTGGCGTACTCACGAACACTCGCGAAATCACGTACTCACGCACACTCACGTACTCGCGTACTTACGCACATTCGCGAACTCGCGTACTCACGAACACTCGCGAAATCGCGTACTCGCGTACTCACGAACACTCGCGAAATCACGTACTCGCGTACTCACGAACACTCGCAAAATTGCGTACTCGCGTATTCACGAACACTCGCGAAATCGCGTACTCACGAACAGTCGCGAAATCCCGTACTCACGAACACTCGCAAAATCCTGTACTCACGAACACTCGCGAAATCCCGTACTCGCGTACTCACGCACATACGCGAAATTGCGTACTCACGAACACTCGCGGAATCGCATACTCACGAACACTCGCGAAATCGCGTACTCGCGTACTCACGAACACTCGCGAAATCGCGTACTCGCGTATTCACGAACACTCGCGAAATCGCGCACTTACGAACACTCGCGAAATCCCGTACTCACGAACACTCGCGAACTCGGGTACTCGCGTACTCACGAACACTCGCGAAATCGCGTACTCGCATACTCACAAACACTCGCGAAATCGCATACTCACGAACACTCGCGAAATCGCGTACTCACGAACACTCGCGAAATCGCATACTCATGAACACTCGCGAAATCGCGTACTCACGAACACTCGCGAAATCGCGTACTCACAAACACTCGCGAAATCGCGTACTCACGAACACTCGCGAAATCGCGTACTCGCGTATTTACGCACATATGCACACTCGCGAAATCGCGTACTCATGAACACTCGCGAAATCGCGTACTCGCGTACTCACGAACACTCGCAAAATCGCTTACTCACGAACACTCGCAAAATCGCGAAATCGCGTACTCGCGTACTCGCGTACTTGCGTACTCACGCACATACGCGAACTCGCGTACTGGCGTACTCACGAACACTCGCGAAATCACGTACTCACGCACACTCACGTACTCGCGTACTTACGCACATTCGCGGAATCGCATACTCACGAACACTCGCGAAATCGCGTACTCGCGTACTCACGAACACTCGCGAAATCGCGTACTCACGAACACTCGCGAAATTGCGTACTCACGAACACTCGCGGAATCGCATACTCACGAACACTCGCGAAATCGCGTACTCGCGTACTCACGAACACTCGCGAAATCGCGTACTCGCGTATTCACGAACACTCGCGAAATCGCGCACTTACGAACACTCGCGAAATCCCGTACTCACGAACACTCGCGAACTCGGGTACTCGCGTACTCACGAACACTCGCGAAATCGCGTACTCGCATACTCACAAACACTCGCGAAATCGCATACTCACGAACACTCGCGAAATCGCGTACTCACGAACACTCGCGAAATCGCATACTCATGAACACTCGCGAAATCGCGTACTCACGAACACTCGCGAAATCGCGTACTCACAAACACTCGCGAAATCGCGTACTCACGAACACTCGCGAAATCGCGTACTCGCGTATTTACGCACATATGCACACTCGCGAAATCGCGTACTCATGAACACTCGCGAAATCGCGTACTCGCGTACTCACGAACACTCGCGAAATCGCTTACTCACGAACACTCGCAAAATCGCGAAATCGCGTACTCGCGTACTCGCGTACTCGCGTACTTGCGTACTCACGCACATACGCGAACTCGCGTACTGGCGTACTCACGAACACTCGCGAAATCACGTACTCACGCACACTCACGTACTCGCGTACTTACGCACATTCGCGAACTCGCGTACTCACGAACACTCGCGAAATCGCGTACTCGCGTACTCACGAACACTCGCGAAATCGCGTACTCACGAACACTCGCGAAATCGCGAAATCGCGTACTCGCGTACTTACGCACATACGCACACTCGCGAAATCGCGTACTTACGAACACTCGCGAACTCGGGTACTCGCGTACTCGCGAAATCGCGTACTCGCATACTCACAAACACTCGCGAAATCGCGTACTCACGAACACTCGCGAAATCGCGTACTCACGAACACTCGCGAAATCGCATACTCACGAACATTCGCGAAATTGCGTACTCACGAACACTCGCGAAATCGCATACTCACGCACATATGCGAACTCGCGTACTCGCGAACACTCGCGAAATCGCGTACTCACGAACACTCGCAAAATCGCGTACTCAGGAACACTCGCGAACTCGGGTACTCGCGTACTCACGAACACTCGCGAAATCGCGTACTCGCGTACACTCACGTACTCACGAACACTCGCGAAATCGCGTACTCACGAACAGTCGCGAAATCGCGTACTCACGAACACTCGCGAAATCGCGTACTCACGCACATACGCGTACTCGCGTACTCAAGAACACTCGCGAAATCACGTACTCGCGTACGGACAAACACTCGCGAAATCGCGTACTCACGAACACTCGCGAAATCGCGTACTCACAAACACTCGCGAACTCGCGTACTTACGCACATATGCACACTCGCGAAATCGCGTACTCACGAACACTCGCGAAATCGCGGACTCGCGAAATCGCGGACTCGCGAACACTCGCGAAATCGCGGACTCGCGAACACTCGCGAAAACGCGGACTCGCGAACACTCGCGGACTAGCGAACACTCGCGAAATTGCGTACTCATGAACTCTCGCGAAATCGCGTACTCGCGTACTCACGAACATTCGCGAAATCGCGTACTCGCGTACTCACGAACACTCGCGAAATCGCGTACTCGCGTACTCACGAACATTCGCGAAATCGCGTACTCGCGTACTCACGAACACTCGCGAAATCGCGTACTCGCGTACTCACGAACACTCGCGAAATCGCGTACTCGCGTACTGACGAACACTCTAACACTCGCGAAATCGCGTACTCACGAACACTCGCGAAATCGCGTACTCAGGAACACTCGCGAAATCGCGTACTCACGCACACTCACGGAATCGCGTACTCACGCACATACGCAAACTCGCGTACAGACAAACACTCGCGAAATCGCGTACTCACGAACACTCGTGAAATCACGTACTTGCGTACTGACGAACGCACGCAAAATCACGTACTCACGAACACTCGCGAAATCGCGTACTCGCGAACACTCGCGAACTCGGGTACTCACGAACACTCGCGTACTCGCGTACTCACGAACACTCGCGAACTCGGGTACTCGCGTACTCACGAACACTCGCAAAATCACGTACTCGCATACTCACATACACTCGCAAAATCGCGTACTCACGAACACTCGCGAAATCGCGTACTCACGCACATATGCGAACATGCGTACTCACGAACACTCGCGAAATCGCGAACACTCGCGAAATCGCGGACTCGCGAACACTCGCGAAATCGCGGACTCGCGAACACTCGCGAAAACGCGGACTCGCGAACACTCGCGGACTAGCGAACACTCGCGTACTCATGCACTTATGCGAACTCGCGTACTCACGAACACTCGCGAAATCGCGTACTCACGAACACTCGCGAAATCGCGTACTCACGAACACTCGCAAAATTGCGTAATCGCGTATTCACGAACACTCGCGAAATCACGTACTCACGAACACTCGCGAAATCCCGTACTCACGAACACTCGCGAAATCCCGTACTCACGAACACTCGCGAAATCGCGTACTCGCGTACTCACGCACACACGCGAAATCCCGTACTCACGAACACTCGCGAACTCGGGTACTCGCGTACTCACGAACACTCGGGAAATCGCGTACTCGCGTACTCACGAACACTCGCGAAATCGCGTACTCACGAACACTCGCGAAATCGCGTACTCGCGTACTTACGCACATACGCACACTCGCGAAATCGCGTACTTACGAACACTCGCGAACTCGGGTACTCGCGTACTCACGAACACTCGCGAAATCGCGTACTCGCATACTCACAAACACTCGCGAAATCGCGTACTCACGAACACTCGCGAAATCGCGTACTCACGAACACTCGCGAAATCGCATACTCACGAACATTCGCGAAATTGCGTACTCACGAACACTCGCGAAATCGCATACTCACGCACATATGCGAACTCGCGTACTCACGAACACTCGCGAAATCGCGTACTCACGAACACTCGCAAAATCGCGTACTCAGGAACACTCGCGAACTCGGGTACTCGCGTACTCACGAACACTCGCGAAATCGCGTACTCGCGTACACTCACGAACACTCGCGAAATCGCGTACTTGCGTACACTCACGAACACTCGCGAAATCGCGTACTCACGAACACTCGCGTACTCGCGTACTCACGAACACTCGCGAAATCGTGTACTCGCGTACTCACGAACATTCGCGAAATCGCGTACTCGCGTACTCACGAACACTCGCGAAATCGCGTACTCGCGTACTCACGAACACTCGCGAAATCGCGTACTCGCGTACTGACGAACACTCTAACACTCGCGAAATCGCGTACTCACGAACACTCGCGAAATCGCGTACTCAGGAACACTCGCGAAATCGCGTACTCACGCACACTCACGGAATCGCGTACTCACGCACATACGCAAACTCGCGTACAGACAAACACTCGCGAAATCGCGTACTCACGAACACTCGCGAAATCACGTACTTGCGTACTGACGAACGCACGCAAAATCACGTACTCACGAACACTCGCGAAATCGCGTACTCGCGAACACTCGCGAACTCGGGTACTCACGAACACTCGCGTACTCGCGTACTCACGAACACTCGCGAACTCGGGTACTCGCGTACTCACGAACACTCGCAAAATCACGTACTCGCATACTCACATACACTCGCAAAATCGCGTACTCACGAACACTCGCGAAATCGCGTACTCACGCACATATGCGAACATGCGTACTCACGAACACTCGCGAAATCGCGAACACTCGCGAAATCGCGGACTCGCGAACACTCGCGAAATCGCGGACTCGCGAACACTCGCGAAAACGCGGACTCGCGAACACTCGCGGACTAGCGAACACTCGCGTACTCATGCACTTATGCGAACTCGCGTACTCACGAACACTCGCGAAATCGCGTACTCACGAACACTCGCGAAATCGCGTACTCACGAACACTCGCAAAATTGCGTAATCGCGTATTCACGAACACTCGCGAAATCGCGTACTCACGAACACTCGCGAAATCCCGTACTCACGAACACTCGCGAAATCCCGTACTCACGAACACTCGCGAAATCCCGTACTCACGAACACTCGCGAAATCGCGTACTCGCGTACTCACGCACACACGCGAAATCCCGTACTCACGAACACTCGCGAACTCGGGTACTCGCGTACTCACGAACACTCGCGAAATCGCGTACTCGCGTACTCACGAACACTCGCGAAATCGCGTACTCACGAACACTCGCGAAATCGCGTACTCGCGTACTTACGCACATACGCACACTCGCGAAATCGCGTACTTACGAACACTCGCGAACTCGGGTACTCGCGTACTCACGAACACTCGCAAAATCGCGTACTCGCATACTCACAAACACTCGCGAAATCGCGTACTCACGAACACTCGCGAAATCGCGTACTCACGAACACTCGCGAAATCGCATACTCACGAACATTCGCGAAATTGCGTACTCACGAACACTCGCGAAATCGCATACTCACGCACATATGCGAACTCGCGTACTCACGAACACTCGCGAAATCGCGTACTCACGAACACTCGCAAAATCGCGTACTCAGGAACACTCGCGAACTCGGGTACTCGCGTACTCACGAACACTCGCGAAATCGCGTACTCGCGTACACTCACGAACACTCGCGAAATCGCGTACTCGCGTACACTCACGAACACTCGCGAAATCGCGTACTCACGAACACTCGCGAAATCGCGTACTCACGCACATACGCGTACTCGCGTACTCAAGAACACTCGCGAAATCACGTACTCGCGTACGGACAAACACTCGCGAAATCGCGTACTCACGAACACTCGCGAAATCGCGTACTCACAAACACTCGCGAACTCGCGTACTTACGCACATATGCACACTCGCGAAATCGCGTACTCACGAACACTCGCGAAATCGCGGACTCGCGAAATCGCGGACTCGCGAACACTCGCGAAATCGCGGACTCGCGAACACTCGCGAAAACGCGGACTCGCGAACACTCGCGGACTAGCGAACACTTGCGAAATTTCGTACTCATGAACTCTCGCGAAATCGCGTACTCGCGTACTGACGAACACTCTAACACTCGCGTACTGACGAACACTCGCGAACTCGGGTACTCGCGTACTCACGAACATTCGCGAACAGTCGCGAAAACGCGGACTCGCGAACACTCGCGGACTAGCGAACACTCGCGAAATTGCGTACTCATGAACTCTCGCGAAATCGCGTACTCGCGTACTGACGAACACTCTAACACTCGCGTACTGACGAACACTCGCGAACTCGGGTACTCGCGTACTCACGAACATTCGCGAAATCGCGTACTCGCGTACTCACGAACACTCGCGAAATCGCGTACTCGCGTACTCACGAACATTCGCGAAATCGCGTACTCGCGTACTCACGAACACTCGCGAAATCGCGTACTCGCGTACTCACGAACACTCGCGAAATCGCGTACTCGCGTACTGACGAACACTCTAACACTCGCGAAATCGCGTACTCACGAACACTCGCGAAATCGCGTACTCAGGAACACTCGCGAAATCGCGTACTCACGCACACTCACGGAATCGCGTACTCACGCACATACGCAAACTCGCGTACAGACAAACACTCGCGAAATCGCGTACTCACGAACACTCGCGAAATCACGTACTTGCGTACTGACGAACGCACGCAAAATCACGTACTCACGAACACTCGCGAAATCGCGTACTCGCGTACTCACGCACATACGCGAACTTGCGTACTCACGAACACTCGCGTACTCGCGTACTCACGAACACTCGCGTACTCGCGTACTCACGAACACTCGCGAACTCGGGTACTCGCGTACTCACGAACACTCGCAAAATCACGTACTCGCATACTCACATACACTCGCAAAATCGCGTACTCACGAACACTCGCGAAATCGCGTACTCACGCACATATGCGAACATGCGTACTCACGAACACTCGCGAAATCGCGAACACTCGCGAAATCGCGGACTCGCGAACACTCGCGAAATCGCGGACTCGCGAACACTCGCGAAAACGCGGACTCGCGAACACTCGCGGACTAGCGAACACTCGCGTACTCATGCACTTATGCGAACTCGCGTACTCACGAACACTCGCGAAATCGCGTACTCACGAACACTCGCGAAATCCCGTACTCACGTACTCACGAACACTCGCAAAATTGCGTAATCGCGTATTCACGAACACTCGCGAAATCGCGTACTCACGAACACTCGCGAAATCCCGTACTCACGAACACTCGCGAAATCCCGTACTCACGAACACTCGCGAAATCCCGTACTCACGAACACTCGCGAAATCGCGTACTCGCGTACTCACGCACATACGCGAAATCCCGTACTCACGAACACTCGCGAACTCGGGTACTCACGAACACTCGCGAAATCGCGTACTCGCATACTCACAAACACTCGCGAAATCGCGTACTCACGAACACTCGCGAAATCGCGTACTCACGAACACTCGCGAAATCGCATACTCACGAACACTCGCGAAATCGCGTACTCACGAACACTCGCAAAATCGCGTACTCACGCACATATGCGAACTCGCGTACTGACGAACACTCGCGAACTCGGGTACTCGCGTACTCACGAACACTCGCGAAATCGCGTACTCGCGTACTGCCAAACACCCGCGAAATCGCGTACTCACGAACACTCGCGAAATCGCGTACTCGCGTACTGACGAACACTCGCGAAATCACGTACTCACGCACACTCACGTACTCACGAACACTCGCGAAATCGCGTACTCGCGTACTTACGCACCTAGGCACACTCGCGAAATCGCATACTCACGAACACTCTCGAAATCACGTACTCGCGTACTCACGAACACTCGCAAAATCGCGTACTCGCGAACTCACGAACACTCGCGAAATCGCGTACTCACGAACACTCGCGAACTCGGGTACTCGCGTACTCACGAACACTCGCAAAATCGCGTACTCACGAACACTCGCGAACTCGCGTACTCGCATACTCACGAACACTCGCGAAATCGCGTACTCGCGTATTCACGAACACTCGCGAAATCGCATACTCCCGAACACTCGCGAAATCGCGTACTCACGAACACTCGCGAAATCGCGTACTCACGAACACTCGCGAAATCGCGTACTCGCGAACTTACGAACACTCGCGAAATCGCTTTCTCACGAACACTTGCGAAATCCCGTACACACGTACTCGCGTACTTACGCACATGCGCGAAATCGCGTACTCACGAACACTCGCGAAATCGCGTACTCACGAACACTCGGGAACTCGCGTACTCGCGAACTTACGAACACTCGCGAAATCGCGTTCTCACGAACACTTGCGAAATCACGTACACACGTAATCGCGTACTTACGCACATACGCAAAATCGCGTACTCACGAACACTCGCGAAATCCCGTACTCACGTACTCACGAACACTCGCAAAATTGCGTACTCGCGTATTCACGAACACTCGCGAAATCGCGTACTCACGAACACTCGCGAAATCCCGTACTCACGAACACTCGCGAAATCCCGTACTCACGAACACTCGCGAAATCGCGTACTCGCGTACTCACGCACATACGCGAAATCCCGTACTCACGAACACTCGCGAACTCGGGTACTCGCGTACTCACGAACACTCGCGAAATCGCGTACTCGCATACTCACAAACACTCGCGAAATCGCGTACTCACGAACACTCGCGAAATCGCGTACTCACGAACACTCGCGAAATCGCATACTCACGAACACTCGCGAAATCGCGTACTCACGAACACTCGCGAAATCGCGTACTCACGCACATATGCGAACTCGCGTACTGACGAACACTCGCAAACTCGGGTACTCGCGTACTCACGAACACTCGCGAAATCGCGTACTCGCGAACTTACGAACACTCGCGAAATCACGTACTCACGCACACTCACGTACTCACGAACACTTGCGAAATCACGTACACACGTAATCGCGTACTTACGCACATACGCAAAATCGCGTACTCACGAACACTCGCGAAATCCCGTACTCACGTACTCACGAACACTCGCAAAATTGCGTACTCGCGTATTCACGAACACTCGCGAAATCGCGTACTCACGAACACTCGCGAAATCCCGTACTCACGAACACTCGCGAAATCCCGTACTCACGAACACTCGCGAAATCGCGTACTCGCGTACTCACGCACATACGCGAAATCCCGTACTCACGAACACTCGCGAACTCGGGTACTCGCGTACTCACGAACACTCGCGAAATCGCGTACTCGCATACTCACAAACACTCGCGAAATCGCGTACTCACGAACACTCGCGAAATCGCGTACTCACGAACACTCGCGAAATCGCATACTCACGAACAATCGCGAAATCGCGTACTCACGAACACTCGCGAAATCGCGTACTCACGCACATATGCGAACTCGCGTACTGACGAACACTCGCAAACTCGGGTACTCGCGTACTCACGAACACTCGCGAAATCGCGTACTCGCGTACTGACGAACACTCGCGAAATCACGTACTCACGCACACTCACGTACTCACGAACACTCGCGAAATCGCGTACTCGCGTACTCACGCACCTAGGCACACTCGCGAAATCGCATACTCACGAACACTCTCGAAATCACGTACTCGCGTACTCGCGAACTCACGAACACTCGCGAAATCGCGTACTTACGCACATACGCGAAATCGCGTACTTACGCACATACGCGAAATCGCGTACTCACGAACACTCGCGAACTCGGGTACTCGCGTACTCACGAACACTAGCAAAATCGCGTACTCACGAACACTCGCGAACTCGCGTACTCGCATACTCACGAACACTCGCGAAATCGCGTTCTCACGAACACTTGCGAAATCACGTACACACGTACTCGCGTACTTACGCACATACGCGAAATCGCGTACTCACAAACACTCACGAAATCGCGTACTCACGAACACTCGCGAACTCGCGTACTTGCGTACTCACGTACTCAGGTACTCACGAACAATCGCGAAATCGCGTACTCACGTAATGACGAACACTCACAAAATCGCGTACTCGTGTACTCACGAACCCTTGCGAAATCACGTACTCACGCACACTCACGTATTCGCGTACTTACGCACATACGCTAAATCGCGTTCTCACGAACACTCGCGAAATCGCGGACTCGCGTATTCACGAACACTCGCAAAATCGCGTACTCACAAACACTCGCGAAATTGCGTACTCACAAACACTCGCGAAATCCCGTACTCACGAACACTCGCGAAACCGCGTACTCACGAACACTCGCGAAGTTGCGTACACGCGTTCCCACGAACACTCGCGAAATCGCGTACTCGGGTACTCGCGTACTCACGAACACTCGCGAAATCGCGTACTCGCGTACTGCCAAACACGCGTGTACTCACGAACTCACGTACTCACGAACACTCGCGAAGTTGCGTACACGCGTTCCCACGAACACTCGCGAAATCGCGTACTCGGGTACTCGCGTACTCACGAACACTCGCGAAATCGCGTACTCGCGTACTGCCAAACACCCGCGAAATCGCGTACTCACGAACACTCGCGAAATCGCGTACTCGCGTACTGACGAACACTCGCGAAATCACGTACTCACGCACACTCACGTACTCACGAACACTCGCGAAATCGCGTACTCGCGTACTTACGCACCTAGGCACACTCGCGAAATCGCATACTCACGAACACTCTCGAAATCACGTACTCGCGTACTCAGGAACACTCGCAAAATCGCGTACTCGCGTACTCACGAACACTCGCGAAATCGCGTACTTACGCACATACGCGAAATCGCGTACTCACGAACACTCGCGAACTCGGGTACTCGCGTACTCACGAACACTCGCAAAATCGCGTACTCACGAACACTCGCGAACTCGCGTACTCGCATACTCACGAACACTCGCGAAATCGCGTACTCGCGAAATCGCGTACTCGCGTATTCACGAACAATCGCGTACTCCCGAACACTCGCGAAATCGCGTACTCACGAACACTCGCGAAATCGCGTACTCACGAACACTCGCGAACTCGGGTACTCGCGTACTCACGAACACTCGCGAAATCGCGTACTCGCGTACTGCCAAACACCCGCGAAATCGCGTACTCACGAACACTCGCGAAATCGCGTACTCGCGAACTTACGAACACTCGCGAAATCGCTTTCTCACGAACACTTGCGAAATCCCGTACACACGTACTCGCGTACTTACGCACATACGCGAAATCGCGTTCTCACGAACACTTGCGAAATCACGTACACACGTACTCGCGTACTTACGCACATACGCGAAATCGCGTACTCACAAACACTCACGAAATCGCGTACTCACGAACACTCGCGAACTCGCGTACTTGCGTACTCACGTACTCAGGTACTCACGAACAATCGCGAAATCGCGTACTCACGTAATGACGAACACTCACAAAATCGCGTACTCGTGTACTCACGAACCCTTGCGAAATCACGTACTCACGCACACTCACGTATTCGCGTACTTACGCACATACGCTAAATCGCGTTCTCACGAACACTCGCGAAATCGCGGACTCGCGTATTCACGAACACTCGCAAAATCGCGTACTCACAAACACTCGCGAAATTGCGTACTCACAAACACTCGCGAAATCCCGTACTCACGAACACTCGCGAAACCGCGTACTCACGAACACTCGCGAAGTTGCGTACACGCGTTCCCACGAACACTCGCGAAATCGCGTACTCGGGTACTCGCGTACTCACGAACACTCGCGAAATCGCGTACTCGCGTACTGCCAAACACGCGTGTACTCACGAACTCACGTACTCACGAACACTCGCGAAGTTGCGTACACGCGTTCCCACGAACACTCGCGAAATCGCGTACTCGGGTACTCGCGTACTCACGAACACTCGCGAAATCGCGTACTCGCGTACTGCCAAACACCCGCGAAATCGCGTACTCACGAACACTCGCGAAATCGCGTACTCGCGTACTGACGAACACTCGCGAAATCACGTACTCACGCACACTCACGTACTCACGAACACTCGCGAAATCGCGTACTCGCGTACTTACGCACCTAGGCACACTCGCGAAATCGCATACTCACGAACACTCTCGAAATCACGTACTCGCGTACTCAGGAACACTCGCAAAATCGCGTACTCGCGTACTCACGAACACTCGCGAAATCGCGTACTTACGCACATACGCGAAATCGCGTACTCACGAACACTCGCGAACTCGGGTACTCGCGTACTCACGAACACTCGCAAAATCGCGTACTCACGAACACTCGCGAACTCGCGTACTCGCATACTCACGAACACTCGCGAAATCGCGTACTCGCGAAATCGCGTACTCGCGTATTCACGAACAATCGCGTACTCCCGAACACTCGCGAAATCGCGTACTCACGAACACTCGCGAAATCGCGTACTCACGAACACTCGCGAACTCGGGTACTCGCGTACTCACGAACACTCGCGAAATCGCGTACTCGCGTACTGCCAAACACCCGCGAAATCGCGTACTCACGAACACTCGCGAAATCGCGTACTCGCGAACTTACGAACACTCGCGAAATCGCTTTCTCACGAACACTTGCGAAATCCCGTACACACGTACTCGCGTACTTACGCACATACGCGAAATCGCGTACTCACGAACACTCGCGAAATCGCGTACTCACGAACACTCGGGAACTCGCGTACTCGCGAACTTACGAACACTCGCGAAATCGCGTTCTCACGAACACTTGCGAAATCACGTACACACGTAATCGCGTACTTACGCACATACGCAAAATCGCGTACTCACGAACACTCGCGAAATCCCGTACTCACGTACTCACGAACACTCGCAAAATTGCGTACTCGCGTATTCACGAACACTCGCGAAATCGCGTACTCACGAACACTCGCGAAATCCCGTACTCACGAACACTCGCGAAATCCCGTACTCACGAACACTCGCGAAATCGCGTACTCGCGTACTCACGCACATACGCGAAATCCCGTACTCACGAACACTCGCGAACTCGGGTACTCGCGTACTCACGAACACTCGCGAAATCGCGTACTCGCATACTCACAAACACTCGCGAAATCGCGTACTCACGAACACTCGCGAAATCGCGTACTCACGAACACTCGCGAAATCGCATACTCACGAACACTCGCGAAATCGCATACTCACGAACACTCGCGAAATCGCGTACTCACGCACATATGCGAACTCGCGTACTGACGAACACTCGCAAACTCGGGTACTCGCGTACTCACGAACACTCGCAAAATCGCGTACTCGCGTACTGCCAAACACCCGCGAAATCGCGTACTCACGAACACTCGCGAAATCGCGTACTCGCGTACTGACGAACACTCGCGAAATCACGTACTCACGCACACTCACGTACTCACGAACACTCGCGAAATCGCGTACTCGCGTACTTACGCACCTAGGCACACTCGCGAAATCGCATACTCACGAACACTCTCGAAATCACGTACTTACGCACATACGCGAAATCGCGTACTTACGCACATACGCGAAATCGCGTACTCACGAACACTCGCAAACTCGGGTACTCGCGTACTCACGAACACTCGCAAAATCGCGTACTCACGAACACTCGCGAACTCGCGTACTCGCATACTCACGAACACTCGCGAAATCGCGTTCTCACGAACACTTGCGAAATCACGTACACACGTACTCGCGTACTTACGCACATACGCGAAATCGCGTACTCACAAACACTCACGAAATCGTGTACTCACGCACATACGCGAACTCGCGTACTCGCGTACTCACGAACACTCGCGAACTCGCGTACTTGCGTACTCACGTACTCAGGTACTCACGAACAATCGCGAAATCGCGTACTCACGTAATGACGAACACTCACAAAATCGCGTACTCGTGTACTCACGAACCCTTGCGAAATCACGTACTCACGCACACTCACGTATTCGCGTACTTACGCACATACGCTAAATCGCGTTCTCACGAACACTCGCGAAATCGCAGACTCGCGTATTCACGAACACTCGCAAAATCGCGTACTCACAAACACTCGCGAAATTGCGTACTCACAAACACTCGCGAAATCCCGTACTCACGAACACTCGCGAAACCGCGTACTCACGAACACTCGCGAAGTTGCGTACACGCGTTCCCACGAACACTCGCGAAATCGCGTACTCGGGTACTCGCGTACTCACGAACACTCGCGAAATCGCGTACTCACGTACTGCCAAACACGTGTGTACTCACGAACTCACGTACTCACGAACACTCGCGAAGTTGCGTACACGCGTTCCCACGAACACTCGCGAAATCGCGTACTCGGGTACTCGCGTACTCACGAACACTCGCGAAATCGCGTACTCGCGTACTGCCAAACACCCGCGAAATCGCGTACTCACGAACACTCGCGAAATCGCATACTCACGAACACTCTCGAAATCACGTACTCGCGTACTCAGGAACACTCGCAAAATCGCGTACTCGCGTACTCACGAACACTCGCGAAATCGCGTACTTACGCACATACGCGAAATCGCGTACTCACGAACACTCGCGAACTCGGGTACTCGCGTACTCACGAACACTCGCAAAATCGCGTACTCACGAACACTCGCGAACTCGCGTACTCGCATACTCACGAACACTCGCGAACTCGCGTACTCGCATACTCACGAACACTCGCGAAATCGCGTACTCGCGAAATCGCGTACTCGCGTATTCACGAACAATCGCGTACTCCCGAACACTCGCGAAATCGCGTACTCACGAACACTCGCGAAATCGCGTACTCACGAACACTCGCGAAATTGCGTACTCGCGAACTTACGAACACTCGCGAAATCGCGTTCTCACGAACACTTGCGAAATCACGTACACACGTACTCGCGTACTTACGCACATACACGAAATCGCGTACTCACAAACACTCACGAAATCGTGTACTCACGCACATACGCGAACTCGCGTACTCGCGTACTCACGAACACTCGCGTACTTGCGTACTCACCTACTCGTGTACTTACGAACACTCGCGAAATCGCGTACTTGCGTACTGACGAACATTCGCGAAATTGCGTACTCACGAACACTTGCGAAATCACGTACCCGCGTACTCACAAACACTCTCGAAATCGCGTACTCACGAACCCTTACGAAATCACGTACTCACGCACACTCACGTACTCGCGTACTTACGCACATACGCTAAATCGCGTACTCGCGAACACTCGCGAAATCCCGTTCTCACGAACACTCGCGAAATCGCGTACTTACGCACATACGCACACTCGCGAAACCGCGTACTCATGAACACTCGAAAAATCGCGTACTCACGCACAGACGCAAACTCGCGTACTCACGAACACTTGCGAAATCGCGTACTCGCGTACTGACGAACCCTCGCGAAATCGCGTTCTGACGAACACGCGCGAAATCGCGTACTCCCGTACTCACGCACATACGCGTACTCGCGTACTCACGAGCACTCGCGAACTCGCGAGCACTCGCGAACTCGCGTACTCGCATACTCACGAACACTCGCGAAATCGCGTACTCGCGTATTCACGAACACTCGCGAAATTGCGTACTCCCGAACACTCGCGAAATCGCGTACTCACGAACACTCGGGAAACCGCGTACTCATGAACACTCGAAAAATCGCGTACTCACGCACAGACGCAAACTCGCGTACTCACGAACACTCGCGAAATCGCGTACTCGCGTACTGACGAACCCTCGCGAAATCGCGTTCTGACGAACACGCGCGAAATCGCGTACTCCCGTACTCACGCACATACGCGTACTCGCGTACTCACGTGCACTCGCGAACTCGCGTACTCGCATACTCACGAACACTCGCGAAATCGCGTACTCGCGTATTCACGAACACTCGCGAAATCGCGTACTCACGAACACTCGCGAAATCGCGTACTCACGAACACTCGCGAAATCGCGTACTCACGAACACTCGCGAAATCGCGTACTCGCGAACTTACGAACACTCGCGAAATCGCGTTCTCACGAACACTTGCGAAATCACGTACTCACGCACACTCACGTACTCGCGTACTTACGCACATACGCGAAATCGCGTACTCACGAACACTCACGAAATCGTGTACTCCCGCACATACGCGAACTCGCGAACTCGCGTACTCGTGTACTCACGAACACTCGCGAACTCGCGTACTTGCGTACTCGCGTACTCACGGACTCACGAACACTCGCGAAATTGCGTACTCGCGTACTGACGCACATACGCGAAATCGCGTACTCACGAACACTCGCGAAATCGCGAAATCACGTACTCACGCACACTCACGTACTCGCGTACTTACGCACATACGCTAAATCGCGTACTCGCGAACACTCGCGAAATCCCGTTCTCACGAACACTCGCGAAATCGCGTACTTACGCACATACGCACACTCGCGAAACCGCGTACTCATGAACACTCGAAAAATCGCGTACTCACGCACAGACGCAAACTCGCGTACTCACGAACACTTGCGAAATCGCGTACTCGCGTACTGACGAACCCTCGCGAAATCGCGTTCTGACGAACACGCGCGAAATCGCGTACTCCCGTACTCACGCACATACGCGTACTCGCGTACTCACGAGCACTCGCGAACTCGCGAGCACTCGCGAACTCGCGTACTCGCATACTCACGAACACTCGCGAAATCGCGTACTCGCGTATTCCCGAACACTCGCGAAATCGCGTACTCCCGAACACTCGCGAAATCGCGTACTCACGAACACTCGGGAAACCGCGTACTCATGAACACTCGAAAAATCGCGTACTCACGCACAGACGCAAACTCGCGTACTCACGAACACTCGCGAAATCGCGTACTCGCGTACTGACGAACCCTCGCGAAATCGCGTTCTGACGAACACGCGCGAAATCGCGTACTCCCGTACTCACGCACATACGCGTACTCGCGTACTCACGAGCACTCGCGAACTCGCGTACTCGCATACTCACGAACACTCGCGAAATCGCGTACTCACGAACACTCGCGAAATCGCGTACTCACGAACACTCGCGAAATCGCGTACTCACGAACACTCGCGAAATCGCGTACTCGCGAACTTACGAACACTCGCGAAATCGCGTTCTCACGAACACTTGCGAAATCACGTACTCACGCACACTCACGTACTCGCGTATTTACGCACATACGCGAAATCGCGTACTCACGAATACTCACGAAATCGTGTACTCCCGCACATACGCGAACTCGCGAACTCGCGTACTCGTGTACTCACGAACACTCGCGAACTCGCGTACTTGCGTACTCGCGTACTCACGGACTCACGAACACTCGCGAAATTGCGTACTCGCGTACTGACGCACATACGCGAACTCGCGTACTCACAAACACTCTCGAAATCGCGTTCTCACGAACACTCGCGAAATCACGTACTCACGCACACTCACGTACTGGCTTACCTATGCACATACGCGAAATCGCGTACTCACAAACACTCGCGAAATGACGTACTCACGCACACTCACGTACTCGCGTACTTGCACACATACGCGAACTTGCGTTCTCACGCCCATACGCGAACTCGCGTACTTACGCACATATGCACACTCGCTTACAGACGAACACTCGGGAAATCACGTACTCACGAACACTCGCGAAATCGCGTACTCGCGTACTGACGAACACTAAGGGAATCGCGTACTGACGAACACTCGCGAAATCGCGTACTGACGAACACTCGCGAAATCGCGTACTCATGAACACTCGCAAAATCGCGTACTCATGAACACTCGCACACTCGCGTACTCATGAACACTCGCGAAATTGCATACTCAGGACCACTTGCGAAATCACGTACTCGCACACTCGCGTACTCACGAAGACTCGCGAAATCGCGTACTCGCGTACTCGCGAACAATTACGAACTCGCGTACTCACGAACACTCGCGAAATCGCGTACTTAGGCACATACGCACACTCGCGAAATCGCGTACTCATGAACACTCGCAAAATCGCGTACTCGCGTACTTATGCACACTCGCGTACTCGCGCACATACGCGAACTCGCGTACTCACGAACACTCGCAAAATCGCGTACTCGCGTACTTATGCACACTCGCGTACTCGCGCACATACGCGAACTCGCGTACTCACGAACACTCGCTAAATCGCATACTCGCGTACTTACGCACATACGCGAATTTGCGGACTCGCGAACACTCGTGAAATGACGTACTCACGCACACTCATGTACTCGCGTACTTACACACATACGCGAACTGACGTTCTCACGCCCATACACAAACTCGCGTACTTACGCACATACGCACACTCGCTTACAGACGAACACTCGCGAAATCGCGTACTCACGAACACTCGCGAAATCGCGTACTCGCGTACTCACGAACACTCAGGGAATCGCGTACTGACGAACACTCGCGAAATCGCGTACTGACGAACACTCGGGAAATCGCGTACTCACGAACACTCGCGAAATCGCGTACTCGCGTACTGACGAACACTAAGGGAATCGCGTACTGACGAACACTCGCGAAATCGCGTACTGACGAACACTCGCGAAATCGCGTACTCATGAACACTCGCAAAATCGCGTACTCATGAACACTCGCAAAATCGCGTACTCATGAACACTCGCGAAATTGCATACTCAGGACCACTTGCGAAATCACGTACTCACGCACACTCGCGTACTCACGAAGACTCGCGAAATCGCGTACTCGCGTACTCGCGAACAATTACGAACTCGCGTACTCACGAACACTCGCGAAATCGCGTACTTAGGCACATACGCACACTCGCGAAACCGCGTACTCATGAACACTCGAAAAATCGCGTACTCACGCACAGACGCAAACTCGCGTACTCACGAACACTTGCGAAATCGCGTACTCGCGTACTGACGAACCCTCGCGAAATCGCGTTCTGACGAACACGCGCGAAATCGCGTACTCCCGTACTCACGCACATACGCGTACTCGCGTACTCACGAGCACTCGCGAACTCGCGAGCACTCGCGAACTCGCGTACTCGCATACTCACGAACACTCGCGAAATCGCGTACTCGCGTATTCACGAACACTCGCGAAATCGCGTACTCCCGAACACTCGCGAAATCGCGTACTCACGAACACTCGGGAAACCGCGTACTCATGAACACTCGAAAAATCGCGTACTCACGCACAGACGCAAACTCGCGTACTCACGAACACTCGCGAAATCGCGTACTCGCGTACTGACGAACCCTCGCGAAATCGCGTACTCCCGTACTCACGCACATACGCGTACTCGCGTACTCACGAGCACTCGCGAACTCGCGTACTCGCATACTCACGAACACTCGCGAAATCGCGTACTCGCGTATTCACGAACACTCGCGAAATCGCGTACTCACGAACACTCGCGAAATCGCGTACTCACGAACACTCGCGAAATCGCGTACTCACGAACACTCGCGAAATCGCGTACTCGCGAACTTACGAACACTCGCGAAATCGCGTTCTCACGAACACTCGCGAAATCACGTACTCACGCACACTCACGTACTCGCGTATTTACGCACATACGCGAAATCGCGTACTTACGAATACTCACGAAATCGTGTACTCCCGCACATACGCGAACTCGCGAACTCGCGTACTCGTGTACTCACGAACACTCGCGAACTCGCGTACTTGCGTACTCGCGTACTCACGGACTCACGAACACTCGCGAAATTGCGTACTCGCGTACTGACGCACATACGCGAACTCGCGTACTCACAAACACTCTCGAAATCGCGTTCTCACGAACACTCGCGAAATCACGTACTCACGCACACTCACGTACTGGCTTACCTATGCACATACGCGAAATCGCGTACTCACAAACACTCGCGAAATGACGTACTCACGCACACTCACGTACTCGCGTACTTGCACACATACGCGAACTTGCGTTCTCACGCCCATACGCGAACTCGCGTACTTACGCACATATGCACACTCGCTTACAGACGAACACTCGGGAAATCACGTACTCACGAACACTCGCGAAATCGCGTACTCGCGTACTGACGAACACTAAGGGAATCGCGTACTGACGAACACTCGCGAAATCGCGTACTGACGAACACTCGCGAAATCGCGTACTCATGAACACTCGCAAAATCGCGTACTCATGAACACTCGCACACTCGCGTACTCATGAACACTCGCGAAATTGCATACTCAGGACCACTTGCGAAATCACGTACTCACGCACACTCGCGTACTCACGAAGACTCGCGAAAACGCGTACTCGCGTACTCGCGAACAATTACGAACTCGCGTACTCACGAACACTCGCGAAATCGCGTACTTAGGCACATACGCACACTCGCGAAATCGCGTACTCATGAACACTCGCAAAATCGCGTACTCGCGTACTTATGCACACTCGCGTACTCGCGCACATACGCGAACTCGCGTACTCACGAACACTCGCAAAATCGCGTACTCGCGTACTTATGCACACTCGTGTACTCGCGCACATACGCGAACTCGCGTACTCACGAACACTCGCTAAATCGCATACTCGCGTACTTACGCACATACGCGAATTTGCGGACTCGCGAACACTCGTGAAATGACGTACTCACGCACACTCATGTACTCGCGTACTTACACACATACGCGAACTGACGTTCTCACGCCCATACACAAACTCGCGTACTTACGCACATACGCACACTCGCTTACAGACGAACACTCGCGAAATCGCGTACTCACGAACACTCGCGAAATCGCGTACTCGCGTACTCACGAACACTCAGGGAATCGCGTACTGACGAACACTCGCGAAATCGCGTACTGACGAACACTCGGGAAATCGCGTACTCGCGAAATCGCGTACTCGCGTACTGACGAACACTAAGGGAATCGCGTACTGACGAACACTCGCGAAATCGCGTACTGACGAACACTCGCGAAATCGCTTACTCATGAACACTCGCAAAATCGCGTACTCATGAACACTCGCAAAATCGCGTACTCATGAACACTCGCGAAATTGCATACTCAGGACCACTTGCGAAATCACGTACTCACGCACACTCGCGTACTCACGAAGACTCGCGAAATCGCGTACTCGCGTACTCGCGAACAATTACGAACTCGCGTACTCACGAACACTCGCGAAATCGCGTACTTAGGCACATACGCACACTCGCGAAACCGCGTACTCATGAACACTCGAAAAATCGCGTACTCACGCACAGACGCAAACTCGCGTACTCACGAACACTTGCGAAATCGCGTACTCGCGTACTGACGAACCCTCGCGAAATCGCGTTCTGACGAACACGCGCGAAATCGCGTACTCCCGTACTCACGCACATACGCGTACTCGCGTACTCACGAGCACTCGCGAACTCGCGAGCACTCGCGAACTCGCGTACTCGCATACTCACGAACACTCGCGAAATCGCGTACTCGCGTATTCACGAACACTCGCGAAATCGCGTACTCCCGAACACTCGCGAAATCGCGTACTCACGAACACTCGGGAAACCGCGTACTCATGAACACTCGAAAAATCGCGTACTCACGCACAGACGCAAACTCGCGTACTCACGAACACTCGCGAAATCGCGTACTCGCGTACTGACGAACCCTCGCGAAATCGCGTTCTGACGAACACGCGCGAAATCGCGTACTCCCGTACTCACGCACATACGCGTACTCGCGTACTCACGAGCACTCGCGAACTCGCGTACTCGCATACTCACGAACACTCGCGAAATCGCGTACTCGCGTATTCACGAACACTCGCGAAATCGCGTACTCACGAACACTCGCGAAATCGCGTACTCACGAACACTCGCGAAATCGCGTACTCACGAACACTCGCGAAATCGCGTACTCGCGAACTTACGAACACTCGCGAAATCGCGTTCTCACGAACACTTGCGAAATCACGTACTCACGCACACTCACGTACTCGCGTATTTACGCACATACGCGAAATCGCGTACTCACGAATACTCACGAAATCGTGTACTCCCGCACATACGCGAACTCGCGAACTCGCGTACTCGTGTACTCACGAACACTCGCGAACTCGCGTACTTGCGTACTCGCGTACTCACGGACTCACGAACACTCGCGAAATTGCGTACTCGCGTACTGACGCACATACGCGAACTCGCGTACTCACAAACACTCTCGAAATCGCGTTCTCACGAACACTCGCGAAATCACGTACTCACGCACACTCACGTACTGGCTTACCTATGCACATACGCGAAATCGCGTACTCACAAACACTCGCGAAATGACGTACTCACGCACACTCACGTACTCGCGTACTTGCACACATACGCGAACTTGCGTTCTCACGCCCATACGCGAACTCGCGTACTTACGCACATATGCACACTCGCTTACAGACGAACACTCGGGAAATCACGTACTCACGAACACTCGCGAAATCGCGTACTCGCGTACTGACGAACACTAAGGGAATCGCGTACTGACGAACACTCGCGAAATCGCGTACTGACGAACACTCGCGAAATCGCGTACTCATGAACACTCGCAAAATCGCGTACTCATGAACACTCGCAAAATCGCGTACTCATGAACACTCGCGAAATTGCATACTCAGGACCACTTGCGAAATCACGTACTCACGCACACTCGCGTACTCACGAAGACTCGCGAAATCGCGTACTCGCGTACTCGCGAACAATTACGAACTCGCGTACTCACGAACACTCGCGAAATCGCGTACTTAGGCACATACGCACACTCGCGAAATCGCGTACTCATGAACACTCGCAAAATCGCGTACTCGCGTACTTATGCACACTCGCGTACTCGCGCACATACGCGAACTCGCGTACTCACGAACACTCGCAAAATCGCGTACTCGCGTACTTATGCACACTTGCGTACTCGCGCACATACGCGAACTCGCGTACTCACGAACACTCGCTAAATCGCATACTCACGTACTTACGCACATACGCGAATTTGCGGACTCGCGAACACTCGTGAAATGACGTACTCACGCACACTCATGTACTCGCGTACTTACACACATACGCGAACTGACGTTCTCACGCCCATACACAAACTCGCGTACATACGCACACTCGCTTACAGACGAACACTCGCGAAATCGCGTACTCACGAACACTCGCGAAATCGCGTACTCGCGTACTCACGAACACTCAGGGAATCGCGTACTGACGAACACTCGCGAAATCGCGTACTGACGAACACTCGGGAAATCGCGTACTCACGAACACTCGCGAAATCGCGTACTCGCGTACTGACGAACACTAAGGGAATCGCGTACTGACGAACACTCGCGAAATCGCGTACTGACGAACACTCGCGAAATCGCGTACTCATGAACACTCGCAAAATCGCGTACTCATGAACACTCACAAAATCGCGTACTCATGAACACTCGCGAAATTGCATACTCAGGACCACTTGCGAAATCACGTACTCACGCACACTCGCGTACTCACGAAGACTCGCGAAATCGCGTACTCGCGTACTCGCGAACAATTACGAACTCGCGTACTCACGAACACTCGCGAAATCGCGTACTTAGGCACATACGCACACTCGCGAAATCGCGTACTCATGAACACTCGCAAAATCGCGTAATCGCGTACTTATGCACACTCGCGTACTCGCGCACATACGCGAACTCGCGTACTCACGAACACTCGCAAAATCGCGTACTCGCGTACTTATGCACACTCGCGTACTCGCGCACATACGCGAACTCGCGTACTCACGAACACTCGCTAAATCGCATACTCGCGTACTTACGCACATACGCGAATTTGCGGACTCGCGAACACTCGTGAAATGACGTACTCACGCACACTCATGTACTCGCGTACTTACACACATACGCGAACTGACGTTCTCACGCCCATACACAAACTCGCGTACTTACGCACATACGCACACTCGCTTACAGACGAACACTCGCGAAATCGCGTACTCACGAACACTCGCAAAATCGCGTACTCGCGTACTCACGAACACTCAGGGAATCGCGTACTGACGAACACTCGCGAAATCGCGTACTGACGAACACTCGCGAAATCGCGTACTGACGAACACTCGCGAAATCGCGTACTGACGAACACTCGCGAAATCGCGTACTGACGAACACTCGCGAAATCGCGTACTCATGAACACTCGCGAAATCGCGTACTTGCGTACTTACGAACACTCGTGAAATCGCGTACTCGCGTTTTCACGAACACTCGCGAAATTGCGTACGCACGAACACTCGCGAAATTGCGTACTCACGAACACTCGCGAAATTGCGTACTCACGAACACTCGCGAAATCGCGTACTCGCGAACTTAAGAACACTCGCGAAATCGCGTACTCGCGAACACTCGCGAAATTGCGTGCTCACGAACACTCGCGAAATCGCGTACTCGCGAACTTAAGAACACTCGCGAAATCGCGTACTCAAGAACACTTGCGAAATCGCGTACTCACGAACACTTGCGAAATCACGTACTCACGCACACTCATGTACTCGCGTACATACGCACATACGCAAAATCGCGTACTCACGAACACTCACGAAATCGCGTACTCACGCGAACTCGCGTACTCGCGTACTCACGAACACTCGCGAACTCGCGTACTCACGAACACTCGCGAACACTCGCGAAATCGCGTACTCGCGTAATGACGAACACTCACGAAATCGTGTACTCGCGTACTGACGAACACTCGCGTAGTCGCGTACTCACGCACATACGCGAACTCGCGTACTCATGAACACTCGCGAAATCGCGTACTCGCGTACTGACGAACACTCGCGAAATAGCGTACTCACGAACACTTGCGAAATCACGTACCCGCGTACTCACAAACGTACTCATGAACACTCGCGAAATCGCGTACTCGCGTACTTACGAACACTCGCGAAATCGCATACTCAGGACCACTTGCGAAATCACGTACTCACGCACACTCGCGTCCTCACGAACACTCGCGAAATCGCGTACTCGCGAACACTCGCGAAATCGCGTACTCACGAACTTACGAACACTCGCGAAATCGCGTACTCACGAACACTTGCGAAATCACGTACTCACGTACTCGCGTACTTACGCACATACGCGAAATCGCGTACTCACGAACACTCACGAAATCGCGTACTCGCGTAATGACGAACACTCACGAAATCGCGTACTCGTGTACTTACGAACACTAGCGAAATCGCGTACTCGCGTACTGACGAACACTCGCGTAGTCGCGTACTCACGCACATACGCGAACTCGCGTACTCACGAACACTCGCGAAATCGCGTACTCGCGTACTGACGAAGACTCGCGAAATCGCGTACTGACGAACACGCGCGAAATCGTGTACTCCCGTACTCACGCACATACGCGTACTTGCGTACTCACAAACACTCGCGAACTTGTGTACACGTGTATTCACGAACACTCGCGAAATCGCGTACTCACGAACACTCGTGAAATTGCATACTCACGAACACTCGCGAAATCGCGTACTCGCGTACTGACGAACACTCGCGAAATCGTGTACTCACGAACACTCGCGTACTTACGCACATACACACACTCGCGAAATCGTGTGTACTCATGAACACTCACAAAATCGCATACTCGCGTACTTATGCACACTCGCGTGCTCGCGTACTCACGCACATACGCAAACTCGCGTGCTCACGAACACTCGCAAAATCGCGTACTGACGAACAGTCGCGAAATCGCGTACTGACGAACAGTCGCGAAATCGCGTACTCATGAACAATCGCGAAATCGCGTACTCGCGTACTTACGTACTCGCGTGCTCACGAACACTCGCGAAATCGCGTACTCACGAACACTCGCGTACTCGCGTACTCACGAACACTTGCGAACTCGCATACTCGCGTACTCACGAACACTCGCGAAATCGCGTACTGACGAACACTCGCGTACTCGGGTACTCACGAACACTCGCGAAATCGCGTACTCACGAACACTCGCGAAATCGCGTACTCACGAACACTCGCGAAATCTCGTACTCACGCACACTCACGTACTCGCTTACTTACGCACATACGCGAAATCGCGTACTCACAAACACTCGCGAAATGACGTACTCACGCACACTCACGTACTCGCGTACTTACACACATACGCAAACTCGCGTTCTCACGCCCATACGCGAACTCGCGTACTCGCGTACTTACGCACATACGCACACTCGCTTACAGACGAACACTCGCGAAATCGCGTACTCACGAACACTCGCGAAATCGCGTACTCACGAACACTCGCGAAATCGCGTACTCGCGTACTGACGAACACTCAGGGAATCGCGTACTGACGAACACTCAGGGAATCGCGTACTGACGAACACTCAGGGAATCGCGTACTGACGAACACTCAGGGAATCGCGTACTGACGAACACTCACGAAATCGCGTACTGACGAACACTCGTACTCATGAACACACGCGAAATCGCATACTCAGGACCACTTGCGAAATCACGTACTCACGCACAATCGCGTTCTCACGAAAACTCGCGAAATCGCGTTCTCGCGTACTCACGAACACTTGCGAACTCGCATACTCGCGTACTCACGAACACTCGCGAAATCGCGTACTCGCGTACTGACGAACACTCGCGTACTTACGCACACTCGCGAAATCGCGTACTCATGAACACTCGAAAAATCGCGTACTCGCGTACTTACGCACATACGCACACTCGCTTACAGACGAACACACGCGAAATCGCGTACTCACGAACACTCGCGAAATCGCGTACTGACGAACACTCAGGGAATCGCGTACTGATGAACACTCGCGAAATCGCGTACTGACGAACACTCGCGAAATCGCGTACTCATGAACACTCGCGAAATCGCATACTCAGGACCACTTGCGAAATCACGTACTCACGCACACTCGCGTCCTCACGAACACTCGCGAAATCGAGTACTGGCGTATTCGCGTACTCGCATACTCGCGTACTCAAGAACACTTGCGAACTCGCATACTCGCGTACTCGCGTACTCACGAACACTTGCGAACTCGCGTACTCGCGTACTGACGAACACTCGCGAAATCGCGTACTCACGAACACTCGCGAAATCGCGTACTCACGAACACTCGCGAAATCGCGTACTCACGAACACTCGCGTACTTGCGCACATACGCACACTCGCTAAATCGCGTACTCTTGAACACTCGAAAAATCGCGTACTCGCGTACTCACGCACAGACGCAAACTCGCGTACTCACGAACACTCGCGAAATCGCGTACTGACGGACACTCGCGAAATCGCGTACTCACGAACACTCGCGTACTTATGCACACTCGCGTACTCGCGTACTCACGCACATACGCAAACTCGCGTGCTCACGAACACTCGCGAAATCGCGTACATACGAACACTCGCAAAATCGCGTACTGACGAACACGCGCAAAATCGCGTACTCCCGTACTCACGCACATACACGTACTTGCGTACTCACAAACACTCGCGAACTCGTGTACACGCGTACTCCCGAACACTCGCGAAATCGCGTACTCGCGTATTCACGAACACTCGCGAAATCGCGCACTCACGAACACTCGCGAAATCGCGTACTCACGAACACTCGCGAAATCGCGTACTCACGAACACTCGTGAAATTGCGTACTCACGAACACTCGCGAAATCGCGTACTCACGAACTTACGAACACTCGCGAAATCGCGTACTCACGAACACTTGCGAAATCACTTACTCACGTACTCGCGTACTTACGCACATACGCGAAATCGCGTACTCACGAACACTCACGAAATCGCGTACTCGCGTAATGACGAACACTCACGAAATCGCGTACTCGTGTACTTACGAACACTAGCGAAATCACGTATTCGCGTACTGACGAACACTCACGTAGTCGCGTACTCACGCACATACGCGAACTTGCGTACTCTCGAACACTCACGAAATCGCGTACTCGCGTACTGACGGACACTCGCGAAAACGCGTACTCACGTACTGACGAACATTCGCGAAATCGCGTACTCACGAACACTCGCGTACTTACGCACATACGCACACTCGCGAAATCGCGTACTCATGAACACTCGCAAAATCGCATACTCGCGTACTTATGCACACTCGCGTGCTCGCGTACTCATGCACATACGCAAACTCGCGTGCTCACGAACACTCGCAAAATCGCGTACTGACGAACAGTCGCGAAATCGCGTACTGACGAACAGTCGCGAAATCGCGTACTGACGAACAGTCGCGAAATCGCGTACTCATGAACAATCGCGAAATCGCGTACTTACGTACTTACGTACTCGCGTGCTCACGAACACTGGCGAAATCGCGTACTCACGAACACTCGCGAAATCGCGTACTCGCGTACTCACGAACACTCACGAAATCGCGTACTCACGAACATTCGCGAAATCGCGTACTCGCGAACACTCGTGTACTCACGTACTCACGAACACTCGCGAAATCGCGTACTCACGAACACTGGCGAAATCGCGTACTCACGAACACTCGCGAAATCGCGTACTCGCGTACTCACGAACACTCACGAAATCGCGTACTCACGAACATTCGCGAAATCGCGTACTCGCGAACACTCGTGTACTCACGTACTCACGAACACTCGCGAAATCGCGTACTGACGAACACTCAGGGAATCGCGTACTGACGAACACTCGCGAAATCGCGTACTGACGAACCCTCGCGAAATCGCGTACTGACGAACACTCGCGAAATCGCGTACTCATGAACACTCGCGAAATCGCGTACTCGCGTACTTACGAACACTCGCGAAATCGCATACTCGGGACCACTTGCGAAATCACGTACTCACGCACACTCGCGTCCTCACGAACACTCGCGAAATCGCGTACTCGTGTACTCGCGTACTCACGAACACTTGCGAACTCGCATACTCGCGTACTCGCGAAATCTCGTACTCACGCACACTCACGTACTCGCTTACTTACGCACATACGCAAAATCGCGTACTCACAAACACTCGCGAAATGACGTACTCACGCACACTCACGTACTCGCGTACTTACACACATACGCGAACTCGCGTTCTCACGCCCATACGCGAACTCGCGTACTCGCGTACTTACGCACATACGCACACTCGCTTACAGACGAACACTCGCGAAATCGCGTACTCACGAACACTCGCGAAATCGCGTACTCACGAACACTCGCGAAATCGCGTACTCGCGTACTGACGAACACTCAGGGAATCGCGTACTGACGAACACTCAGGGAATCGCGTACTGACGAACACTCACGAAATCGCGTACTGACGAACACTCGTACTCATGAACACACGCGAAATCGCATACTCAGGACCACTTGCGAAATCACGTACTCACGCACAATCGCGTTCTCACGAACACTCGCGAAATCGCGTTCTCGCGTACTCGCGTACTCACGAACACTTGCGAACTCGCATACTCGCGTACTCACGAACACTCGCGAAATCGCGTACTCGCGTACTGACGAACACTCGCGTACTTACGCACATACGCACACTCGCGAAATCGCGTACTCATGAACACTCGAAAAATCGCGTACTCGCGTACTTACGCACATACGCACACTCGCTTACAGACGAACACTCGCAAAATCGCGTACTCACGAACACTCGCGAAATCGCGTACTGACGAACACTCAGGGAATCGCGTACTGACGAACACTCGTGAAATCGCGTACTGACGAACACTCGCGAAATCGCGTACTCACGAACACTCGCGAAATCGCGTACTGACGAACACTCAGGGAATCGCGTACTGACGAACACTCGTGAAATCGCGTACTGACGAACACTCGCGAAATCGCGTACTCATGAACACTCGCGAAATCGCATACTCAGGACCACTTGCGAAATCACGTACTCACGCACACTCGCGTCCTCACGAACACTCGCGAAATCGAGTACTGGCGTATTCGCGTACTCGCATACTCGCGTACTCACGAACACTTGCGAACTCGCATACTCGCGTACTCGCGTACTCACGAACACTTGCGAACTCGCGTACTCGCGTACTGACGAACACTCGCGAAATCGCGTACTCACGAACACTCGCGAAATCGCGTACTCGTGTACTCGCGTACTCACGAACACTTGCGAACTCGCATACTCGCGTACTCGCGAAATCTCGTACTCACGCACACTCACGTACTCGCTTACTTACGCACATACGCAAAATCGCGTACTCACAAACACTCGCGAAATGACGTACTCACGCACACTCACGTACTCGCGTACTTACACACATACGCGAACTCGCGTTCTCACGCCCATACGCGAACTCGCGTACTCGCGTACTTACGCACATACGCACACTCGCTTACAGACGAACACTCGCGAAATCGCGTACTCACGAACACTCGCGAAATCGCGTACTCACGAACACTCGCGAAATCGCGTACTCGCGTACTGACGAACACTCAGGGAATCGCGTACTGACGAACACTCAGGGAATCGCGTACTGACGAACACTCACGAAATCGCGTACTGACGAACACTCGTACTCATGAACACACGCGAAATCGCATACTCAGGACCACTTGCGAAATCACGTACTCACGCACAATCGCGTTCTCACGAACACTCGCGAAATCGCGTTCTCGCGTACTCGCGTACTCACGAACACTTGCGAACTCGCATACTCGCGTACTCACGAACACTCGCGAAATCGCGTACTCGCGTACTGACGAACACTCGCGTACTTACGCACATACGCACACTCGCGAAATCGCGTACTCATGAACACTCGAAAAATCGCGTACTCGCGTACTTACGCACATACGCACACTCGCTTACAGACGAACACTCGCAAAATCGCGTACTCACGAACACTCGCGAAATCGCGTACTGACGAACACTCAGGGAATCGCGTACTGACGAACACTCGTGAAATCGCGTACTGACGAACACTCGCGAAATCGCGTACTCACGAACACTCGCGAAATCGCGTACTGACGAACACTCAGGGAATCGCGTACTGACGAACACTCGTGAAATCGCGTACTGACGAACACTCGCGAAATCGCGTACTCATGAACACTCGCGAAATCGCATACTCAGGACCACTTGCGAAATCACGTACTCACGCACACTCGCGTCCTCACGAACACTCGCGAAATCGAGTACTGGCGTATTCGCGTACTCGCATACTCGCGTACTCACGAACACTTGCGAACTCGCATACTCGCGTACTCGCGTACTCACGAACACTTGCGAACTCGCGTACTCGCGTACTGACGAACACTCGCGAAATCGCGTACTCACGAACACTCGCGAAATCGCGTACTCACGAACACTCGCGAAATCGCGTACTCACGAACACTCGCGTACTTACGCACATACGCACACTCGCTAAATCGCGTACTCTTGAACACTCGAAAAATCGCGTACTCGCGTACTCACGCACAGACGCAAACTCGCGTACTCACGAACACTCGCGAAATCGCGTACTTACGAACACTCGCGAAATCGCGTACTGACGAACACGCGCGAAATCGCGTACTCCCGTACTCACGCACATACGTGTACTTGCGTACTCACAAACACTCGCGAACTCGTGTACTCACGTACTCACGAACACTCGCGAACTCGTGTACTCGCGTATTCACGAACACTCGCGAAATCGCGTACTCACGGACACTCGTGAAATTGCGTACTCACGAACACTCGCGAAATCGCGTACTCACGAACTTACGAACACTCGCGAAATCGCGTACTCACGAACACTTGCGAAATCACGTACTCACGTACTCGCGTACTTACGCACATACGCGAAATCGCGTACTCACGAACACTCACGAAATCGCGTACTCGCGTAATGACGAACACTCACGAAATCGCGTAATTCTGTACTTACGAACACTAGCGAAATCGCGTATTCGCATACTGACGAACACTCGCGTAGTCGCGTAGTCGCGTACTCACGCACATACGCGAACTCGCGTACTCACGAACACTCGCGAAATCGCGTACTCGTGTACTGACGGACACTCGCGAAATCGCGTACTCACGAACACTCGCGTACTTACGCACACTCGCGAAATCGCGTACTCATGAACACTCGCAAAATCGCATACTCGCGTACTTATGCACACTCGCGTACTCGCGTACTCACGCACATACGCAAACTCGCGTGCTCACGAACACTCGCGAAATCGCGTACATACGAACACTCGCAAAATCGTGTACTGACGAACACGCGCAAAATCGCGTACTCCCGTACTCACGCACATACGCGTACTTGCGTACTCACAAACACTCGCGAACTCGTGTACACGCGTACTCCCGAACACTCGCGAAATCGCGTACTCGCGTATTCACGAACACTCGCGAAATCGCACACTCACCAACACTCGCGAAATCACGTACTCACGAACACTCGCGAAATCGCGTACTCACGAACACTCGTGAAATTGCGTACTCACGAACACTCGCGAAATCGCGTACTCACGAACTTACGAACACTCGCGAAATCGCGTACTCACGAACACTTGCGAAATCACTTACTCACGTACTCGCGTACTTACGCACATACGCGAAATCGCGTACTCACGAACACTCACGAAATCGCGTACTCGCGTAATGACGAACACTCACGAAATCGCGTACTCGTGTACTTACGAACACTAGCGAAATCGCGTATTCGCGTACTGACGAACACTCGCGTAGTCGCGTACTCACGCACATACGCGAACTCGCGTACTCACGAACACTCGCGAAATCGCGTACTCGCGTACTGACGGACACTCGCGAAAACGCGTACTCACGTACTGACGAACATTCGCGAAATCGCGTACTCACGAACACTCGCGTACTTACGCACATACGCACACTCGCGAAATCGCGTACTCATGAACACTCGCAAAATCGCATACTCGCGTACTTATGCACACTCGCGTGCTCGCGTACTCATGCACATACGCAAACTCGCGTGCTCACGAACACTCGCAAAATCGCATACTGACGAACAGTCGCGAAATCGCGTACTGACGAACAGTCGCGAAATCGCGTACTGACGAACAGTCGCGAAATCGCGTACTCATGAACAATCGCGAAATCGCGTACTCGCGTACTTACGTACTCGCGTGCTCACGAACACTGGCGAAATCGCGTACTCACGAACACTCGCGAAATCGCGTACTCACGAACATTCGCGAAATCGCGTACTCGCGAACACTCGTGTACTCACGAACACTCGCGAAATCGCGTACTCGCGTATTCACGAACACTCGCGAAATCGCGTACTCACGAACACTCGCGAAATCGCGTACTCACGAACACTCGCGAAATCTCGTACTCACGCACACTCACGTACTCGCTTACTTACGCACATACGCGAAATCGCGTACTCACAAACACTCGCGAAATGACGTACTCACGCACACTCACGTACTCGCGTACTTACACACATACGCGAACTCGCGTTCTCACGCCCATACTCGAACTCGCGAACTCGCGTTCTCGCGTACTTACGCACATACGCACACTCGCTTACAGACGAACACTCGCGAAATCGCGTACTCACGAACACTCGCGAAATCGCGTACTCACGAACACTCGCGAAATCGTGTACTCACGAACACTCGCGAAATCGCGTACTGACGAACACTCAGGGAATCGCGTACTGACGAACACTCGGGGAAAAGCGTACTGACGAACACTCAGGGAATCGCGTACTGACGAACACTCACGAAATCGCGTACTGACGAACACTCGTACTCATGAACACACGCGAAATCGCATACTCAGGACCACTTGCGAAATCACGTACTCACGCACAATCGCGTTCTCACGAACACTCGCGATATCGCGTTCTCGCGTACTCGCGTACTCACGAACACTTGCGAACTCGCATACTCGCGTACTCATGAACACTCGCGAACTCGCGTACTCACGTAACCACGAACACTCGCGAAATCGCGTACTCGCGTAATGACGAACACTCACGAAATCGCGTACTCGTGTACTTACGAACACTAGCGAAATCGCGTACTCGTGTACTGACGAACACTCGCGTAGTCGCGTATAACGCACATACGCGAACTCGCGTACTCACAAACACTCGCGAACTCGCGTACTCACGTAACCACGAACACTCGCGAAATCGCGTACTCGCGTATTGACGAACACTCACGAAATCGCGTACTCGTGTACTTACGAACACTAGCGAAATCGCGTACTCGCGTACTGACGAACACTCGCGTAGTCGCGTATAACGCACATACGCGAACTCGCGTACTCACAAACACTCGCGAAATCGCGTACTCGCGTACTGACGAACACTCGCGAAATAGCGTACTCACGAACACTTGCGAAATCACGTACCCGCGTACTCACAAACACTCTCGAAATTGCGTACTCGCGTACTCACGAACACTCGCGAAATCGCGTACTCACGAACACTTGCGAAATCACGTACTCACGCACACTCACGTACTCGCTTACTTACGCACATACGCGAAATCGCGTACTCACAAACACTCGCGAAATGACGTACTCACGTACTGACGGACACTCGCGAAAACGCGTACTGACGAACACTCGCGAAATCGCATACTCACGAACACTCGCGTACTTACGCACACTCGCGAAATCGCGTACTCATGAACACTCGCAAAATCGCATACTCGCGTACTTATGCACACTCGCGTACTCACGCACATACGCAAACTTGCGTGCTCACGAACACTCGCAAAATCGCGTACTGACGAACAGTCGCGAAATTGCGTACTGACGAACAGTCGCGAAATCGCGTACTCATGAACAATCGCAAAATCGCGTACTCGCGTACTCATGAACACTCACGAAATCGCGTACTCACGAACATTCGCAAAATCGCGTACTCGGGTACTCACGAACACTCGCGAAATCGCGTACTCACGAACTTACGAACACTCGCGAAATCACGTACTCACGCACACTCACAACACTCGCGAAATTGCGTACTGACGAACACTCGCGAAATCGCGTACTCACGAACTTAAAAACACTCGTGAAATCGCGTACTCACGAACACTTGCGAAATCACGTACTCACGCACACTCACGTACTCACGTACTTTCGCACATACGCGAAATCGCGTACTCACGAACACTCACGAAATCGCGTTCTCACGCACATACGCGAACTCGCGTACTCGCGTACTCACATACTCACGAACACTCGCGAAATCGAGTACTAGCGTATTGACGAACACTCATGAAATCGCCTACTCACGCACACTCACGTACTGACGAACAGTCGCGAAATCGCGTACTCACGCACACTTGCGAAATCACGTACTCACGCACACTCACGTACTGACGAACACTCGCGAAATCGCGTACTCACGCACATCCGCGTACTCGCGGACTCACGAACACTCGCGAACTCGCGTACTCGCGTACTCACGAACACTCGCGAAATCGCGTCCTCGCGTATTCACGAACACTCGCAAAATCGCGTACTCACTCACAAACACTCTCGAAATCGCGTACTCGCGTACTCACGAACACTCGCGAAATCGCGTACTCACGAACACTTGCGAAATCACGTACTCACGCACACTCACGTACTGACGAACACTCGCGAAATCGCGTACTCACGCACACTTGCGAAATCACGTACTCACGCACACTCACGTACTGACGAACACTCGCGAAATCGCGTACTCACGCACATCCGCGTACTCGCGTACTCACGAACACTCGCGAACTCGCGTACTCGCGTACTCACGAACACTCGCGAAATCGCGTCGTCGCGTATTCACAAACACTCGCGAAATCGCGTCCTCACTCACAAACACTCTCGAAATCGCGTACTCGTGTACTCACGAACACTCACGAAATCGCGTACTCACGAACACTTGCGAAATCGCGTACTCACGAACACTTGCGAAATCACGTACTCACGCACACTCACGTACTGACGAACACTCGCGAAATCGCGTACTCACGAACACTTGCGAAATCACATACTCACGCACACTCACGTACTGACGAACACTAGCGAAATTGCGTACTCACGCACACTTGCGAAATCACGTACTCACGCACACTCACGTACTGACGAACACTCGCGAACTCGCGTACTCACGAACACTCGCGATCTCGCGTACACACGTACTCACGAACACTCGCGAAATCGCGTACTCGCGTAATGACGAACACTCACGAAATCGCGTACTCGTGTACTTACGAACACTAGCGAAATCGCGTACTCGCGTACTGACGAACACTCGCGTAGTCGCGTACTCACGCACATACGCGAACTCGCGAACTCACGAACACTCGTGAAATCGCGTACTCGCGTACTGACGAACACTCGCGAAATAGCGTACTCACGAACACTTGCGAAATCACGTACCCGCGTACTCACAAACACTCTCGAAATTGCGTACTCGCGTACTCACGAACACTCGCGAAATCGCGTACTCACGAACACTTGCGAAATCACGTACTCACGCACACTCACGTACTCGCTTACTTACGCACATACGCGAAATCGCGTACTCACAAACACTCGCGAAATGACGTACTCACGTACTGACGGACACTCGCGAAAATGCGTACTGACGAACACTCGCGAAATCGCATACTCACGAACACTCGCGTACTTACGCACACTCGCGAAATCGCGTACTCATGAACACTCGCAAAATCGCATACTCGCGTACTTATGCACACTCGCGTACTCACGCACATACGCAAACTTGCGTGCTCACGAACACTCGCAAAATCGCGTACTGACGAACAGTCGCGAAATGACGTACTCACGTACTGACGGACACTCGCGAAAATGCGTACTGACGAACACTCGCGAAATCGCATACTCACGAACACTCGCGTACTTACGCACACTCGCGAAATCGCGTACTCATGAACACTCGCAAAATCGCATACTCGCGTACTTATGCACACTCGCGTACTCACGCACATACGCAAACTTGCGTGCTCACGAACACTCGCAAAATCGCGTACTGACGAACAGTCGCGAAATCGCGTACTGACGAACAGTCGCGAAATCGCGTACTCATGAACAATCGCAAAATCGCGTACTCGCGTACTTACGTACTTGCGTGCTCACGAACACTCGCGAAATCGCGTACTCACGAACACTCGCGAAATCGCGTACTCACGAACACTTGTGAAATCACGTACTCACGCACACTCACGTACTGACGAACACTCGCGAAATCGCGTACTCACGCACACTTGCGAAATCACGTACTCACGCACACTCACGTACTGACGAACACTCGCGAAATCGCGTACTCACGCACATCCGCATACTCGCGTACTCACGAACACTCGCGAACTCGCGTACTCACGAACACTCGCGAAATCGCGTCCTCGCGTGTTCACAAACACTCGCGAAATCGCGTACTCACTCACAAACACTCTCGAAATCGCGTACTCGCGTACTCACGAACACTCGCGAAATCGCGTACTCACGAACACTTGCGAAATCGCGTACTCACGAACACTTGCAAAATCACGTACTCACGCACACTCACGTACTGACGAACACTCGCGAAATCGCGTACTCACGAACACTTGCGAAATCACATACTCACGCACACTCACGTACTGACGAACACTAGCGAAATTGCGTACTCACGCACACTTGCGAAATCACGTACTCACGCACACTCACGTACTGACGAACACTCGCGAAATTGCGTACTCACGCACATGCGCATACTCGCGTACTCACAAACACTCGCGAACTTGCGTTCTTGCGTACTCACGAACACTCGCGAAATCGCGTCCTCGCGTATTCACGAACACTCGCGAAATTGCGTACTCACGAACACTCGCGAAATTGCGTACTCACGAACACTCGCGAAATCGCGTACTCACGAACTTACGAACACTCGTGAAATCGCGTACTCACGAACACTTGCGAAATCACGTACTCACGCACACTCACGTACTCACGTACTTTCGCACATACGCGAAATCGCGTACTCACGAACACTCACGAAATCGCGTTCTCACGCACATACGCGAACTCGCATACTCGCGTACTCACATACTCACGCACACTCACGTACTGACGAACAGTCGCGAAATCGCGTACTCACGCACACTTGCGAAATCACGTACTCACGCACACTCACGTACTGACGAACACTCGCGAAATCGCGTACTCACGCACATCCGCGTACTCGCGGACTCACGAACACTCGCGAACTCGCGTACTCGCGTACTCACGAACACTCGCGAAATCGCGTCCTCGCGTATTCACGAACACTCGCGAAATCGCGTACTCACTCACAAACACTCTCGAAATCGCGTACTCGCGTACTCACGAACACTCGCGAAATCGCGTACTCACGAACACTTGCGAAATCACGTACTCACGCACACTCACATACTGACGAACACTCGCGAAATCGCGTACTCACGCACACTTGCGAAATCACGTACTCACGCACACTCACGTACTGACGAACACTCGCGAAATCGCGTACTCACGCACATCCGCGTACTCGCGTACTCACGAACACTCGAGAACTCGCGTACTCGCGTACTCACGAACACTCGCGAAATCGCGTCGTCGCGTATTCACAAACACTCGCGAAATCGCGTCCTCACTCACAAACACTCTCGAAATCGCGTACTCGTGTACTCACGAACACTCGCGAAATCGCGTACTCACGAACACTTGCGAAATCGCGTACTCACGAACACTTGCGAAATCACGTACTCACGCACACTCACGTACTGACGAACACTCGCAAAATCGCGTACTCACGAACACTTGCGAAATCACATACTCACGCACACTCACGTACTGACGAACACTAGCGAAATTGCGTACTCACGCACACTTGCGAAATCACGTACTCACGCACACTCACGTACTCGCGTAATGACGAACACTCACGAAATCGCGTACTCGTGTACTTACGAACACTAGCGAAATCGCGTACTCGCGTACTGACGAACACTCGCGTAGTCGCGTACTCACGCACATACGCGAACTCGCGAACTCACGAACACTCGTGAAATCGCGTACTCGCGTACTGACGAACACTCGCGAAATAGCGTACTCACGAACACTTGCGAAATCGCGTACTCACGCACATACGCGTACTCGCGTACTGACGAACACTCGCGAACTCGCGTACTCGCGTACTCGCGTACTCACGAACACTCGCGAAATCGCGTCCTCGCGTATTCACGAACACTCGCGAAATCGCGTACTCACTCACAAACACTCTCGAAATCGCGTACTCACGAACTTACGAACACTCGCGAAATCGCGTACTCACGGACACTTGCAAAATCACGTACTCACGCACACTCACGTACTCGCGTACTTACGCACATACGCGAAATCGCGTACTCACGAACAATCACGAAATCGCGTACTCACGCACATACGCGAACTCGCGTACTCGCGTACTCACGAACACTCGCGAACTCGCGTACTCGCGTACTCACGTACTCACGAACACTCGCGAAATCGCGTACTCGCGTATTGACGAACACTCACGAAATCGTGTACTTACGTACACTCGCAAAATCGCGTACTGACGAACACTCGCGTACTCACGAACACTCGCGAAATCGCGTGCTCGCGTACTGACGAACACTCGCGAAATTGCGTACTCACGAACACTTGCGAAATCGCGTACCCGCGTACTCACAAACACTCTCGAAATCGCGTACTCGCGTACTCACGAACACTCGCGAAATCGCGTACTCACGAACACTTGTGAAATCACGTACTCACGCACACTCACGTACTGACGAACACTCGCGAAATCGCGTACTCACGCACACTTGAGAAATCACGTACTCACGCACACTCACGTACTGACGAACACTCGCGAAATCGCGTACTCACGCACATCCGCATACTCGCGTACTCACGAACACTCGCGAACTCGCGTACTCACGAACACTCGCGAAATCGCGTCCTCGCGTGTTCACAAACACTCGCGAAATCGCGTACTCACTCACAAACACTCTCGAAATCGCGTACTCGCGTACTCACGAACACTCGCGAAATCGCGTACTCACGAACACTTGCGAAATCGCGTACTCACGAACACTTGCAAAATCACGTACTCACGCACACTCACGTACTGACGAACACTCGCGAAATCGCGTACTCACGAACACTTGCGAAATCACATACTCACGCACACTCACGTACTGACGAACACTAGCGAAATTGCGTACTCACGCACACTTGCGAAATCACGTACTCACGCACACTCACGTACTGACGAACACTCGCGAAATTGCGTACTCACGCACATGCGCATACTCGCGTACTCACAAACACTCGCGAACTTGCGTTCTCGCGTACTCACGAACACTCGCGAAATCGCGTCCTCGCGTATTCACGAACACTCGCGAAATTGCGTACTCACGAACACTCGCGAAATTGCGTACTCACGAACACTCGCGAAATCGCGTACTCACGAACTTACGAACACTCGTGAAATCGCGTACTCACGAACACTTGCGAAATCACGTACTCACGCACACTCACGTACTCACGTACTTTCGCACATACGCGAAATCGCGTACTCACGAACACTCACGAAATCGCGTTCTCACGCACATACGCGAACTCGCATACTCGCGTACTCACATACTCACGCACACTCACGTACTGACGAACAGTCGCGAAATCGCGTACTCACGCACACTTGCGAAATCACGTACTCACGCACACTCACGTACTGACGAACACTCGCGAAATCGCGTACTCACGCACATCCGCGTACTCGCGGACTCACGAACACTCGCGAACTCGCGTACTCGCGTACTCACGAACACTCGCGAAATCGCGTCCTCGCGTATTCACGAACACTCGCGAAATCGCGTACTCACTCACAAACACTCTCGAAATCGCGTACTCGCGTACTCACGAACACTCGCGAAATCGCGTACTCACGAACACTTGCGAAATCACGTACTCACGCACACTCACATACTGACGAACACTCGCGAAATCGCGTACTCACGCACACTTGCGAAATCACGTACTCACGCACACTCACGTACTGACGAACACTCGCGAAATCGCGTACTCACGCACATCCGCGTACTCGCGTACTCACGAACACTCGAGAACTCGCGTACTCGCGTACTCACGAACACTCGCGAAATCGCGTCGTCGCGTATTCACAAACACTCGCGAAATCGCGTCCTCACTCACAAACACTCTCGAAATCGCGTACTCGTGTACTCACGAACACTCGCGAAATCGCGTACTCACGAACACTTGCGAAATCGCGTACTCACGAACACTTGCGAAATCACGTACTCACGCACACTCACGTACTGACGAACACTCGCGAAATCGCGTACTCACGAACACTTGCGAAATCACGTACTCACGCACACTCACGTACTCACGTACTTTCGCACATACGCGAAATCGCGTACTCACGAACACTCACGAAATCGCGTTCTCACGCACATACGCGAACTCGCATACTCGCGTACTCACATACTCACGCACACTCACGTACTGACGAACAGTCGCGAAATCGCGTACTCACGCACACTTGCGAAATCACGTACTCACGCACACTCACGTACTGACGAACACTCGCGAAATCGCGTACTCACGCACATCCGCGTACTCACGGACTCACGAACACTCGCGAACTCGCGTACTCGCGTACTCACGAACACTCGCGAAATCGCGTCCTCGCGTATTCACGAACACTCGCGAAATCGCGTACTCACTCACAAACACTCTCGAAATCGCGTACTCGCGTACTCACGAACACTCGCGAAATCGCGTACTCACGAACACTTGCGAAATCACGTACTCACGCACACTCACATACTGACGAACACTCGCGAAATCGCGTACTCACGCACACTTGCGAAATCACGTACTCACGCACACTCACGTACTGACGAACACTCGCGAAATCGCGTACTCACGCACATCCGCGTACTCGCGTACTCACGAACACTCGAGAACTCGCGTACTCGCGTACTCACGAACACTCGCGAAATCGCGTCGTCGCGTATTCACAAACACTCGCGAAATCGCGTCCTCACTCACAAACACTCTCGAAATCGCGTACTCGTGTACTCACGAACACTCGCGAAATCGCGTACTCACGAACACTTGCGAAATCGCGTACTCACGAACACTTGCGAAATCACGTACTCACGCACACTCACGTACTGACGAACACTCGCAAAATCGCGTACTCACGAACACTTGCGAAATCACATACTCACGCACACTCACGTACTGACGAACACTAGCGAAATCGCGTACTCACGAACACTTGCGAAATCGCGTACTCACGAACACTTGCGAAATCACGTACTCACGCACACTCACGTACTGACGAACACTCGCGAAATCGCGTACTCACGAACACTTGCGAAATCACGTACTCACGCACACTCACGTACTCACGTACTTTCGCACATACGCGAAATCGCGTACTCACGAACACTCACGAAATCGCGTTCTCACGCACATACGCGAACTCGCATACTCGCGTACTCACATACTCACGCACACTCACGTACTGACGAACAGTCGCGAAATCGCGTACTCACGCACACTTGCGAAATCACGTACTCACGCACACTCACGTACTGACGAACACTCGCGAAATCGCGTACTCACGCACATCCGCGTACTCGCGGACTCACGAACACTCGCGAACTCGCGTACTCGCGTACTCACGAACACTCGCGAAATCGCGTCCTCGCGTATTCACGAACACTCGCGAAATCGCGTACTCACTCACAAACACTCTCGAAATCGCGTACTCGCGTACTCACGAACACTCGCGAAATCGCGTACTCACGAACACTTGCGAAATCACGTACTCACGCACACTCACATACTGACGAACACTCGCGAAATCGCGTACTCACGCACACTTGCGAAATCACGTACTCACGCACACTCACGTACTGACGAACACTCGCGAAATCGCGTACTCACGCACATCCGCGTACTCGCGTACTCACGAACACTCGAGAACTCGCGTACTCGCGTACTCACGAACACTCGCGAAATCGCGTCGTCGCGTATTCACAAACACTCGCGAAATCGCGTCCTCACTCACAAACACTCTCGAAATCGCGTACTCGTGTACTCACGAACACTCGCGAAATCGCGTACTCACGAACACTTGCGAAATCGCGTACTCACGAACACTTGCGAAATCACGTACTCACGCACACTCACGTACTGACGAACACTCGCAAAATCGCGTACTCACGAACACTTGCGAAATCACATACTCACGCACACTCACGTACTGACGAACACTAGCGAAATTGCGTACTCACGCACACTTGCGAAATCACGTACTCACGCACACTCACGTACTCGCGTAATGACGAACACTCACGAAATCGCGTACTCGTGTACTTACGAACACTAGCGAAATCGCGTACTCGCGTACTGACGAACACTCGCGTAGTCGCGTACTCACGCACATACGCGAACTCGCGAACTCACGAACACTCGTGAAATCGCGTACTCGCGTACTGACGAACACTCGCGAAATAGCGTACTCACGAACACTTGCGAAATCGCGTACTCACGCACATACGCGTACTCGCGTACTGACGAACACTCGCGAACTCGCGTACTCGCGTACTCGCGTACTCACGAACACTCGCGAAATCGCGTCCTCGCGTATTCACGAACACTCGCGAAATCGCGTACTCACTCACAAACACTCTCGAAATCGCGTACTCACGAACTTACGAACACTCGCGAAATCGCGTACTCACGGACACTTGCAAAATCACGTACTCACGCACACTCACGTACTCGCGTACTTACGCACATACGCGAAATCGCGTACTCACGAACAATCACGAAATCGCGTACTCACGCACATACGCGAACTCGCGTACTCGCGTACTCACGAACACTCGCGAACTCGCGTACTCGCGTACTCACGTACTCACGAACACTCGCGAAATCGCGTACTCGCGTATTGACGAACACTCACGAAATCGTGTACTTACGTACACTCGCAAAATCGCGTACTGACGAACACTCGCGTACTCACGAACACTCGCGAAATCGCGTGCTCGCGTACTGATGAACACTCGCGAAATTGCGTACTCACGAACACTTGCGAAATCGCGTACCCGCGTACTCACAAACACTCTCGAAATCGCGTACTCGCGTACTCACGAACACTCGCGAAATCGCGTACTCACGAACACTTGTGAAATCACGTACTCACGCACACTCACGTACTGACGAACACTCGCGAAATCGCGTACTCACGCACACTTGCGAAATCACGTACTCACGCACACTCACGTACTGACGAACACTCGCGAAATCGCGTACTCACGCACATCCGCATACTCGCGTACTCACGAACACTCGCGAACTCGCGTACTCACGAACACTCGCGAAATCGCGTCCTCGCGTGTTCACAAACACTCGCGAAATCGCGTACTCACTCACAAACACTCTCGAAATCGCGTACTCGCGTACTCACGAACACTCGCGAAATCGCGTACTCACGAACACTTGCGAAATCGCGTACTCACGAACACTTGCAAAATCACGTACTCACGCACACTCACGTACTGACGAACACTCGCGAAATCGCGTACTCACGAACACTTGCGAAATCACATACTCACGCACACTCACGTACTGACGAACACTAGCGAAATTGCGTACTCACGCACACTTGCGAAATCACGTACTCACGCACACTCACGTACTGACGAACACTCGCGAAATTGCGTACTCACGCACATGCGCATACTCGCGTACTCACAAACACTCGCGAACTTGCGTTCTCGCGTACTCACGAACACTCGCGAAATCGCGTCCTCGCGTATTCACGAACACTCGCGAAATTGCGTACTCACGAACACTCGCGAAATTGCGTACTCACGAACACTCGCGAAATCGCGTACTCACGAACTTACGAACACTCGTGAAATCGCGTACTCACGAACACTTGCGAAATCACGTACTCACGCACACTCACGTACTCACGTACTTTCGCACATACGCGAAATCGCGTACTCACGAACACTCACGAAATCGCGTTCTCACGCACATACGCGAACTCGCATACTCGCGTACTCACATACTCACGCACACTCACGTACTGACGAACAGTCGCGAAATCGCGTACTCACGCACACTTGCGAAATCACGTACTCACGCACACTCACGTACTGACGAACACTCGCGAAATCGCGTACTCACGCACATCCGCGTACTCGCGGACTCACGAACACTCGCGAACTCGCGTACTCGCGTACTCACGAACACTCGCGAAATCGCGTCCTCGCGTATTCACGAACACTCGCGAAATCGCGTACTCACTCACAAACACTCTCGAAATCGCGTACTCGCGTACTCACGAACACTCGCGAAATCGCGTACTCACGAACACTTGCGAAATCACGTACTCACGCACACTCACATACTGACGAACACTCGCGAAATCGCGTACTCACGCACACTTGCGAAATCACGTACTCACGCACACTCACGTACTGACGAACACTCGCGAAATCGCGTACTCACGCACATCCGCGTACTCGCGTACTCACGAACACTCGAGAACTCGCGTACTCGCGTACTCACGAACACTCGCGAAATCGCGTCGTCGCGTATTCACAAACACTCGCGAAATCGCGTCCTCACTCACAAACACTCTCGAAATCGCGTACTCGTGTACTCACGAACACTCGCGAAATCGCGTACTCACGAACACTTGCGAAATCGCGTACTCACGAACACTTGCGAAATCACGTACTCACGCACACTCACGTACTGACGAACACTCGCGAAATCGCGTACTCACGAACACTTGCGAAATCACATACTCACGCACACTCACGTACTGACGAACACTAGCGAAATTGCGTACTCACGCACACTTGCGAAATCACGTACTCACGCACACTCACGTACTCGCGTAATGACGAACACTCACGAAATCGCGTACTCGTGTACTTACGAACACTAGCGAAATCGCGTACTCGCGTACTGACGAACACTCGCGTAGTCGCGTACTCACGCACATACGCGAACTCGCGAACTCACGAACACTCGTGAAATCGCGTACTCGCGTACTGACGAACACTCGCGAAATAGCGTACTCACGAACACTTGCGAAATCGCGTACTCACGCACATACGCGTACTCGCGTACTGACGAACACTCGCGAACTCGCGTACTCGCGTACTCGCGTACTCACGAACACTCGCGAAATCGCGTCCTCGCGTATTCACGAACACTCGCGAAATCGCGTACTCACTCACAAACACTCTCGAAATCGCGTACTCGCGTACTCACGAACACTCGCGAAATCGCGTACTCACGAACACTTGCGAAATCACGTACTCACGCACACTCACCTACTGACGAACACTCGCGAAATCGCGTTCTCACGCACATACGCGAACTCGCGTACTCGCGTACTCACATACTCACGAACACTCGCGAAATCGCGTACTAGCGTATTGACGAACACTCATGAAATCGCCTACTCACGCACACTCACGTACTGACGAACAGTCGCGAAATCGCGTACTCACGCACACTTGCGAAATCACGTACTCACGCACACTCACGTACTGACGAACACTCGCGAAATCGCGTACTCACGCACACTTGCGAAATCACGTACTCACGCACACTCACGTACTGACGAACACTCGCGAAATCGCGTACTCACGCACATCCGCGTACTCGCGGACTCACGAACACTCGCGAACTCGCGTACTCGCGTACTCACGAACACTCGCGAAATCGCGTGCTCGCGTATTCACGAACACTCGCGAAATCGCGTACTCACTCACAAACACTCTCGAAATCGCGTTCTCGCGTACTCACGAACACTCGCGAAATCGCGTACTCACGAACACTTGCGAAATCACGTACTCACGCACACTCACGTACTGACGAACACTCGCGAAATCGCGTACTCTCGCACACTTGCGAAATCACGTACTCACGCACACTCACGTACTGACGAACACTCGCGAAATCGCGTACTCACGCACACTCGCGAAATCGCGTACTCACGAACACTCGCGAAATCGCGTACTCACGCACATACGCATACTCGCGTACTCACGAACACTCGCGAACTTGCGTTCTCGCGTACTCACGAACACTCGCGAAATTGCGTCCTCGCGTATTCACGAACACTCGCGAAATCGCGTACTCACGAACACTCGCGAAATCGCGTACTCACGAACACTCGCGAAATTGCGTACTCACGAACACTCGCGAAATCGCGTACTCACGAACTTACGAACACTCGCGAAATCGCGTACTCACGCACACTCACGTACTCCCGTACTTTCGCACATACGCGAAATCGCGTACTCACGAACACTCACGAAATCGCGTACTCACGCACATACGCGTACTCACGTACTCACGAACACTCGCGAAATCGCGTACTAGCGTATTGACGAACACTCACGAAATCGCGTACTCGTGTACTTACGAACACTCGCGAAATCGCGTACTCACGAACATTTGCGAAATCACGTACTCACGCACACTCACGTACTCCCGTACTTTCGCACATACGCGAATTCGCGGACTCACGAACACTCGCGAACTCGCGTACTCGCGTACTCACGAACACTCGCGAAATCGCGTACTCACGAACACTTGCGAAATCACGTACTCACGCACACTCACGTACTGACGAACACTCGCGAAATCGCGTACTCACGCACATCCGCGTACTCGCGTACTCACGAACACTCGCGAACTCGCGTACTCGCGTACTCGCGTACTCACGAACACTCGCGAAATCGCGTCGTCGCGTATTCACAAACACTCGCGAAATCGCGTACTCACTCACAAACACTCTCGAAATCGCGTACTCGTGTACTCACGAACACTCGCGAAATCGCGTACTCACGCCCATACGCGAACTCGCGTACTGACGAACACTCGCGATCTCGCGTACACACGTACTCACGAACACTCGCGAAATCGCGTACTCGCGTAATGACGAACACTCGCGTAGTCGCGTACTCACGCACATACGCGGACTCGCGTACTCACGAACACTCGTGAAATCGCGTACTCGCGTACTGACGAACACTCGCGAAATAGCGTACTCACGAACACTTGCGAAATCGCGAAATCGCGTATTCACGCACATACGCGTACTCGCGTACTGACGAACACTCGCGTACTCGCGTACTCGCATACTCACGAACACTCGCGAAATCGCGTCCTTGCGTATTCACGAACACTCGCGAAATCGCGTACTCACTCACAAACACTCTCGAAATCGCGTACTCGCGTACTCACGAACACTCGCGAAATCGCGTACTCACGAACACTTGCGAAATCGCGTACTCACGCACACTCACGTACTGACGAACACTCGCGAAATCGCGTACTCACGAACACTTGCGAAATCGCGTACTCACGAACACTCGCGAAATCGCGTACTCACGCACATACGCATACTCGTACTCACGAACACTCGCGAAATCGCGTACTCGCGTATTGACGAACACTCACGAAATCTTTTACTCGTGTACTTGCGTACACTCGCAAAATCGCGTACTCGCGTACTGACAAACACTCGCGTAGTCGCGTACTCACGAACACTCGCGAAATCGCGTACTTGCGTACTGACGAACACTCGCGAAATTGCGTACTCACGAACACTTGCGAAATCCCGTACCCGCGTACTCACAAACACTCTCGAAATCGCGTACTCGCGTACTCACGAACACTCGCGAAATCCCGTACTCACGAACACTTGCGAAATCACGTACTCACGCACATACGCGAACTCGCGTACTCGCGTACTCACATACTCACGAACACTCGCAAAATCGCGGACTAGCGTATTGACGAACACTCACGAAATCGCCTACTCACGCACAATCACGTACTGACGAACAGTCGCGAAATCGCGTACTCACGCACACTTGCGAAATCACGTACTCACGCACACTCACGTACTGACGAACACTCGCGAAATCGCGTACTCACGCACATCCGCGTACTCGCGGACTCACGAACACTCGCGAACTCGCGTACTCGCGTACTCACGAACACTCGCAAAATCGCGTCCTCGCGTATTCACGAACACTCGCGAAATCGCGTACTCGCGTACTCATGAACACTCCCGAAATCGCGTACTCACGAACACTTGCGAAATCACGTACTCACGCACACTCACGTACTGACGAACACTCGCGAAATCGCGTACTCACGCACACTTGCGAAATCACGTACTCACGCACACTCACGTACTGACGAACACTCGCGAAATCGCGTACTCACGCACATCCGCGTACTCGCGTACTCACGAACACTCGCGAACTCGCGTACTCGCGTACTCACGGACACTCGCGAAATCGCGTCCTCGCGTATTCACAAACACTCGCGAAATCGCGTACTCACTCACAAACACTCTCGAAATCGCGTACTCGTGTACTCACGAACACTCGCGAAATCGCGTACTCACGAACACTTGCGAAATCGCGTACTCACGAACACTTGCGAAATCACGTACTCACGCACACTCACGTACTGACGAACACTCGCGAAATCGCGTACTCACGAACACTTGCGAAATCACATACTCACGCACACTCACGTACTGACGAACACTAGCGAAATTGCGTACTCACGCACACTTGCGAAATCACGTACTCACGCACACTCACGTACTGACGAACACTCACGAAATCGCGTACTCACGCACATACGCGAACTCGCGTACTCACGAACACTCGCGATCTCGCGTACACACATACTCACGAACACTCGCGAAATCGCGTACTCGCGTAATGACGAACACTCACGAAATCGCGTACTCGTGTACTTACGAACACTAGCGAAATCGCGTACTCGCGTACTTACGAACACTCGCGTACTCACGCACATACGCGAACTCGCGTACTCACGAACACTCGTGAAATCGCGTACTCGCGTACTGACGAACACTCGCGAAATAGCGTACTCACGAACACTTGCGAAATCGCGAAATCGCGTACTCACGCACATACGCGTACTCGCGTACTGACGAACACTCGCGAACTCGCGTACTCGCGTACTGACGAACACTCGCGAACTCGCGTACTCGCGTACTCACGAACACTTGCGAAATCGCGTACTCACGCACATACGCATACTCGCGTACTCACGAACACTCGCGAACTTGCATTCTCGCGTACTCACGAACACTCGCGAAATCGCGTACTCACGAACACTCGCAAAATTGCGTACTCACGAACACTCGCGAAATCGCGTACTCACGAACTTACGAACACTCGCGAAATCGCGTACTCACGAACATTTGCGAAATCACGTACTCACGCACACTCACGTACTCCCGTACTTTCGCACATTCGCGAAATCGCGTACTCACGAACACTCACGAAATCGCGTACTCACGCACATACGCGTACTCACGTACTCACGAACACTCGCGAAATCGCGTACTAGCGTATTGATGAACACTCACGAAATCGCGTACTCGTGTACTTACGTACACTCGCGAAATCACGTACTTACGCACACTCACGTACTGACGAACACTCGCGAAATCGCGTACTCACGCACATCCGCGTACTCGCGTACTCGCGAACTCGCGTACTCGCGTACTCACGAACACTCGCGAAATCGCTTACTCACTCACAAACACTCTCGAAATCACGTACTCACGAACACTTGCGAAATCACGTACTCAGGCACACTCACGTACTGACGAACACTCGCGAAATCGCGTACTCACGCACACTCACGTACTCGCGTACTTACGCACATACGCGAAATCGCGTACTCACGAACACTCACGAAATCGCATACTCACGCACATAAGCGAACTCGCGTACTCGCGTACTCACGTACTCACGAACACTCGCGAAATCGCGTACTCGCGTATTGACGAACACTCACGAAATCGCGTACTCGTGTACTTACGTACACTCGCAAAATCACGTACTCGCGAACTGACGAACACTCGCGTAGTCGCGTACTCACGCACATACGCGAACTCGCGTACTCGCGAAATCGCGTACTCGCGTACTGACGAACACTTGCGAAATCGCGTACCCACGTACACACAAACACTCTCGAAATCGCGTACTGACGAACACTCAGGGAATAGCGTACTGACGAACACTCGCGAAATCGCGTACTGACGAACACTCGCGAAATCGCGTACTCACGCACATACGCGTACTCGCGTACTCACGAACACTCGCGAACTCGCGAACTCGCGTACTCGCGTACTCACGAACACTCGCGAAATCGCGGCCTCGCGTATTCACGAACACTCGCGAAATTGCGTACTCACGAACACTCGCGAAATCGCGTACTCACGAACACTTGCGAAATCACGTACTCATGCACACTCACGTACTCGCGTACTTATGCACATACGCGGAATCGCGTACTGACGAACACTCGCGAAATCGCGTACTGACGAACACTCGGGAAATCGCGTACTCACGAACACTCGCGAACTCGCGTACTCACGAACACTCGCGAACTCGCGAACTCGCGTACTCGCGTACTCGCGTACTCACGAACACTCGCGAAATCGCGTACTCGCATATTGACGAACACTCACGAAATCTTTTACTCGTGTACTTACGTACACTCGCAAAATCGCGTACTCGCGTACTGACGAACACTCGCGTAGTCGCGTACTCACGAACACTCGCGAAATCGCGTACTTGCGTACTGACGAACACTCGCGAAATTGCGTACTCACGAACACTTGCGAAATCCCGTACCCGCGTACTCACAAACACTCTCGAAATCGCGTACTCGCGTACTCACGAACACTCGCGAAATTGCGTACTCACGAACACTCGCGAAATCGCGTACTCACGAACACTCGCGAAATTGCGTACTCACGAACACTCGCGAAATTGCGTACTCACGAACACTCGCGAAATTGCGTACTCACGAACACTCGCGAAATTGCGTACTCACGAACAATCGCGAAATCGCGTATTCACGAACTTACGAACACTCGCGAAATCGCGTACTCACGAACACTTGCGAAATCACGTACTCACGCACACTCACGTACTCGCGTACTTACTAACATACGCGGAATCGCTTACTGACGAACACTCGCGAAATCGCGTACTCGCGTACTCACGAACACTCGCGAACTCGCGTACTCACGAACACTCGCGAACTCGCGTACTCGCGTACTCACGTACTCACGAACACTCGCGAAATCGCGTACTCGCGTATTGACGAACACTCACGAAATCTTTTACTCGTGTACTTACGTCCACTCGCAAAATCGCGTACTCGCGTACTGACGAACACTCGCGGAGTCGCGAACTCGCGTACTCACGAACACTCGCGAAATCGCGTACTTGCGTTCTGACGAACACTCGCGAAATCGCGTACTCACGAACACTTGCGAAATCTTGTACCCGCGTACTCACAAACACTCTCGAAATCGCGTACTCGCGTACTCACGAACACTCGCGAAATCGCGTACTCACGAACACTCACGAAATCGCGTACTCACGCACACTCACGTACTGACGAACACTCGCGAAATCGCGTACTCACGAACACTTGCGAAATCACGTACTCACGCACACTCACGTACTGACGAACACTCGCGAAATCGCGTACTCACGCACATACGCGTACTCGCGTACTCACGAACACTCGCGAACTCGCGTACTCACGAACTCGCGTACTCGCGTACTCACGAACACTCGCGAAATCGCGTCCTCGCGTATTCACGAACACTCGCGAAATCGCGTACTCACAAACACTCGCAAAATTGCGTACTCACGAACACTCGCGAAATCGCGTACTCACGAACTTATGAAAACTCGCGAAATCGCGTACTCACGAACACTTGCGAAATCACATACTCACGCACACTCACGTACTAACGAACACTCGCGAAATCGCGTACTCACGAACACTTGCGAAATCACGTACTCACGCACACTCACGTACTGACGAACACTCGCGAAATCGCGTACTCACGCACATACGCGTACTCGGGTACTCACGAACACTCGCGAACTCGCGTACTCGCGTACTCACGAACACTCGCGAAATCGCGTACTCACGAACACTCACGAAATCCCGTACTCACGCACACTCACGTACTGACGAACACTCGCGAAATCGCGTACTCACGCACATACGCGTACTAGCGTACTCACAAACACTCTCGAAATCGCGTACTCGCGTACTCACGAACACTCGCAAAATCGCGTACTCACGAACACTCACGAAATCGCGTACTCACGCACACTCACGTACTGACGAACACTCGCGAAATCGCGTACTCACGCACATACGCGTACTCGCGTACTCACGAACACTCGCGAACTCGCGTACTCGCGTACTCACGAACACTCGCGAAATCGCGTCCTCGCGTATTCACGAACACTCGCGAAATCGCGTACTCACAAACACTCGCAAAATTGTGTACTCACGAACACTCGCGAAATCGCGTACTCACGCACATACGCGTACTCGCGTACTCACGAACACTCGCGAACTCGCGTACTCACGAACACTCGCGAAATCGCGTCCTCGCGTATTCACGAACACTCGCGAAATCGCGTACTCACAAACACTCGCAAAATTGCGTACTCACGAACACTCGCGAAATCGCGTACTCACGAACTTACGAAAACTCGCGAAATCGCGTACTCACGAACACTTGCGAAATCACGTACTCACGCACACTCACGTTCTGACGAACACTCGCGAAATCGCGTACTCACGAACACTTGCGAAATCACGTACTCACGCACACTCACGTACTGACGAACACTCGCGAAATCGCGTACTCACGCACACTCGCGAAATCGCGTACTGACGAACAGTCGCGTAGTCGCGTACTCACGCATATACGCGAACTTGCGTACTCACGAACACTCGCGAAATCGCGTACTCGCGTACTGACGAACACTCGCGAAATAGCGAAGTCACGAACACTTGCGAAATCGCGTACCCGCGTACTCACAAACACTCTCGAAATCGCATACTCGCGTACTCACGAACACTCGCGAAATCGCGTACTCACGAACACTTGCGAAATCACGTACTCACGCACACTTGCGAAATCTTGTACCCGCGTACTCACAAACACTCTCGAAATAGCGTACTCGCGTACTCACGAACACTCGCGAAATCGCGTACTCACGAACACTCACGAAATCGCGTACTCACGCACACTCACGTACTGACGAACACTCGCGAAATCGCGTACTCACGAACACTTGCGAAATCACGTACTCACGCACACTCACGTACTGACGAACACTCGCGAAATCGCGTACTCACGCACATACGCGTACTCGCGTACTCACGAACACTCGCGTACTCACGAACTCGCGTACTCGCGTACTCACGAACACTCGCGAAATCGCGTCCTCGCGTATTCACGAACACTCGCGAAATCGCGTACTCACAAACACTCGCAAAATTGCGTACTCACGAACACTCGCGAAATCGCGTACTCACGAACTTATGAAAACTCGCGAAATCGCGTACTCACGAACACTTGCGAAATCACGTACTCACGCACACTCACGTACTGACGAACACTCGCGAAATCGCGTACTCACGAACACTTGCGAAATCACGTACTCACGCACACTCACGTACTGACGAACACTCGCGAAATCGCGTACTCACGCACATACGCGTACTCGCGTACTCACGAACACTCGCGAACTCGCGTACTCGCGTACTCACGAACACTCGCGAAATCGCGTACTCACGAACACTCACGAAATCGCGTACTCACGCACACTCACGTACTGACGAACACTCGCGAAATCGCGTACTCACGCACATACGCGTACTAGCGTACTCACAAACACTCTCGAAATCGCGTACTCGCGTACTCACGAACACTCGCGAAATCGCGTACTCACGAACACTCACGAAATCGCGTACTCACGCACACTCACGTACTGACGAACACTCGCGAAATCGCGTACTCACGAACACTCGCGTACTCGCGTACTCACGAACACTCGCGAAATCGCGTCCTCGCGTATTCACGAACACTCGCGAAATCGCGTCCTCGCGTATTCACGAACACTCGCGAAATCGCGTACTCACAAACACTCGCAAAATTGTGTACTCACGAACACTCGCGAAATCGCGTACTCACGAACTTATGAAAACTCGCGAAATCGCGTACTCACGAACACTTGCGAAATCACGTACTCACGCACACTCACGTACTCACGAACACTCGCGAAATCGCGTACTCACGAACACTTGCGAAATCACGTACTCACGCACACTCACGTACTGACGAACACTCGCGAAATCGAGTACTCACGCACATACGCGTACTCGCGTACTCACGAACACTCGCGAACTCGCGTACTCACGAACACTCGCGAAATCGCGTCCTCGCGTATTCACGAACACTCGCGAAATCGCGTACTCACAAACACTCGCAAAATTGCGTACTCACGAACACTCGCGAAATCGCGTACTCACGAACTTACGAAAACTCGCGAAATCGCGTACTCACGCACACTCACGTACTGACGAACACTCACGTTCTGACGAACACTCGCGAAATCGCGTACTCACGAACACTTGCGAAATCACGTACTCACGCACACTCACGTACTGACGAACACTCGCGAAATCGCGTACTCACGCACACTCGCGAAATCGCGTACTGACGAACAGTCGCGTAGTCGCGTACTCACGCATATACGCGAACTCGCGTACTCACGAACACTCGCGAAATCGCGTACTCGCGTACTGACGAACACTCGCGAAATAGCGAAGTCACGAACACTTGCGAAATCGCGTACCCGCGTACTCACAAACACTCTCGAAATCGCATACTCGCGTACTCACGAACACTCGCGAAATCGCGTACTCACGAACACTTGCGAAATCACGTACTCACGCACACTCACGTACTCGCGTACTTACGCACATACGCGAAATCGCGTACTCACGAACACTCGCGAAATTGCATACTCGCGTACAGATGCACATACGCGAACTCGCGTACTCACGTACTCGCGTACTTACGCACATACGCGAACTTGCGTACTCGCGTTCTCACGCCCATACGCAAACTTGCATACTCCCGTACTTACGCACAGACGCACACTCGCGTACTCACGAACACTCGCGAACTCGCGTACTTACGAACACTCGCGAAATCACGTACTCGAGTCCTCACGAACACTCGCGAAATCGCGTACTCGCGTACTCACGAACACTCGCGAACTCTCGTACTCGCGTACTCACGAACACTCGCGAAATCGTGTCCTCGCGTATTCACGAACACTCGCGAAATCGTGTACTCACGAACACTTGTGAACTCACGTACTCACGCACACTCACGTACTCGCGTACTTACGCACATTCGCGTACTCAGGAACACTCACGAAATCGCGTACTCACGAACATACGCGAACTCGCGTACTCACGAACACTCGCGTACTCACGTACTCACGAACACTCGCAAACTCGCGTATTGAGGAACACTCACGAAATTGCGTACTCGTGTACTTACGTACACTCGCAAAATCGCGTACTTGCGTACTGACGAACACTCGCGTAGTCGCGTACTCACGCACATACGCGAACTCGCGTACTCACGAACACTCGCGAAATCGCGTACTCGCGTACTGACGAACACTCGCGAAATAGCGTACTCACGAACACTTGCGAAATCGCGTACCCGCATACTCACAAACACTCTCGAAATCGCGTACTCGCGTACTCACGAACACTCGCGAAATCGCTTACTCACGAACACTTGCGAAATCACGTACTCACGCACACTCACGTACTCGCGTACATACGCACATACGCGAAATCGCGTACTCACGAACTCTCGCGAAATCGCGGACTCACGCACATACGCGAACTCGCGTACTCACGAACACTCGCGAACTCGCGTACTCACGAACACTCGCGTACTTACGCACATACGCACACTCGCGAAATCGCGTACTCATGAACACTCGCGAAATCGCGTAATCGCGTACTTATGCACACTTCCGTAGTCGCGTACTCACCCACATACGCGAACTCGCGTACTCGCGTTCTCACGCCCATACGCGAACTCGCGTACTTGCGTACATACGCACACTCGCGTACTCACGAACACTCGCGAACTCGCGTACTCGCGTACTCGCATACTCATGAACACTCACGAAAGTGCGTACTCGCGTACTCACGCACATACGCGAACTCGCGTACTTACACACATACGCGAACTCGCGTACTCGCGTTCTCATGCCCATACGCGAACTCGCGTACTTGCGCACATACGCACACTCGCGTACTCACGAACACTCGCGTACTCGCGTACTCACGAACTCGCGTACTCGCGTACTCACGAACACTCACGAAATCGCGTACTGACGATCATCCGCAAAATCGCGTACTGACGAACACTCGCGAAATCGCGTACTCACGTACTGACGAACACTCGCGAAATGGCGTACTCGCGTAGTCACGCACATACGCGTACTCGGGTACTCACGAACACTCGCGTACTTCCGCACATACGCACACTCGCGAAATCGAGTATTCGCGTATTGACGAACACTCACGAAATCTTTTACTCGTGTACTTACGTCCACTCGCAAAATCGCGTACTCGCGTACTGACGAACACTCGCGGAGTCGCGAACTCGCGTACTCACGAACACTCGCGAAATCGCGTACTTGCGTTCTGACGAACACTCGCGAAATTGCATACTCACGAACACTTGCGAAATCTTGTACCCGCGTCCTCACAAACACTCTCGAAATCGCGTACTCGCGTACTCACGAACACTCGCGAAATCGCGTACTCACGAACACTCACAAAATTGCGTACTCACGCACACTCACGTACTGACGAACACTCGCGAAATCGCGTACTCACGAACACTTGCGAAATCACGTACTCACGCACACTCACGTACTGACGAACACTCACGAAATCGCGTACTCACGCACATACGCGTACTCGCGTACTCACGAACACTCGCGTACTCACGAACACTCGCGAAATCGCGTCCTCGCGTATTCACGAACACTCGCGAAATCGCGTACTCACAAACACTCGCAAAATTGCGTACTCACGAACACTCGCGAAATCTTGTACCCGCGTCCTCACAAACACTCTCGAAATCGCGTACTCGCGTACTCACGATCACTCGCGAAATCGCGTACTCACGAACACTCACAAAATTGCGTACTCACGCACACTCACGTACTGACGAACACTCGCGAAATCGCGTACTCACGAACACTTGCGAAATCACGTACTCACGCACACTCACGTACTGACGAACACTCACGAAATCGCGTACTCACGCACATACGCGTACTCGCGTACTCACGAACACTCGCGAACTCGCGTACTCGCGTACTCACGAACACTCGCGAAATCGCGTCCTCGCGTATTCACGAACACTCGCGAAATCGCGTACTCACAAACACTCGCAAAATTGCGTACTCACGAACACTCGCGAAATCGCGTACTCACGAACTTATGAAAACTCGCGAAATCGCGTACTCACGAACACTTGCGAAATCACGTACTCACGCACACTCACGTACTGACGAACACTCGCGAAATCGCGTACTCACGCACATACGCGTACTCGCGTACTCACGAACACTCGCGAACTCGCGTACTCGCGTACTCGCGAAATCGCGTCCTCGCGTATTCACGAACACTCGCGAAATCGCGTACTCACAAACACTCGCAAAATTGCGTACTCACGAACACTCGCGAAATCGCGTACTCACGAACTTACGAAAACTCGCGAAATCGCGTACTCACGAACACTTGCGAAATCACGTACTCACGCACACTCACGTACTGACGAACACTCGCGAAATCGCGTACTCACGAACACTTGCGAAATCACGTACTCACGCACACTCACGTACTGACGAACACTCGCGAAATCGCGTACTCACGCACATACGCGAACTCGCGTACTCGCGTACTCACGAACACTCGCGAAATCGCGTACTGACGAACACTCGCGTAGTCACGTACTCACGCATATACGCGAACTCGCGTACTCACGAACACTCGCGAAATCGCGTACTCGCGTACGGACGAACACTCGCGAAATAGCGAAGTCACGAACACCTGCGAAATCGCGTACCCGCGTACTCACAAACACTCTCGAAATCGCATACTCGCGTACTCACGAACACTCGCGAAATTGCGTACTCACGAACACTTGCGAAATCACGTACTCACGCACACTCACGTACTCGCGTACTTACGCACATACGCGAAATCGCGTACTCACGAACACTCGCGAAATTGCATACTCGCGTACAGATGCACATACGCGAACTCGCATACTCACGTACTCGCGTACTTACGCACATACGCGAACTTGCGTACTCGCGTTCTCACGCCCATACGCGAACTTGCATACTCCCGTTCTTACGCACATACGCACACTCGCGTACTCACGAACACTCGCGAACTCGCGTACTTACGAACACTCGCGAAATCACGTACTCGAGTCCTCACGAACACTCGCGAAATCGCGTACTCGCGTACTCACGAACACTCGCGAACTCTCGTACTCGCGTACTCACGAACACTCGCGAAATCGTGTCCTCGCGTATTCACGAACACTCGCGAAATCGTGTACTCACGAACACTTGTGAACTCACGTACTCACGCACACTCACGTACTCGCGTACTTATGCACATTCGCGTACTCAGGAACACTCACGAAATCGCGTACTCACGAACATACGCGAACTCGCGTACTCACGAACACTCGCGAACTCGCGTACTCACGTACTCACGAACACTCGCAAAATCGCGTATTGAGGAACACTCACGAAATTGCGTACTCGTGTACTTACGTACACTCGCAAAATCGCGTACTTGCGTACTGACGAACACTCGCGTAGTCGCGTACTCACGCACATACGCGAACTCGCGTACTCACGAACACTCGCGAAATCGCGTACTCGCGTACTGACGAACACTCGCGAAATAGCGTACTCACGAACACTTGCGAAATCGCGTACCCGCGTACTCACGAACACTCGCGAAATCGCGTACTCACGAACACTCGCGAAATCGCGTACTCACGAACACTTGCGAAATCACGTACTCACGCACACTCACGTACTCGCGTACTTACGCACATACGCGAAATCGCGTACTCACGAACTCTCGCGAAATCGCGGATTCACGCACATACGCGAACTCGCGTACTCACGAACACTCGCGAACTCGCGTACTCACGTACTCACGAACACTCGCGTACTTACGCACACTCGCGAAATCGCGTACTCATGAACAATCGCGTAATCGCGTACTTATGCACACTTCCGTAGTCGCGTACTCACCCACATACGCGAACTCGCGTACTCGCGTTCTCACGCCCATACGCGAACTCGCGTACTTGCGTACATACGCACACTCGCGTACTCACGAACACTCGCGAACTCGCGTACTCGCATACTCATGAACACTCACGAAAGTGCGTACTCGCGTACTCACGCACATACGCGAACTCGCGTACTTACACACATACGCGAACTCGCGTACTCGCGTTCTCATGCCCATACGCGAACTCGCGTACTCGCATACTTGCGCACCTACGCACACTCGCGTACTCACGAACACTCGCGTACTCGCGTACTCGCGAACTCGCGTACTCACGAACACTCACGAAATCGCGTACTGACGATCATCCGCAAAATCGCGTACTGACGAACACTCGCGAAATCGCGTACTCACGTACTGACGAACACTCGCGAAATGGCGTACTCGCGTAGTCACGCACATACGCGTACTCGGGTACTCACGAACACTCGCGTACTTCCGCAAATTCGCACACTCGCGAAATCACGTACTCATGAACACTCGCAAAATCGCGTGCTCGCGTACTTATGCACACTCGCGTACTCGCGTACTCACGCACATACGCAAACTCGCGTACTCACGAACACTCGCGAAATAGCGTACTCACGAACACTCGAGAAATAGCGTACTCACGAACACTCGCGAAATCGCGTACTCACGAACACTCGTGAAATCGCGTACTCACGAACACTCGCGAAATCGCGTACTCACGAACACCCGCGAAATCGCGTACTCACGAACACTCGGGAAATCGCGTACTCACGAACACTCGGGAAATCGCGTACTCACGAACACTCGCGAAATCGCGTACTCACGAACACTCGCGAAATCGCGTACTCGCGTACTCACGCACATACGCGAACTCGCGTACTTACACACATACGCGAACTAGCGTACTCGCGTTCTCATGCCCATACGCGAACTCGCGTACTTGCGCACATACGCACACTCGCGTACTCACGAACACTCGCGTACTCACGAACTCGCGTACTCGCGTACTCACGAACACTCACGAAATCGCGTACTGACGATCATCCGCAAAATCGCGTACTGACGAACACTCGCGAAATCGCGTACTCACGTACTGACGAACACTCGCGAAATGGCGTACTCGCGTAGTCACGCACATACGCGTACTCGGGTACTCACGAACACTCGCGTACTTCCGCACATACGCACACTCGCGAAATCACGTACTCATGAACACTCGCAAAATCGCGTACTCGCGTACTTATGCACACTCGCGTACTCGCGTACTCACGCACATACGCGTACTCGCGTACTCGCGCACATACGCGAAATCGCGTACTTGCGTTCTGACGAACACTCGCGAAATTGCGTACTCACGAACACTTGCGAAATCTTGTACCCGCGTACTCACAAACACTCTCGAAATCGCGTACTCGCGTACTCACGAACACTCGCGAAATCGCGTACTCACGAACACTCACAAAATTGCGTACTCACGCACACTCACGTACTGACGAACACTCGCGAAATCGCGTACTCACGAACACTTGCGAAATCACGTACTCACGCACACTCACGTACTGACGAACACTCACGAAATCGCGTACTCACGCACATACGCGTACTCGCGTACTCACGAACACTCGCGAACTCGCGTACTCGCGTACTCACGAACACTCGCGAAATCGCGTCCTCGCGTATTCACGAACACTCGCGAAATCGCGTCCTCGCGTATTCACAAACACTCGCAAAATTGCGTACTCACGAACACTCGCGAAATTGCGTACTCACGAACACTCGCGAAATCGCGTACTCACGAACTTATGAAAACTCGCGTAATCGCGTACTCACGAACACTTGCGAAATCACGTACTCACGCACACTCACGTACTGACGAACACTCGCGAAATCGCGTACTCACGAACACTTGCGAAATCACGTACTCACGCACACTCACGTACTGACGAACACTCACGAAATCGCGTACTCACGCACATACGCGTACTCGCGTACTCACGAACACTCGCGAACTCGCGTACTCGCGTACTCACGTACTCACGAACACTCGCAAAATCGCGTATTGAGGAACACTCACGAAATTGCGTACTCGTGTACTTACGTACACTCGCAAAATCGCGTACTTGCGTACTGACGAACACTCGCGTAGTCGCGTACTCACGCACATACACGAACTCGCATACTCACGAACACTCGCGGAATCGCGTACTCGCGTACTGACGAACACTCGCGAAATAGCGTACTCACGAACACTTGCGAAATCGCGTACCCGCATACTCACAAACACTCTCGAAATCGCGTACTCGCGTACTCACGAACACTCGCGAAATCGCGTACTCACGAACACTTGCGAAATCACGTACTCACGCACACTCACGTACTCGCGTACTTACGCACATACGCGAAATCGCGTACTCACGAACTCTCGCGAAATCGCGGACTCACGCACATACGCGAACTCGCGTACTCACGAACACTCGCGAACTCGCGTACTCACGTACTCACGAACACTCGCGTACTTACGCACATACGCACACTCGCGAAATCGCGTACTCATGAACACTCGCGAAATCGCGTAATCGCGTACTTATGCACACTTCCGTAGTCGCGTACTCACCCACATACGCGAACTCCCGTACTTGCGTACATACGCACACTCGCGTACTCACGAACACTCGCGAACTCGCGTACTCGCGTACTCGCATACTCATGAACACTCACGAAAGTGCGTACTCGCGTACTCACGCACATACGCGAACTCGCGTACTTACACACATACGCGAACTCGCGTACTCGCGTTCTCATGCCCATACGCGAACTCGCGTACTCGCGTACTTGCGCACATAAGCACACTCGCGTACTCACGAACACTCGCGTACTCGCGTACTCGCGAACTCGCGTACTCGCGTACTCACGAACACTCACGAAATCGGGTACTCACGAACACTCGCGTACTTCCGCACATACGCACACTCGCGAAATCACGTACTCATGAACACTCGCAAAATCGCGTACTCGCGTACTTATGCACACTCGCGTACTCGCGTACTCACGCACATACGCAAACTTGCGTACTCACGAACACTCGCGAAGTAGCGTACTCACGAACACTCGAGAAATTGCGTACTCACGAACACTCGCGAAATCGCGTACTCACGAACACTCGTGAAATCGCGTACTCACGCACATACGCGTACTCGCGTACTCACGAACACTCGCGAAATCGCGTACTGACGAACACTCGCGTAGTCGCGTACTCACGCATATACGCGAACTCGCGTACTCACGAACACTCGCGAAATCGCGTACTCGCGTACGGACGAACACTCGCGAAATAGCGAAGTCACGAACACTTGCGAAATCGCATACCCGCGTACTCACAAACACTCTCGAAATCGCATACTCGCGTACTCACGAACACTCGCGAAATCGCGTACTCACGAACACTTGCGAAATCACGTACTCACGCACACTCACGTGCTCGCGTACTTACGCACATACGCGAAATCGCGTACTCACGAACACTCGCGAAATTGCATACTCGCGTACAGATGCACATACGCGAACTCGCGTACTCACGTACTCGCGTACTTACGCACATACGCGAACTTGCGTACTCGCGTTCTCACGCCCATACGCGAACTTGCATACTCCCGTACTTACGCACATACGCACACTCGCGTACTCACGAACACTCGCGAACTCGCGTACTTACGAACACTCGCGAAATCACGTACTCGAGTCCTCACGAACACTCGCGAAATCGCGTACTCGCGTACTCACGAACACTCGCGAACTCTCGTACTCGCGTACTCACGAACACTCGCGAAATCGTGTCCTCGCGTATTCACGAACACTCGCGAAATCGTGTACTCACGAACACTTGTGAACTCACGTACTCACGCACACTCACGTACTCGCGTACTTACGCACATTCGCGTACTCAGGAACACTCGCGAAATCGCGTACTCACGAACATACGCGAACTCGCGTACTCACGAACACTCGCGAACTCGCGTACTCGCGTACTCACGTACTCACGAACACTCGCAAAATCGCGTATTGAGGAACACTCACGAAATTGCGTACTCGTGTACTTACGTACACTCGCAAAATCGCGTACTTGCGTACTGACGAACACTCGCGTAGTCGCGTACTCACGCACATACGCGAACTCGCGTACTCACGAACACTCGCGGAATCGCGTACTCGCGTACTGACGAACACTCGCGAAATAGCGTACTCACGAACACTTGCGAAATCGCGTACCCGCATACTCACAAACACTCTCGAAATCGCGTACTCGCGTACTCACGAACACTCGCGAAATCGCGTACTCACGAACACTCGCGAAATCGCGTACTCGCGTACTGACGAACACTCGCGAAATCGCGTACTCACGAACACTCGCAAAATCGCGTACTGACAAACACTCGCGAAATCACGGACTCATGAACACTCGCGAAATCGCGTACTCGCGTACCGACGAACACTCGCGAAATCGCGTACTCGCGTACCGACGAACCCTCGCGAAATCGCGTACTCACGAACACTTGCGAAATCGCGTACTCACGCACATACGCGAACTTGCGTACTCGCGTACTCACGAACACTCGCGAAATCGCGTACTCACGAACACTCGCGAAATCACGTACTCGCGTACTTACAAACACTCGCGAAATCGCGTACTCACGCACATACGCGAACTCGCGTATTCACGAACACTCGCGAAATCGCGTACTCGCGTATTCACGAACACTCGCGAAACCGCGTACTCGCGTACTCACAAACACTCGCGAAATCGCGTACTCGCGTAGTCACGCACATCCGCGTACTCACGAACTCACGAACACTCGGGAAATAGCGTACTCACGAACACTCGCGAAATCGCGTACTCACGAACACTCTCGAAATCGCGTACTCGCGTACTGACGAACACTCGCGAAATCGCGTACTCACGAACACTCTCGAAATCGCGTACTTATGCACACTCGCGTACTCACGCACATACGCAAACTCGCGTACTCACGAACACTCGGGAAATAGCGTACTCACGAACACTCGCGAAATCGCGTACTCACGAACACTCTCGAAATCGCGTACTCGCGTACTGACGAACACTCGCGAAATCGCGTACTCGCGTAGTCACGCACATACGCGTACTCGGGTCCTCACGAACACTCGCGTTATCACGTACTCACGAACACTCGCGAAATCGCGTACTCGCGTACTCGCGTACTGACGCACACTCGCGTACCCGCGTACTCACGAACACTCGCGAAATAGCGTACTCACGAACACTCGCGAAATAGCGTACTCACGAACACTCGCGAAATCGCGTACTCACGAACACTCGCGAAATCGCGTACTCACGAACACTCGCGAAATCGCGTACTCACGAACACTCGCGAAATCGCGTACTCGCGTACTGACGAACACTCGCGAAATCGCGTACTGACGAACACTCGCGAAATCGCGTACTCACGAACACTCGCGAAATCGCGTACTCACGAACACTCGCGAAATCGCGTACTCACGAACATTCGCGAAATCGCGTACTCGCATACTGACGAACACTCGCGAAATCGCGTACTCACGAACACTCGCAAAATCGCGTACTGACGAACACTCGCGAAATCACGGACTCATGAACACTCGCGAAATCGCGTACTCACGAACTCACGAACACTCGCGTACTCACGCACATACGCACACTCGCGAAATCGCGTTCTCATGAGCACTCGCAAAATCGCGTACTCGCGTACTTATGCACACTCGCGTACTCGCGTACTCACGCACATACGCAAACTCGCGTACTCACGAACACTCGGGAAATAGCGTACTCACGAACACTCGCGAAATCGCGTACTCATGAACACTCGCGAAATCGCGTACTCAAGAACACTCGCGAAATCGCGTACTCACGAACACTCTCGAAATCGCGTACTCGCGTACTGACGAACACTCGCGAAATCGCGTACTGACGAACACTCGCGAAATCGCGGACTCATGAACATTCGCAAAATCGCCTACTTGCGTGCTCACGAACACTCGCGGAATCGCGTACTCACGTGCTCACGAACACTCGCGAAATCGCGTACTCACGAACACTCGCGAAATCAGGTACTCGCGTACTGACGAACACTCGCGAAATCGCGTACTGACGAACACTCGCGAAATTGCGTACTGACGAACACTCGCGAAATCGCGGACTCATGAACATTCGCAAAATCGCCTACTTGCGTACTCACGAACACTCGCGGAATCGCGTACTCACGTGCTCACGAACACTCGCGAAATCGCGTACTCACGAACACTCGCGAAATCAGGTACTCGCGTACTGACGAACACTCGCGAAATCGCGTACTGATGAACACTCGGGAAATCGCGTACTAACATACTGACGAACACTCGCGAAATCGCGTACTCACGAACACTCGCGAAATCGCGTACTTGCGTAGTCACGCACATACGCGAACTCGCATACTCGCGTACTTGCGCACATACGCACACTCGCGTACTCGCGAACACTCGCGTACTCACGAACACTCACGAAATCGCGTACTGACGATCATCCGCGAAATCGCGTACTGACGAACACTCGCGAAATCGCGTACTCACGTACTGACGAACACTCGCGAAATGGCGTACTCGCGTAGTCACGCACATACGCGTACTCGGGTCCTCACGAACACTCGCGTTATCACGTACTCACGAACACTCGCGAAATCGCGTACTCGCGTACTCGCGTACTGACGCACACTCGCGTACTCGCGTACTGACGCACACTCGCGAAATCACGTACTCATGAACACTCGCAAAATCGCGTACTCGCGTACTTATGCACACTCGCGTACTCACGCACATACGCAAACTCGCGTACTCACGAACACTCGCGAAATAGCGTACTCACGAACACTCGCGAAATAGCGTACTCACGAACACTCGCGAAATCGCGTACTCACGAACACTCGCGAAATCGCGTACTCACGAACACTCGCGAAATCGCGTACTCACGAACACTCGCGAAATCGCGTACTCGCGTACTGCCGAACACTCGCGAAATCGCGTACTGACGAACACTCGCGAAATCGCGCACTGACGAACACTCGCGAAATCGCGTACTCACGAACACTCGCGAAATCGCGTACTCACGAACACTCGCGAAATCGCGTACTCGCATACTGACGAACACTCGCGAAATCGCGTACTCACGAACACTCGCAAAATCGCGTACTGACGAACACTCGCGAAATCACGGACTCATGAACACTCGCAAAATCGCGTACTCGCGTACTTACGAACACTCGCGGAATCGCGGAATCGCGTACTCACGAACACTCTCGAAATAGCGTACTCACGAACACTCGCAAAATCGCGTACTCGCATACTCACGAACACTCGCGAAATCGCGTACTCACGATCACTCGCGAAATCGCGTACTCGTGTACTGACGAACACTCGCGAAATCGCGTACTGACGAACACCCGCGAAATCGTGTACTGACGAACACCCGCGAAATCGTGTACTCACGAACACTCGCGAAATCGCGTACTCTCGTACTGACGAACACTCGCGAAATCACGTACTGACGAACACTTGCGAAATCGCGTACTCACGTACTGACGAACACTCGCGAAATTGCGTACTCACGAACACTCGCGAAATCGCCTACTCGCGTAGTCACGTACATACGCGTACTTGCGTACTCACGAACACTCGCGTACTTACGCACATACGCACACTCGCGAAATCGCGTACTCATGAACACTCGCAAAATCGCGAACTCGCATACTTATGCACACTCGCGTACTCACGCACATACGCAAACTCGCGGACTCACGAACACTCGCAAAATCGCGTACTGACGAACAGTCGTGAAATCGCGTACACATGAACAATCGCGAAATCGCGTACTCACGTACTTACGAACACTCGCGAAATCGCGTACTCACGCACATACGCGAACTCGCGTATTCACGAACACTCGCGAAATCGCGTACTCGCGTATTCACGAACACTCGCGAAATCGCGTACTCGCGTACTCACGTACTCACGAACACTCGCGAAATCGCGTACTCGCGTAGTCACGCACATCCGCGTACTCACAAACTCACGAACACTCGCGTATTTACGCACATACGCACACTCGCGAAATCGCGTTCTCATGAGCACTCGCAAAATCGCGTACTCGCGAACACTCGCGACACAGGCGAACTCGCGCACTCGCGTACTGACAAACACTCGCAAAATCGCGTACTCACGAACACTCGCGAAATCGCGTACTCGCGTACTCACGAACACTCGCAAAATCGCGCACTCACGAACACTCGCGAAATCGCGTACTGACGAATGCTCGCGAAATCACGTACTCACGCACACTCACGTACTCGCGTACTTACGCACATACGCAAAATCGCGTACTCACGAACACTCGCGAAATTGCGTACTCATGCACATACGCGAACTCACGTACTCACGAACACTCGCGAAATCACGTACTCACGAACACTCGCAAAATCGCGTACTCACGAACACTCGCTAAATCGCGTACTCACGAACACTCGCGAAATCGCGTACTTGCGTACTCACGAACACTCGCGTACGTACGCACATACGCACACTCGCGAAATCGCGCACTCATGAACACTCGCAAAATCGCGTACTCGCATACTTATGCACACTCGCGTACTCACGCACATACGCAAACTCGCGGACTCACGAACACTCGCAAAATCGCGTACTGACGAACAGTCGTGAAATCGCGTACACATGAACAATCGCGAAATTGCGTACTCACGTACTTACGAACACTCGCGAAATCACGTACTCACGAACACTCGCGAAATAGCGTACCCACGAACACTCGCGAAATCGCGTACTCGCGTACTCACGAAGACTCGCGAAATCGCGTACTCACGATCACTCGCAAAATCGCGTACTCGTGTACTGACGAACACTCGCGAAATCGCGTACTGACGAACACCCGCGAAATCGTGTACTGACGAACACCCGCGAAATCGTGTACTCACGAACACTCGCGAAATCGCGTACTCTCGTACTGACGAACACTCGCGAAATCACGTACTGATGAACACTTGCGAAATCGCGTACTCACGTACTGACGAACACTCGCGAAATTTGCGTACTCACGAACACTCGCGAAATCGCCTACTCGCGTAGTCACGCACATACGCGTACTTGCGTACTCACGAACACTCGCGTACTTACGCACATACGCACACTCGCGAAATCGCGTACTCATGAACACTCGCAAAATCGCGTACTCGCGAACACTCGCAAAATCGCGTACTCGCATACTTATGCACACTCGCGTACTCACGCAAACTCGCGGACTCACGAACACTCGCAAAATCGCGTACTGACGAACAGTCGTGAAATCGCGTACACATGAACAATCGCGAAATCGCGTACTCACGTACTTACGAACACTCGCGAAATCACGTACTCACGAACACTCGCGAAATAGCGTACCCACGAACACTCGCGAAATCGCGTACTCGCGTGCTCACGAACACTCGCGAAATTGCGTACTCACGTACACTCGCGAACTCGCGTATTCACGAACACTCGCGAAATCGCGTACTCGCGTATTCACGAACACTCGCGAAATCGCGTACTCACAAACTCACGAACACTCGCGTACTTACGCACATACGCACACTCGCGAAATCGCGTTCTCATGAGCACTCGCAAAATCGCGTACTCGCGAACACTCGCGACACAGGCGAACTCGCGCACTCGCGTACTGACAAACACTCGCAAAATCGCGTACTCACGAACACTCGCGAAATCGCGTACTCGCGTACTCACGAACACTCGCAAAATCGCGCACTCACGAACACTCGCGAAATCGCGTACTGACGAATGCTCGCGAAATCACGTACTCACGCACACTCACGTACTCGCGTACTTACGCACATACGCAAAATCGCGTACTCACGAACACTCGCGAAATTGCGTACTCATGCACATACGCGAACTCACGTACTCACGAACACTCGCGAAATCACGTACTCACGAACACTCGCAAAATCGCGTACTCACGAACACTCGCTAAATCGCGTACTCACGAACACTCGCGAAATCGCGTACTTGCGTACTCACGAACACTCGCGTACGTACGCACATACGCACACTCGCGAAATCGCGCACTCATGAACACTCGCAAAATCGCGTACTCGCATACTTATGCACACTCGCGTACTCACGCACATACGCAAACTCGCGGACTCACGAACACTCGCAAAATCGCGTACTGACGAACAGTCGTGAAATCGCGTACACATGAACAATCGCGAAATCGCGTACTCACGTACTTACGAACACTCGCGAAATCACGTACTCACGAACACTCGCGAAATAGCGTACCCACGAACACTCGCGAAATCGCGTACTCGCGTGCTCACGAACACTCGCGAAATCGCGTACTCACGATCACTCGCAAAATCGCGTACTCGTGTACTGACGAACACTCGCGAAATCGCGTACTGACGAACACCCGCGAAATCGTGTACTGACGAACACCCGCGAAATCGTGTACTCACGAACACTCGCGAAATCGCGTACTCTCGTACTGACGAACACTCGCGAAATCACGTACTGATGAACACTTGCGAAATCGCGTACTCACGTACTGACGAACACTCGCGAAATTTGCGTACTCACGAACACTCGCGAAATCGCCTACTCGCGTAGTCACGCACATACGCGTACTTGCGTACTCACGAACACTCGCGTACTTACGCACATACGCACACTCGCGAAATCGCGTACTCATGAACACTCGCAAAATCGCGTACTCGCGAACACTCGCAAAATCGCGTACTCGCATACTTATGCACACTCGCGTACTCACGCAAACTCGCGGACTCACGAACACTCGCAAAATCGCGTACTGACGAACAGTCGTGAAATCGCGTACACATGAACAATCGCGAAATCGCGTACTCACGTACTTACGAACACTCGCGAAATCACGTACTCACGAACACTCGCGAAATAGCGTACCCACGAACACTCGCGAAATCGCGTACTCGCGTGCTCACGAACACTCGCGAAATTGCGTACTCACGAACACTCGCGAACTCGCGTATTCACGAACACTCGCGAAATCGCGTACTCGCGTATTCACGAACACTCGCGAAATCGCGTACTCACAAACTCACGAACACTCGCGTACTTACGCACATACGCACACTCGCGAAATCGCGTTCTCATGAGCACTCGCAAAATCGCGTACTCGCGAACACTCGCGACACAGGCGAACTCGCGCACTCGCGTACTGACAAACACTCGCAAAATCGCGTACTCACGAACACTCGCGAAATCGCGTACTCGCGTACTCACGAACACTCGCAAAATCGCGCACTCACGAACACTCGCGAAATCGCGTACTGACGAATGCTCGCGAAATCACGTACTCACGCACACTCACGTACTCGCGTACTTACGCACATACGCAAAATCGCGTACTCACGAACACTCGCGAAATTGCGTACTCATGCACATACGCGAACTCACGTACTCACGAACACTCGCGAAATCACGTACTCACGAACACTCGCAAAATCGCGTACTCACGAACACTCGCTAAATCGCGTACTCACGAACACTCGCGAAATCGCGTACTCGCGCACTCACGAACACTCGCAAAATCGCGCACTCACGAACACTCGCGAAATCGCGTACTGACGAACGCTCGCGAAATCACGTACTCACCACACTCACGTACTCGCATACTTACGCACATACGCGAAATCGCGTACTCATGTACTCACGAACACTCGCAAACTCGCGTACTCACGAACCCTCGCCAAATCGCGTACTCACGTACTCACGAACACTCGCAAACTCGCGTACTCACGAACCCTCGCCAAATCGCATACTTGCGTTCTGACGAACACTTGTGAACTCACGTACTCACGCACATACGCGAACTTGCGTACTCGCGTACTCACGAACACTCGCGAAATCGCGTACTCACGAACACTCGCGAAATCGCGTATTCACGAACACTCGCGAAATCTCGTACTGACGAACACTCGCGAAATCGCGTACTCACGAACACTCGCGAAATCGTGAACTCACGAACACTCGCGAAATCGCGTACTCACGAACACTCACGAAATCGCGTACTCACGAACACTCGCGAATTCGCGCACTCGCGGACACTCGCGAAATCGCGAACTCACGAACTCACGAACACTCGCGAAATCGCGTACTCACGAACACTCGCGAAATCACGTACTCTCGTACGCACGAACACTCGCGAAATCGCGTACTCGCGTACTCACGCGGACTCGCGTACTCACCCGGACTCGCGTACTCACGCGGACTCGCGTACTCCCGCGAAATCGCGTACTCGCGTACTCGCGAACACTCGCGGACTCACGCGAAATCGCGTACTCGCACGAAATCGCGTACTCACGCGAAATCGCGTACTCACGTTCTCACACGAAATCGCATACTCGCGGACTCACGCGAAATCGCGGACTCGCGCGAAATCGGGTACTCGCGTACTCACGCGAAATCGTGTACTCGCGTACTCACGCGAAATCGCGTACTCGCGTACTCACGCGAAATCGCATACTCGCGAACACTCGCGAAATCGCGGACTGGCGAACACTCGCGGACTCGCGAACACTCGCGAAATCGCGTACTCGCGAACACTCACGAAATCACGGACTCGCGAACACTCGCGGCCCCCTGGCCGTAGCCGTACCCCTTGGGCCCGTACTTCTTGCCGTAACAGGTTCTGCAGAAGATCTCCTCTTCATGGACGGCCACGGTGGTGCTGTCCAGCCCCTTCCCGCAAGCCACTGAGTCCACAAACACATCGCTGTCAGAACCACAGACAACACACCGGGCCAGTGGCCCTCACTCCTGGTCCTGGAGAGCCGCCGTGTGCGCTGGCTTTAGTTGTTACTCAGCACTTAATTGATCAGTGAAAGCAGTTGATTGCCAATGGGGTTAGAGAGATTTACTCATTTAAGTAAAAAAAAAAGATTTGCCAACGGGGTGAGACAAGTTCACATGGCCAGCAATACGTTTCACTTAAAAACAAGTTAACATTTTCTACTTGAGAGAACAAAAACATGATTTCATGTGTCATTACAAGACTAAAATGCTTTTGACACTTTTTTTTGCAGTGTGCACTGGGATGAGAAGACGAATGGACAGGAAACTGAACTTTCCAAAGGAAGTCCTTCCTGTCTGTGTGAGTAAAACCCGGCCACTCCAGTTTGTATTCATTAATATGTCACACTGAGGTTAACTAGCCAAGACTGAGAAGTTCATCTGTACAGCTCTGTTCATGTATTTGTACATCATTAGTTCATGTTAACAACTACATTAGTTATTGCTAATTCATACTGGAATGAAAAACTTTATATGTTTGTTAATGGTCAACTAATCCTATGATTTGCTAATGTCTAAATATGAATGTACAAATATGTTAGTTAGTTGTTCACAAATTAACAAATGAAATGTAATTAATTCATGTGAATAACATACATTGGTTAATCCATGAAACATATTGTAAAGTGTAACCAATTAATAGTATTTATTACATGTATTATTTATTTTGAATTCTTTCCCATGAGTGGCAAATTCTCCCGTGTCTCACGAACTCACGAACACTCGCGAAATCGCGTACTCACGAACACTCGCGAAATCGCGTACTCGCGTACGCACGAACACTCGCGAAATCGCGTACTCACGCGTACTCACGCGAAATCGCGTACTCGCGAACACTCGCGGACTCGCACGAAATCGTGTACTCACGCGAAATCGCGTACTCACGTTCTCACACAAAATCGCGTACTCGCGGACTCACGCGAAATCGCGTACTCATGCGAAATCGCGTACTCGCGTACTCACGCGAAATCGCATACTCGCGAACACTCGCGAAATCGCGGACTCGCGAACACTCGCGAAATCGCGGACTCGCGTACTCGCGAACACTCACAAAATCACGGACTCGCGAACACTCGCGGCCCCCTGGCCGTAGCCGTACCCCTTGGTGCCGAGCTTCTCTCCCCGGTCCATGTTCAGGACCCCGGCCCCCTGGCCGTAGCCGTACCCCTTGGGCCCGTACTTCTTGCCGTAACAGGTTCTGCAGAAGATCTCCTCTTCATGGACGGCCACGGTGGTGCTGTCCAGCCCCTTCCCGCAAGCCACTGAGTCCACAAACACATCGCTGTCAGAACCACAGACAACACACTGGGCCAGTGGCCCTCACTCCTGGTCCTGGAGAGCCGCCGTGTGCGCTGGCTTTAGTTGTTACTCAGCACTTAATTGATCAGTGAAAGCAGTTGATTGCCAATGGGGTTAGAGAGATTTACTCATTTAAAGATTTGCCAACGGGGTGAGACAAGTTCACATGGCCAGCAATACGTTTCACTTAAAAACAAGTTAACATTTTCTACTTGAGAGAACAAAAACATGATTTCATGTGTCATTACAAGACTAAAATGCTTTTGACACTTTTTTTTGCAGTGTGCACTGGGATGAGAAGACGAATGGACAGGAAACTGAACTTTCCAAAGGAAGTCCTTCCTGTCTGTGTGAGTAAAACCCGGCCACTCCAGTTTGTATTCATTAATATGTCACACTGAGGTTAACTAGCCAAGACTGAGAAGTTCATCTGTACAGCTCTGTTCATGTATTTGTACATCATTAGTTCATGTTAACAACTACATTAGTTATTGCTAATTCATACTGGAATGAAAAACTTTATATGTTTGTTAATGGTCAACTAATCCTATGATTTGCTAATGTCTAAATATGAATGTACAAATATGTTAGTTAGTTGTTCACAAATTAACAAATGAAATGTAATTAATTCATGTGAATAACATACATTGGTTAATCCATGAAACATATTGTAAAGTGTAACCAATTAATAGTATTTATTACATGTATTATTTATTTTGAATTCTTTCCCATGAGTGGCAAATTCTCCCGTGTCTTGGCGATTACAAATTCCCAGCATGCTTTAGGTTCACGTGAGGGTACAGTACAGGAAATGCTCAAGGCTAAACACCAAGTGCATATGAATCATATTGACCATGGATTTGGATTAGCCAATGCACGGGTGAATTTGCCACGCATGAGACAGAATTCAAAATAACAATTCGCATTTTTGATATCGTCAAAACTGTGTTGTCCATCTACACCTTTCGGTCCATATGTCATACATTATGATAATTAATATTTTTCATAATATTTCACACGCTCCTGCAGGTGTGAAATATAAGCGAATTGTATCTTGAGTGTGAGGGTTGTAATCTCAAAAGCACATTTTTACATTGCTATCCACTTTTAAATGGGTAACCAATTTTTTTCATTGAGAAGCACCGGCTTCGCAATAATTGAGCGTGAAAAGATCCACATTGTGAAACTTCAACAACTGCATTTTTACAGATGGCATTAGGCAAAAAAACGGTGCTAGATGAAACGATAAAATAAAATTACTTGGCCTTGGAGTATGACGTCTCTGATGTTCTCTCTGCCAATTCAGCGATCCGGCAAACAGACATGCCAAACACCCGACAGCTCAAGGCGTACACGTACTCAGTCTCAAAAACATCTCTGGCTGACCATTTCCGCTTTATCACCTGTAACTTTGCTGATTGACAAAGAGCCGTTACAATCAATATTTTAAATGTAAAGCTCGTGGACACGGTCGGCTCTGAGTTCAATGCTCGAGCATTATAGGCGAGCACTTCCAGAAATTCTCCGAACCGTAACTTTAAACTTAACTTTATTACAGTCGCTTAGTGTTTATACAAGTTTGTACAGCACTTTCTCGTTAAGCAGAGGAACATATTTCGTTGTTTTCTGCGAATGCCTAACATTTTATCCAACACGCCAGCATGACACAGTGAATAGTCAAAAGCTGGCCGTCTTCAGCTTCCCAACTTATTTTGCATTCCATTAAACAACAGTGTTTAAAGCACTTTGACAGTAATGTCACTTTTTACACAGAACTCGTTACATGTTTCTTACTATTCTGTTAGACCTCCAAAGCTATTAAGTAGTTGTTGCAAGCAATGACATTTGAGTCTCGAACAGTGTCGACGGTAAGACGAACTGAATTTTATTTCTTAACAATGTTAACGTTAGTAAATGTTAGTAAACGTTAGTTGGCAATAATTATGAAAAGGCTAAAAGCGAATAAACTAGGTGAAGTGCCATGTTGGCAGTACCATTACAAAGGTAGGCGAGTTCTTACGGTACAATAGTTTCCTATCGTGTCTGCACACACTCACACTCACACTCACACACACTCAAACACGCACGCACGCACTCACACTCACACACACACTCACACTCACACTCACACTCACACTCACACTCACACACACTCACACACACGCACTCGCGCATTTGCGAACACACTCACACACACTCAAACACACTCGCACAAACTCAAACACACACACTCTCACACACACTCAAACACACTCACACACACACTCAAACACACTCACACACACTCAAACACTCGCGAAATCGCGTACTCGCGTACTCACGAACATACGCGAAATCGCGTACTCACGAACACTCGCGTACAAGGGTACTCGCGAACACTCGCGTACAAGGGTACTCGCTAACACTCGCGAAATCGCGTACTGACGAACACTGGCGAAATCGCGTACTTACGCGTACTCGCGGAATTGTGTACTCACGCACATACGCGAAATCGCGTACTCGCGTACTCACGCGGAATCGCGTACACGCGTACTTACGCACGTATGCGAACTCGCGTACTCACGAACACTCGCAAAATCGCGTACTGGCATACTTACGCACATACGCGAACTCTCGTACTCACGAACACTCGCGAAATCGCTAACTCTCGTACTCACGAACACTCGCGAAATCGCGTACTCACGCACATACGCGAACTCGCGTACTCGCGAACACTCGTGAAATCGCGGACTCGCGTACTCACGCAAAATCGCGTACTCGCGTACTCACGCAAAATCGCGTACTCACGCGAAATCGCGTACTCGCGTACTCACGCGAAATCGCGAACACTCGCGAAATCACGTACTCACGCGAAATCGTGGACTCGCGTACTCATCTGTAGATCTGTGCACATTAACCACATAATACAAACAAGAAAGTCTGTAATGGCTTTCATAAAAACTATATCACAGGTATATTACATGTTTTGCTGAGGAGATGGCTATATTGACTGTTAGCCATGCGTTGCTACTCGTGCCCTAACGCATGATCGCATTCACACACATACTCGCACACTCACACGCACACTCACACACACACACACTCACACACACACTCGCACACACTCGCACACTCAAACACAAACACCCACTCACACAAACACGCACACACACACACTCAAACACACACTCACACGCACACACACACACACACACTCATACACACACTCACACTCACACACACTCAAACACACACACTCTCACACACACTCAAACACACTCACACACACACTCAAACACACTCACAGACACTTAAACACTCGCGAAATCGCGTACTCGCATACTCACGAACATACGCGAAATCGCGTACTCACGTACTCACAAACACTCGCGTACAAGGGTACTCGCGAACACTCGCGAAATCGCGTTCTGACGAACACTCGCGAAATCGCGTACTCGCGTTCTGACGAACACTCGCGAAATCGCGTACTCGTGTACTCACGCACATACGCGAAATCGCGTACTCGCGTACTCACGCGGAATCGCGTACACGCGTACTTACGCACGTATGCGAACTCGCGTACTCACGAACACTCGCAAAATCGCGTACTGGCATACTTACGCACATACGCGAACTCTCGTACTCACGAACACTCGCGAAATCGCTAACTCTCGTACTCACGAACACTCGCGAAATCGCGTACTGGCATACTTACGCACATACGCGAACTCTCGTACTCACGAACACCCGCGAAATCGCGGACTCGCAAACACTCGCGAAATCGCGGACTCGCAAACACTCGCGAAATCGCGGACTCGCGTACTCGCAATCACTCGCGAAATCGCGGACTCGCGAACACTCGCGAAATCGCGGACTCGCAAACACTCGCGAAATCGCGGACTCGCAAACACTCGCGAAATCGCGGACTCGCAAACACTCGCGAAATCGCGGACTCGCAAACACTCGCGAAATCGCGGACTCGCGAACACCAGCCAAATCGCGTACTCGCAATCACTCGCGAAATCGCGGACTCGCGTACTCGCAAACACTCGCGAAATCGCGGACTCGCGAACACTCGCGAAGTCGCGGACTCGCGAACACTCGCGAAATCACGGATTCGCGAACACTCGAGAAATCGCGGACTCGCGAAATCGCGGACTCGCGAACACCCGCGAAATCGCGGACTCGCAAACACTCGCGAAATCGCGGACTCGCGAACACTCGCGAAATCGCGGACTCGCGAACACTAGCGAAATCGCGGACTCGCGAACACTAGCGAAATCGCGGACTCGCGAACACTCGCGAAATCGCGGACTCGCGTACTCGCGCAAACTCGCGAAATCGCGGACTCGCGAACACCCGCGAAATCGCGGACTCGCAAACACTCGCGAAATCGCGCACTCGCGAACACTCGCGAAATCGCGGACTCGCGAACACTCGCGAAATCGCGGACTCGCGAACACTCGCGAAATCACGGACTCGCGAACACTCGCGAAATCGCGGACTCGCAAACACTCGCGAAATCGCGGACTCGCAAACACTCGCGAAATCGCGGACTCGCGTACTCGCAATCACTCGCGAAATCGCGGACTCGCGAACACTCGCGAAATCGCGGACTCGCGAACACTAGCGAAATCGCGGACTCGCGAACACTAGCGAAATCGCGGACTCGCGAACACTAGCGAAATCGCGGACTCGCGAACACTCGCGAAATCGCGGACTCGCGTACTCGCGCAAACTCGCGAAATCGCGGACTCGCGAACACCCGCGAAATCGCGGACTCGCAAACACTCGCGAAATCGCGCACTCGCGAACACTCGCGAAATCGCGGACTCGCGAACACTCGCGAAATCGCGGACTCGCGAACACTCGCGAAATCACGGACTCGCGAACACTCGCGAAATCGCGGACTCGCAAACACTCGCGAAATCGCGGACTCGCAAACACTCGCGAAATCGCGGACTCGCGTACTCGCAATCACTCGCGAAATCGCGGACTCGCGAACACCCGCGAAATCGCGGACTCGCGAACACCCGCCAAATCGCGTACTCGCAATCACTCGCGAAATCGCGGACTCGCCTACTCGCAAACACTCGCGAAATCGCGGACTCGCGAACACTCGCGAAATCGCGGACTCGCGAACACTCGCGAAATCACGGACTCGCGAACACTCGCGAAATCGCGGACTCGCAAACACTCGCGAAATCGCGGACTCGCGAACACCCGCGAAATCGCGGACTCGCAAACACTCGCGAAATCGCGGACTCGCAAACACTCGCGAAATCGCGGACTCGCGTACTCGCAATCACTCGCGAAATCGCGGACTCGAAATCGCGGACTCGCGAACACCCGCGAAATCGCGGACTCGCGAACACCCGCGAAATCGCGGACTCGCGAACACTCGCGAAATCGCGGACTCGCAAACACTCGCGAAATCGCGGACTCGTGAACACTCGCGAAATTGCGGACTCGCGAACACTCGCGAAATCGCGGACTCGCGTACTCGCAATCACTCGCGAAATCGCGGACTCGCGAATACTCGCGAAATCGCGGACTCGCGAACACTCGCGAAATCGCGGACTCGCAAACACTCGCGAAATCGCGGACTCGCGAACACTCGCGAAATCGCGGACTCGCGAACACTCGCGAAATCACGGACTCGCAAACACTCGCGAAATCGCGGACTCGCGAACACCCGCGAAATTGCGGACTCGCAAACACTCGCGAAATCGCGGACTCGCAAACACTCGCGAAATCGCGGACTCGCGAACACCCGCAAAATTGCGGACTCGCAAACACTCGCGAAATCGCGGACTCGCGTACTCGCAATCACTCGCGAAATCGCGGACTCGCAAACACTCGCGAAATCGCGGACTCGCAAACACTCGGGAAATCGCGGACTCGTGAACACTCGCGAAATTGCGGACTCGCGAACAACCGCGAAATCGCGGACTCGCGAACACTCGCGAAATCGCGGACTCGCGAACACTCGCGAAATCGCGGACTCGCGTACTCACAATCACTCGCGAAATCGCGGACTCGCGAACACCCGCGACATCGCGGACTCGCAAACACTCGCGAAATCGCGGACTCGCGAACACCCGCGAAATCGCGGACTCGCAAACACTCGCGAAATCGCGGACTCGCAAACACTCGCGAAATCGCGGACTCGCGTACTAGCAATCACTCGCGAAATCGCGGACTCGCGAACACCCGCGAAATCGCGGACTCGCAAACACTCGCGAAATCGCGGACTCGCAAACACTCGCGAAATCGCGGACTCGCGAACACTCGCGAAATCGCGGACTCGCGAACACTCGCGAAATCGCGGACTCGCGAACACTCGCGAAATCGCGGACTTGTGAACACTCGCGAAATCGCGGACTGGCAAACACTCGCGAAATCGCGGACTCGCGAACACCCGCGAAATCGCGGACTCGCAAACACTCGCGAAATCGCGGACTCGTGCACACTCGCGGACTCGCAAACACTCGCGAAATCGCGGACTCGCGAAACCTCGCGAAATCGTGGACTCGCGTACTCGCAATCACTCGCGAAATCGCGGACTCGCAAACACTCGCGAAATCGCGGACTCGCAAACACTCGCGAAATCGCGGACTCGCGTACTCGCAATCACTCGCGAAATCGCGGACTCGCGAACACCCGCGAAATCGCGGACTCGCAAACACTCGCGAAATCGCGGACTCGCAAACACTCGCGAAATCGCGGACTCGCGAACACTCGCGAAATCGCGGACTCGCGAACACTCGCGGACTCGCGTACTCGCAATCACTCGCGAAATCGCGGACTCGCGAACACCCGCGAAATCGCGGACTCGCAAACACTCGCGAAATCGCGGACTCGCAAACACTCGCGAAATCGCGGACTCGCGTACTCGCAATCACTCGCGAAATCGCGGACTCGCGAACACTCGCGAAATCGCGGACTCGCAAACACTCGCGAAATCGCGGACTCGCAAACACTCGCGAAATCGCGGACTCGCAAACACTCGCGAAATCGCGGACTCGCAAACACTCGCGAAATCGCGGACTCGCGAACACCAGCCAAATCGCGTACTCGCAATCACTCGCGAAATCGCGGACTCGCGTACTCGCAAACACTCGCGAAATCGCGGACTCGCGAACACTCGCGAAGTCGCGGACTCGCGAACACTCGCGAAATCACGGATTCGCGAACACTCGAGAAATCGCGGACTCGCGAAATCGCGGACTCGCGAACACCCGCGAAATCGCGGACTCGCAAACACTCGCGAAATCGCGGACTCGCGAACACTCGCGAAATCGCGGACTCGCGAACACTAGCGAAATCGCGGACTCGCGAACACTAGCGAAATCGCGGACTCGCGAACACTCGCGAAATCGCGGACTCGCGTACTCGCGCAAACTCGCGAAATCGCGGACTCGCGAACACCCGCGAAATCGCGGACTCGCAAACACTCGCGAAATCGCGCACTCGCGAACACTCGCGAAATCGCGGACTCGCGAACACTCGCGAAATCACGGACTCGCGAACACTCGCGAAATCGCGGACTCGCAAACACTCGCGAAATCGCGGACTCGCAAACACTCGCGAAATCGCGGACTCGCGTACTCGCAATCACTCGCGAAATCGCGGACTCGCGAACACCCGCGAAATCGCGGACTCGCGAACACCCGCGAAATCGCGGACTCGCGAACACCCGCCAAATCGCGTACTCGCAATCACTCGCGAAATCGCGGACTCGCCTACTCGCAAACACTCGCGAAATCGCGGAATCGCGAACACTCGCGAAATCGCGGACTCGCGAACACTCGCGAAATCACGGACTCGCGAACACTCGCGAAATCGCGGACTCGCAAACACTCGCGAAATCGCGGACTCGCGAACACCCGCGAAATCGCGGACTCGCAAACACTCGCGAAATCGCGGACTCGCAAACACTCGCGAAATCGCGGACTCGCGTACTCGCAATCACTCGCGAAATCGCGGACTCGAAATCGCGGACTCGCGAACACCCGCGAAATCGCGGACTCGCGAACCCTCGCGAAATCGCGGACTCGCAAACACTCGCGAAATCGCGGACTCGTGAACACTCGCGAAATTGCGGACTCGCGAACACTCGCGAAATCGCGGACTCGCGTACTCGCGAAATCGCGGACTCGCGAACACTCGCGAAATCGCGGACTCGCGTACTCGCAATCACTCGCGAAATCGCGGACTCGCGAATACTCGCGAAATCGCGGACTCGCGAACACTCGCGAAATCGCGGACTCGCAAACACTCGCGAAATCGCGGACTCGCGAACACTCGCGAAATCGCGGACTCGCGAACACTCGCGAAATCGCGGACTCGCGTACTCGCAATCACTCGCGAAATCGCGGACTCGCAAACACTCGCGAAATCGCGGACTCGCAAACACTCGCGAAATCGCGCACTCGCGAACACTCGCGAAATCGCGGACTCGCGAACACTCGCGAAATCGCGGACTCGCGTACTCGCGCAAACTCGCGAAATCGCGGACTCGCGAACACCCGCGAAATCGCGGACTCGCAAACACTCGCGAAATCGCGCACTCGCGAACACTCGCGAAATCGCGGACTCGCGAACACTCGCGGACTCGCGAACACTCGCGAAATCGCGGACTCGCGAACACTCGCGAAATCTCGGACTCGCGAACACTCGCGAAATCACGGACTCGCAAACACTCGCGAAATCGCGGACTCGCGAACACCCGCGAAATTGCGGACTCGCAAACACTCGCGAAATCGCGGACTCGCAAACACTCGCGAAATCGCGGACTCGCGAACACCCGCAAAATTGCGGACTCGCAAACACTCGCGAAATCGCGGACTCGCGTACTCGCAATCACTCGCGAAATCGCGGACTCGCAAACACTCGCGAAATCGCGGACTCGCAAACACTCGGGAAATCGCGGACTCGTGAACACTCGCGAAATTGCGGACTCGCGAACAACCGCGAAATCGCGGACTCGCGAACACTCGCGAAATCGCGGACTCGCGAACACTCGCGAAATCGCGGACTCGCGTACTCACAATCACTCGCGAAATCGCGGACTCGCGAACACCCGCGACATCGCGGACTCGCAAACACTCGCGAAATCGCGGACTCGCGAACACCCGCGAAATCGCGGACTCGCAAACACTCGCGAAATCGCGGACTCGCAAACACTCGCGAAATCGCGGACTCGCGTACTAGCAATCACTCGCGAAATCGCGGACTCGCGAACACCCGCGAAATCGCGGACTCGCAAACACTCGCGAAATCGCGGACTCGCAAACACTCGCGAAATCGCGGACTCGCGAACACTCGCGAAATCGCGGACTCGCGAACACTCGCGAAATCGCGGACTCGCGAACACTCGCGAAATCGCGGACTCTCAAACACTCGCGAAATCACGGACTTGTGAACACTCGCGAAATCGCGGACTGGCAAACACTCGCGAAATCGCGGACTCGCGAACACCCGCGAAATCGCGGACTCGCAAACACTCGCGAAATCGCGGACTCGTGCACACTCGCGGACTCGCAAACACTCGCGAAATCGCGGACTCGCAAACACTCGCGAAATCGCGGACTCGCGTACTCGCAATCACTCGCGAAATCGCGGACTCGCGAACACCCGCGAAATCGCGGACTCGCAAACACTCGCGAAATCGCGGACTCGCAAACACTCGCGAAATCGCGGACTCGCGAACACTCGCGAAATCGCGGACTCGCGAACACTCGCGAAATCGCGGACTCGCGAACACTCGCGAAATCGCGGACTCTCAAACACTCGCGAAATCACGGACTTGTGAACACTCGCGAAATCGCGGACTGGCAAACACTCGCGAAATCGCGGACTCGCGAACACCCGCGAAATCGCGGACTCGCAAACACTCGCGAAATCGCGGACTCGCGAACACCCGCGAAATCGCGGACTCGCAAACACTCGCGAAATCGCGGACTCGCAAACACTCGGGAAATCGCGGACTCGTGAACACTCGCGAAATTGCGGACTCGCGAACACTCGCGAAATCGCGGACTCGCGTACTCGCAATCACTCGCGAAATCGCGGACTCGCGAACACTCGCGAAATCGCGGACTCGCGTACTCGCAATCACTCGCGAAATCGCGGACTCGCGAATACTGGCGAAATCGCGGACTCGCGAACACTCGCGAAATCGCGGACTCGCGTACTCACAATCACTCGCGAAATCGCGGACTCGCGAACACCCGCGACATCGCGGACTCGCAAACACTCGCGGACTCGCGAACACCCGCGAAATCGCGGACTCGCAAACACTCGCGGACTCGCAAACACTCGCGAAATCGCGGACTCGCGTACTCGCAATCACTCGCGAAATCGCGGACTCGCGAACACCCGCGAAATCGCTGACTCGCAAACACTCGCGAAATCGCGGACTCGCGAACACTCGCGAAATCGCGGACTCGCGAACACTCGCGAAATCGCGGACTCGCGAACACTCGCGAAATCGCGGACTCTCAAACACTCGCGAAATCACGGACTTGTGAACACTCGCGAAATCGCGGACTCGCGAACACCCGCGAAATCGCGGACTCGCAAACACTCGCGAAATCGCGGACTCGTGCACACTCGCGGACTCGCAAACACTCGCGAAATCGCGGACTCGCGAAACCTCGCGAAATCGTGGACTCGCGTACTCGCAATCACTCGCGAAATCGCGGACTCGCAAACACTCGCGAAATCGCGGACTCGCAAACACTCGCGAAATCGCGGACTCGCGTACTCGCAATCACTCGCGAAATCGCGGACTCGCGAACACCCGCGAAATCGCGGACTCGCGAAAGCTCGCGAAATCGCGGACTCGCGTACTCGCAATCACTCGCGAAATCGCGGACTCGCGAACACTCGCGAAATCGCGGACTCGCGAAATCGCGGACTCGCGAAACCTCGCGAAATCGTGGACTCGCGTACTCGCAATCACTCGCGAAATCACGGACTCGCAAACACTCGCGAAATCGCGGACTCGGAAAAACACGCGAAATCGCGGACTCGCGTACTCGCAATCACTCGCGAAATCGCGGACTCGCGAACACCCGCGAAATCGCGGACTCGCAAACACTCGCGAAACCGCGGACTCGCAAACACTCGCGAAATCGCGGACTCGCAAACACTCGCGAAATCGCGGACTCGCGAACACTCGCGAAATTGCGGACTCGCGAACACTCGCGAAATCGCGGACTCGCGAACACTCGCGAAATCGCGGACTCTCAAACACTCGCGAAATCACGGACTTGTGAACACTCGCGAAATCGCGGACTGGCAAACACTCGCGAAATCGCGGACTCGCGAACACCCGCGAAATCGCGGACTCGCAAACACTCGCGAAATCGCGGACTCGCGAACACCCGCGAAATCGCGGACTCGCAAACACTCGCGAAATCGCGGACTCGTGAACACTCGCGAAATTGCGGACTCGCGAACACTCGCGAAATCGCGGACTCGCGTACTCGCAATCACTCGCGAAATCGCGGACTCGCGAACACTCGCGAAATCGCGGACTCGCGTACTCGCAATCACTCGCGAAATCGCGGACTCGCGAATACTGGCGAAATCGCGGACTCGCGAACACTCGCGAAATCGCGGACTCGCGTACTCACAATCACTCGCGAAATCGCGGACTCGCGAACACCCGCGACATCGCGGACTCGCAAACACTCGCGGACTCGCGAACACCCGCGAAATCGCGGACTCGCAAACACTCGCGGACTCGCAAACACTCGCGAAATCGCGGACTCGCGTACTCGCAATCACTCGCGAAATCGCGGACTCGCGAACACCCGCGAAATCGCGGACTCGCAAACACTCGCGAAATCGCGGACTCGCGAACACTCGCGAAATCGCGGACTCGCGAACACTCGCGAAATCGCGGACTCGCGAACACTCGCGAAATCGCGGACTCTCAAACACTCGCGAAATCACGGACTTGTGAACACTCGCGAAATCGCGGACTCGCGAACACCCGCGAAATCGCGGACTCGCAAACACTCGCGAAATCGCGGACTCGTGCACACTCGCGGACTCGCAAACACTCGCGAAATCGCGGACTCGCAAACACTCGCGAAATCGCGGACTCGCGAACTCTCGCAAAATCGCGGACTCGCAAACACTCGCGAAATCGCGGACCCTCGAACACTCGCGAACACCCGCGAAATCGCGGACTCGCAAACACTCGCGAAATCGCGGTCTCGCGAACACTCGCGAAATCGCGGACTCTCAAACACTCGCGAAATCACGGACTTGTGAACACTCGCGAAATCGCGGACTGGCAAACACTCGTGAAATCGCGGACTCGCGAACACTCGCGAAATCGCGGACTCGCGAAAGCTCGCGAAATCGCGGACTCGCGTACTCGCAATCACTCGCGAAATCGCGGACTCGCGAACACTCGCGAAATCGCGGACTCGCGAAATCGCGAAATCGCGGACTCGCGAAACCTCGCGAAATAGAGGACTCGCGTACTCGCAATCACTCGCGAAATCGCGGACTCGCAAACACTCGCGAAATCGCGGACTCGCAAACACTCGCGAAATCGCGGACTCGCGTACTCGCAATCACTCGCGAAATCGCGGACTCGCGAACACCCGCGAAATCGCGGACTCTCAAACACTCGCGAAATCACGGACTTGTGAAAACTCGCGAAATCGCGGACTGGCAAACACTCGTGAAATCGCGGACTCGCGAACACTCGCGAAATCGCGGACTCGCGAAAGCTCGCGAAATCGCGGACTCGCTTACTCGCAATCACTCGCGAAATCGCGGACTCGCGAACACTCGCGAAATCGCGGACTCGCGAAATCGCGGACTCGCGAAACCTCGCGAAATCTTGGACTCGCGTACTCGCAATCACTCGCGAAATCACGGACTCGCAAACACTCGCGAAATCGCGGACTCGGAAACACTCGCGAAATCGCGGACTCGCGTACTCGCAATCACTCGCGAAATCGCGGACTCGCGAACACCCGCGAAATCGCGGACTCGCAAACACTCGCGAAACCGCGGACTCGCAAACACTCGCAATCACTCGCGAAATCACGGACTCGCAAACACTCGCGAAATCGCGGACTCGCAAACACTCGCGAAATCGCGGACTCGCAAACACTCGCGAAATCGCGGACTCGCGAACACTCGCGAAATCGCGGACTCGCAAACACTCGCGAAATCGCGGACTCGCAAACACTCGCGAAATCGCGGACTCGCAAACACTCGCGAAATCGCGGACTCGCAAACACTCGCGAAATCGCGGACTCGCAAACACTCGCGGACTCGCAAACACTCGCGAAATCGCGGACTCGCGTACTCGCAATCACTCGCGAAATCGCGGACTCGCGAACACCCGCGAAATCGCGGACTCGTGAACACTCGCGAAATCGCGGACTCGCAAACACTCGCGAAATCACGGACTTGTGAACACTCGCGAAATCGCGGACTGGCAAACACTCGCGAAATCGCGGACTCGCGAACACCCGCGAAATCGCGGACTCGCAAACACTCGCGAAATCGCGGACTCGTGCACACTCGCGGACTCGAAACACTCGCGAAATCGCGGACTCGCAAACACTCGCGAAATCGCGGACTCGCGAACTCTCGCAAAATCGCGGACTCGCAAACACTCGCGAAATCGCGGACCCTCGAACACTCGCGAACACCCGCGAAATCGCGGACTCGCAAACACTCGCGAAATCGCGGACTCGCGAACACTCGCGAAATCGCGGACTCTCAAACACTCGCGAAATCACGGACTTGTGAACACTCGCGAAATCGCGGACTGGCAAACACTCGTGAAATCGCGGACTCGCGAACACTCGCGAAATCGCGGACTCGCGAAAGCTCGCGAAATCGCGGACTCGCGTACTCGCAATCACTCGCGAAATCGCGGACTCGCGAACACTCGCGAAATCGCGAAATCGCGGACTCGCGAAACCTCGCGAAATCGTGGACTCGCGTACTCGCAATCACTCGCGAAATCGCGGACTCGCGAACACCCGCGAAATCGCGGACTCGCAAACACTCGCAAAATCGCGGACTCGCAAACACTCGCGAACACTCGCGAAATCGCGGACTCGCGAACACTCGCGAAATCGCGGACTCTCAAACACTCGCGAAATCACGGACTTGTGAACACTCGCGAAATCGCGGACTGGCAAACACTCGCGAAATCGCGGACTCGCAATCACTCGCGAAATCGCGGACTCGCGAACACCCGCGAAATCGCGGACTCTCAAACACTCGCGAAATCACGGACTTGTGAACACTCGCGAAATCGCGGACTGGCAAACACTCGTGAAATCGCGGACTCGCGAACACTCGCGAAATCGCGGACTCGCGAAAGCTCGCGAAATCGCGGACTCGCGTACTCGCAATCACTCGCGAAATCGCGGACTCGCGAACACTCGCGAAATCGCGGACTCGCGGACTCGCGAAACCTCGCGAAATCGTGGACTCGCGTACTCGCAATCACTCGCGAAATCGCGGACTCGCAAACACTCGCGAAATCGCGGACTCGCAAACACTCGCGAAATCGCGGACTCGCGTACTCGCAATCACTCGCGAAATCGCGGACTCGCGAACACCCGCGAAATCGCGGACTCGCAAACACTCGCGAAATCGCGGACTCGCAAACACTCGCGAAATCGCGGACTCGCGAACACTCGCGAAATCGCGGACTCGCGAACACTCGCGAAATCGCGGACTCGCGAACACCCGCGAAATCGCGGACTCGCAAACACTCGCGAAATCGCGGACTCGTGCACACTCGCGGACTCGAAACACTCGCGAAATCGCGGACTCGCAAACACTCGCGAAATCGCGGACTCGCGAACTCTCGCAAAATCGCGGACTCGCAAACACTCGCGAAATCGCGGACCCTCGAACACTCGCGAACACCCGCGAAATCGCGGACTCGCAAACACTCGCGAAATCGCGGACTCGCGAACACTCGCGAAATCGCGGACTCTCAAACACTCGCGAAATCACGGACTTGTGAACACTCGCGAAATCGCGGACTGGCAAACACTCGTGAAATCGCGGACTCGCGAACACTCGCGAAATCGCGGACTCGCGAAAGCTCGCGAAATCGCGGACTCGCGTACTCGCAATCACTCGCGAAATCGCGGACTCGCGAACACTCGCGAAATCGCGAAATCGCGGACTCGCGAAACCTCGCGAAATCGTGGACTCGCGTACTCGCAATCACTCGCGAAATCGCGGACTCGCGAACACCCGCGAAATCGCGGACTCGCAAACACTCGCAAAATCGCGGACTCGCAAACACTCGCGAACACTCGCGAAATCGCGGACTCGCGAACACTCGCGAAATCGCGGACTCTCAAACACTCGCGAAATCACGGACTTGTGAACACTCGCGAAATCGCGGACTGGCAAACACTCGCGAAATCGCGGACTCGCAATCACTCGCGAAATCGCGGACTCGCGAACACCCGCGAAATCGCGGACTCTCAAACACTCGCGAAATCACGGACTTGTGAACACTCGCGAAATCGCGGACTGGCAAACACTCGTGAAATCGCGGACTCGCGAACACTCGCGAAATCGCGGACTCGCGAAAGCTCGCGAAATCGCGGACTCGCGTACTCGCAATCACTCGCGAAATCGCGGACTCGCGAACACTCGCGAAATCGCGGACTCGCGGACTCGCGAAACCTCGCGAAATCGTGGACTCGCGTACTCGCAATCACTCGCGAAATCGCGGACTCGCAAACACTCGCGAAATCGCGGACTCGCAAACACTCGCGAAATCGCGGACTCGCGTACTCGCAATCACTCGCGAAATCGCGGACTCGCGAACACCCGCGAAATCGCGGACTCGCAAACACTCGCGAAATCGCGGACTCGCAAACACTCGCGAAATCGCGGACTCGCGAACACTCGCGAAATCGCGGACTCGCGAACACTCGCGAAATCGCGGACTCGCGAACACTCGCGAAATCGCGGACTCTCAAACACTCGCGAAATCACGGACTTGTGAACACTCGCGAAATCGCGGACTGGCAAACACTCGCGAAATCGCGGACTCGCGAACACCCGCGAAATCGCGGACTCGCAAACACTCGCGAAATCGCGGACTCGTGCACACTCGCGGACTCGAAACACTCGCGAAATCGCGGACTCGCAAACACTCGCGAAATCGCGGACTCGCGAACACCCGCGAAATCGCGGACTCTCAAACACTCGCGAAATCACGGACTTGTGAAAACTCGCGAAATCGCGGACTGGCAAACACTCGTGAAATCGCGGACTCGCGAACACTCGCGAAATCGCGGACTCGCGAAAGCTCGCGAAATCGCGGACTCGCGTACTCGCAATCACTCGCGAAATCGCGGACTCGCGAACACCCGCGAAATCGCGGACTCGCAAACACTCGCGAAATCGCGGACTCGCAAACACTCGCGAAATCGCGGACTCGCGAACACTCGCGAAATCGCGGACTCGCGAACACTCGCGAAATCGCGGACTCGCGAACACTCGCGAAATCGCGGACTCTCAAACACTCGCGAAATCACGGACTTGTGAACACTCGCGAAATCGCGGACTGGCAAACACTCGCGAAATCGCGGACTCGCGAACACCCGCGAAATCGCGGACTCGCAAACACCCGCGAAATCGCGGACTCGCAAACACTCGCGAAATCGCGGACTCGCGAACACCCGCGAAATCGCGGACTCGCGAACACTCGCGAAATCGCGGACTCGTGAACACTCGCGAAATTGCGGACTCGCGAACACTCGCGAAATCGCGGACTCGCGTACTCGCAATCACTCGCGAAATCGCGGACTCGCGAACACTCGCGAAATCGCGGACTCGCGTACTCGCAATCACTCGCGAAATCGCGGACTCGCGAATACTGGCGAAATCGCGGACTCGCGAACACTCGCGAAATCGCGGACTCGCGTACTCACAATCACTCGCGAAATCGCGGACTCGCGAACACCCGCGACATCGCGGACTCGCAAACACTCGCGGACTCGCGAACACCCGCGAAATCGCGGACTCGCAAACACTCGCGGACTCGCAAACACTCGCGAAATCGCGGACTCGCGTACTCGCAATCACTCGCGAAATCGCGGACTCGCGAACACCCGCGAAATCGCGGACTCGCAAACACTCGCGAAATCGCGGACTCGCGAACACTCGCGAAATCGCGGACTCGCGAACACTCGCGAAATCGCGGACTCGCGAACACTCGCGAAATCGCGGACTCTCAAACACTCGCGAAATCACGGACTTGTGAACACTCGCGAAATCGCGGACTCGCGAACACCCGCGAAATCGCGGACTCGCAAACACTCGCGAAATCGCGGACTCGTGCACACTCGCGGACTCGCAAACACTCGCGAAATCGCGGACTCGCAAACACTCGCGAAATCGCGGACTCGCGAACTCTCGCAAAATCGCGGACTCGCAAACACTCGCGAAATCGCGGACCCTCGAACACTCGCGAACACCCGCGAAATCGCGGACTCGCAAACACTCGCGAAATCGCGGTCTCGCGAACACTCGCGAAATCGCGGACTCTCAAACACTCGCGAAATCACGGACTTGTGAACACTCGCGAAATCGCGGACTGGCAAACACTCGTGAAATCGCGGACTCGCGAACACTCGCGAAATCGCGGACTCGCGAAAGCTCGCGAAATCGCGGACTCGCGTACTCGCAATCACTCGCGAAATCGCGGACTCGCGAACACTCGCGAAATCGCGGACTCGCGAAATCGCGAAATCGCGGACTCGCGAAACCTCGCGAAATAGAGGACTCGCGTACTCGCAATCACTCGCGAAATCGCGGACTCGCAAACACTCGCGAAATCGCGGACTCGCAAACACTCGCGAAATCGCGGACTCGCGTACTCGCAATCACTCGCGAAATCGCGGACTCGCGAACACCCGCGAAATCGCGGACTCTCAAACACTCGCGAAATCACGGACTTGTGAAAACTCGCGAAATCGCGGACTGGCAAACACTCGTGAAATCGCGGACTCGCGAACACTCGCGAAATCGCGGACTCGCGAAAGCTCGCGAAATCGCGGACTCGCTTACTCGCAATCACTCGCGAAATCGCGGACTCGCGAACACTCGCGAAATCGCGGACTCGCGAAATCGCGGACTCGCGAAACCTCGCGAAATCTTGGACTCGCGTACTCGCAATCACTCGCGAAATCACGGACTCGCAAACACTCGCGAAATCGCGGACTCGGAAACACTCGCGAAATCGCGGACTCGCGTACTCGCAATCACTCGCGAAATCGCGGACTCGCGAACACCCGCGAAATCGCGGACTCGCAAACACTCGCGAAACCGCGGACTCGCAAACACTCGCAATCACTCGCGAAATCACGGACTCGCAAACACTCGCGAAATCGCGGACTCGCAAACACTCGCGAAATCGCGGACTCGCAAACACTCGCGAAATCGCGGACTCGCGAACACTCGCGAAATCGCGGACTCGCAAACACTCGCGAAATCGCGGACTCGCAAACACTCGCGAAATCGCGGACTCGCAAACACTCGCGAAATCGCGGACTCGCAAACACTCGCGAAATCGCGGACTCGCAAACACTCGCGGACTCGCAAACACTCGCGAAATCGCGGACTCGCCTACTCGCAATCACTCGCGAAATCGCGGACTCGCGAACACCCGCGAAATCGCGGACTCGTGAACACTCGCGAAATCGCGGACTCGCAAACACTCGCGAAATCACGGACTTGTGAACACTCGCGAAATCGCGGACTTGCAAACACTCGCGAAATCGCGGACTCGCGAACACCCGCGAAATCGCGGACTCGCAAACACTCGCGAAATCGCGGACTCGTGCACACTCGCGGACTCGAAACACTCGCGAAATCGCGGACTCGCAAACACTCGCGAAATCGCGGACTCGCGAACTCTCGCAAAATCGCGGACTCGCAAACACTCGCGAAATCGCGGACTCTCAAACACTCGCGAAATCACGGACTTGTGAACACTCGCGAAATCGCGGACTGGCAAACACTCGTGAAATCGCGGACTCGCGAACACTCGCGAAATCGCGGACTCGCGAAAGCTCGCGAAATCGCGGACTCGCGTACTCGCAATCACTCGCGAAATCGCGGACTCGCGAACACTCGCGAAATCGCGAAATCGCGGACTCGCGAAACCTCGCGAAATCGTGGACTCGCGTACTCGCAATCACTCGCGAAATCGCGGACTCGCGAACACCCGCGAAATCGCGGACTCGCAAACACTCGCAAAATCGCGGACTCGCAAACACTCGCGAACACTCGCGAAATCGCGGACTCGCGAACACTCGCGAAATCGCGGACTCTCAAACACTCGCGAAATCACGGACTTGTGAACACTCGCGAAATCGCGGACTGGCAAACACTCGCGAAATCGCGGACTCGCAATCACTCGCGAAATCGCGGACTCGCGAACACCCGCGAAATCGCGGACTCTCAAACACTCGCGAAATCACGGACTTGTGAACACTCGCGAAATCGCGGACTGGCAAACACTCGTGAAATCGCGGACTCGCGAACACTCGCGAAATCGCGGACTCGCGAAAGCTCGCGAAATCGCGGACTCGCGTACTCGCAATCACTCGCGAAATCGCGGACTCGCGAACACTCGCGAAATCGCGGACTCGCGGACTCGCGAAACCTCGCGAAATCGTGGACTCGCGTACTCGCAATCACTCGCGAAATCGCGGACTCGCAAACACTCGCGAAATCGCGGACTCGCAAACACTCGCGAAATCGCGGACTCGCGTACTCGCAATCACTCGCGAAATCGCGGACTCGCGAACACCCGCGAAATCGCGGACTCGCAAACACTCGCGAAATCGCGGACTCGCAAACACTCGCGAAATCGCGGACTCGCGAACACTCGCGAAATCGCGGACTCGCGAACACTCGCGAAATCGCGGACTCGCGAACACTCGCGAAATCGCGGACTCTCAAACACTCGCGAAATCACGGACTTGTGAACACTCGCGAAATCGCGGACTGGCAAACACTCGCGAAATCGCGGACTCGCGAACACCCGCGAAATCGCGGACTCGCAAACACTCGCGAAATCGCGGACTCGTGCACACTCGCGGACTCGAAACACTCGCGAAATCGCGGACTGGCAAACACTCGCGAAATCGCGGACTCGCGAACACCCGCGAAATCGCGGACTCTCAAACACTCGCGAAATCACGGACTTGTGAAAACTCGCGAAATCGCGGACTGGCAAACACTCGTGAAATCGCGGACTCGCGAACACTCGCGAAATCGCGGACTCGCGAAAGCTCGCGAAATCGCGGACTCGCGTACTCGCAATCACTCGCGAAATCGCGGACTCGCGAACACCCGCGAAATCGCGGACTCGCAAACACTCGCGAAACCGCGGACTCGCAAACACTCGCGAAATCGCGGACTCGCAAACACTCGCGAAATCGCGGACTCGCGAACACTCGCGAAATCGCGGACTCGCGAACACTCGCGAAATCGCGGACTCTCAAACACTCGCGAAATCACGGACTTGTGAACACTCGCGAAATCGCGGACTGGCAAACACTCGCGAAATCGCGGACTCGCGAACACCCGCGAAATCGCGGACTCGCAAACACTCGCGAAATCGCGGACTCGCGAACACCCGCGAAATCGCGGACTCGCAAACACTCGCGAAATCGCGGACTCGTGAACACTCGCGAAATTGCGGACTCGCGAACACTCGCGGACTCGCGTACTCGCAATCACTCGCGAAATCGCGGACTCGCGTACTCGCAATCACTCGCGAAATCGCGGACTCGCGAATACTGGCGAAATCGCGGACTCGCGAACACTCGCGAAATCGCGGACTCGCGTACTCACAATCACTCGCGAAATCGCGGACTCGCGAACACCCGCGACATCGCGGACTCGCAAACACTCGCGGACTCGCGAACACCCGCGAAATCGCGGACTCGCAAACACTCGCGGACTCGCAAACACTCGCGAAATCGCGGACTCGCGTACTCGCAATCACTCGCGAAATCGCGGACTCGCGAACACCCGCGAAATCGCGGACTCGCAAACACTCGCGAAATCGCGGACTCGCGAACACTCGCGAAATCGCGGACTCGCGAACACTCGCGAAATCGCGGACTCGCGAACACTCGCGAAATCGCGGACTCTCAAACACTCGCGAAATCACGGACTTGTGAACACTCGCGAAATCGCGGACTCGCGAACACCCGCGAAATCGCGGACTCGCAAACACTCGCGAAATCGCGGACTCGTGCACACTCGCGGACTCGCAAACACTCGCGAAATCGCGGACTCGCAAACACTCGCGAAATCGCGGACTCGCGAACTCTCGCAAAATCGCGGACTCGCAAACACTCGCGAAATCGCGGACCCTCGAACACTCGCGAACACCCGCGAAATCGCGGACTCGCAAACACTCGCGAAATCGCGGTCTCGCGAACACTCGCGAAATCGCGGACTCTCAAACACTCGCGAAATCACGGACTTGTGAACACTCGCGAAATCGCGGACTGGCAAACACTCGTGAAATCGCGGACTCGCGAACACTCGCGAAATCGCGGACTCGCGAAAGCTCGCGAAATCGCGGACTCGCGTACTCGCAATCACTCGCGAAATCGCGGACTCGCGAACACTCGCGAAATCGCGGACTCGCGAAATCGCGAAATCGCGGACTCGCGAAACCTCGCGAAATAGAGGACTCGCGTACTCGCAATCACTCGCGAAATCGCGGACTCGCAAACACTCGCGAAATCGCGGACTCGCAAACACTCGCGAAATCGCGGACTCGCGTACTCGCAATCACTCGCGAAATCGCGGACTCGCGAACACCCGCGAAATCGCGGACTCTCAAACACTCGCGAAATCACGGACTTGTGAAAACTCGCGAAATCGCGGACTGGCAAACACTCGTGAAATCGCGGACTCGCGAACACTCGCGAAATCGCGGACTCGCGAAAGCTCGCGAAATCGCGGACTCGCGTACTCGCAATCACTCGCGAAATCGCGGACTCGCGGACTCGCGAAATCGCGAAATCGCGGACTCGCGAAACCTCGCGAAATCGTGGACTCGCGTACTCGCAATCACTCGCGAAATCACGGACTCGCAAACACTCGCGAAATCGCGGACTCGCAAACACTCGCGAAATCGCGGACTCGCAAACACTCGCGAAATCGCGGACTCGCAAACACTCGCGAAATCGCGGACTCGCAAACACTCGCGAAATCGCGGACTCGCAAACACTCGCGAAATCGCGGACTCGCAAACACTCGCGAAATCGCGGACTCGCAAACACTCGCGGACTCGCAAACACTCGCGAAATCGCGGACTCGCGTACTCGCAATCACTCGCGAAATCGCGGACTCGCGAACACCCGCGAAATCGCGGACTCGTGAACACTCGCGAAATCGCGGACTCGCAAACACTCGCGAAATCACGGACTTGTGAACACTCGCGAAATCGCGGACTGGCAAACACTCGCGAAATCGCGGACTCGCGAACACCCGCGAAATCGCGGACTCGCAAACACTCGCGAAATCGCGGACTCGTGCACACTCGCGGACTCGAAACACTCGCGAAATCGCGGACTCGCAAACACTCGCGAAATCGCGGACTCGCGAACTCTCGCAAAATCGCGGACTCGCAAACACTCGCGAAATCGCGGACCCTCGAACACTCGCGAACACCCGCGAAATCGCGGACTCGCAAACACTCGCGAAATCGCGGACTCGCGAACACTCGCGAAATCGCGGACTCTCAAACACTCGCGAAATCACGGACTTGTGAACACTCGCGAAATCGCGGACTGGCAAACACTCGTGAAATCGCGGACTCGCGAACACTCGCGAAATCGCGGACTCGCGAAAGCTCGCGAAATCGCGGACTCGCGTACTCGCAATCACTCGCGAAATCGCGGACTCGCGAACACTCGCGAAATCGCGGACTCGCGAAACCTCGCGAAATCGTGGACTCGCGTACTCGCAATCACTCGCGAAATCGCGGACTCGCGAACGCCCGCGAAATCGCGGACTCGCAAACACTCGCAAAATCGCGGACTCGCAAACACTCGCGAACACTCGCGAAATCGCGGACTCGCGAACACTCGCGAAATCGCGGACTCTCAAACACTCGCGAAATCACGGACTTGTGAACACTCGCGAAATCGCGGACTGGCAAACACTCGCGAAATCGCGGACTCGCAATCACTCGCGAAATCGCGGACTCGCGAACACCCGCGAAATCGCGGACTCTCAAACACTCGCGAAATCACGGACTTGTGAACACTCGCGAAATCGCGGACTGGCAAACACTCGTGAAATCGCGGACTCGCGAACACTCGCGAAATCGCGGACTCGCGAAAGCTCGCGAAATCGCGGACTCGCGTACTCGCAATCACTCGCGAAATCGCGGACTCGCGAACACTCGCGAAATCGCGGACTCGCGGACTCGCGAAACCTCGCGAAATCGTGGACTCGCGTACTCGCAATCACTCGCGAAATCGCGGACTCGCAAACACTCGCGAAATCGCGGACTCGCGTACTCGCAATCACTCGCGAAATCGCGGACTCGCGAACACCCGCGAAATCGGGGACTCGCAAACACTCGCGAAATCGCGGACTCGCAAACACTCGCGAAATCGCGGACTCGCGAACACTCGCGAAATCGCGGACTCGCGAAAGCTCGCGAAATCGCGGACTCGCGTACTCGCAATCACTCGCGAAATCGCGGACTCGCAAACACTCGCGAAATCGCGGACTCGCGTACTCGCAATCACTCGCGAAATCGCGGACTCGCGAACACCCGCGAAATCGGGGACTCGCAAACACTCGCGAAATCGCGGACTCGCAAACACTCGCGAAATCGCGGACTCGCGAACACTCGCGAAATCGCGGACTCGCGAACACTCGCGAAATCGCGGACTCGCGAACACTCGCGAAATCGCGGACTCTCAAACACTCGCGAAATCACGGACTTGTGAACACTCGCGAAATCGCGGACTGGCAAACACTCGCGAAATCGCGGACTCGCGAACACCCGCGAAATCGCGGACTCGCAAACACTCGCGAAATCGCGGACTCGTGCACACTCGCGGACTCGAAACACTCGCGAAATCGCGGACTCGCAAACACTCGCGAAATCGCGGACTCGCGAACACCCGCGAAATCGCGGACTCTCAAACACTCGCGAAATCACGGACTTGTGAAAACTCGCGAAATCGCGGACTGGCAAACACTCGTGAAATCGCGGACTCGCAAACACTCGCGAACACTCGCGAAATCGCGGACTCGCGAACACTCGCGAAATCGCGGACTCTCAAACACTCGCGAAATCACGGACTTGTGAACACTCGCGAAATCGCGGACTGGCAAACACTCGCGAAATCGCGGACTCGCAATCACTCGCGAAATCGCGGACTCGCGAACACCCGCGAAATCGCGGACTCTCAAACACTCGCGAAATCACGGACTTGTGAACACTCGCGAAATCGCGGACTGGCAAACACTCGTGAAATCGCGGACTCGCGAACACTCGCGAAATCGCGGACTCGCGAAAGCTCGCGAAATCGCGGACTCGCGTACTCGCAATCACTCGCGAAATCGCGGACTCGCGAACACTCGCGAAATCGCGGACTCGCGGACTCGCGAAACCTCGCGAAATCGTGGACTCGCGTACTCGCAATCACTCGCGAAATCGCGGACTCGCAAACACTCGCGAAATCGCGGACTCGCAAACACTCGCGAAATCGCGGACTCGCGTACTCGCAATCACTCGCGAAATCGCGGACTCGCGAACACCCGCGAAATCGCGGACTCGCAAACACTCGCGAAATCGCGGACTCGCAAACACTCGCGAAATCGCGGACTCGCGAACACTCGCGAAATCGCGGACTCGCGAACACTCGCGAAATCGCGGACTCGCGAACACTCGCGAAATCGCGGACTCGCAAACACTCGCGAAATCGCGGACTCGCAAACACTCGCGAAATCGCGGACTCGTGAACACTCGCGAAATCGCGGACTCTCAAACACTCGCGAAATCACGGACTTGTGAACACTCGCGAAATCGCGGACTGGCAAACACTCGCGAAATCGCGGACTCGCAAACACTCGCGAAATCGCGGACTCGCGAACACTCGCGAAATCGCGGACTCGCGAAACCTCGCGAAATCGTGGACTCGCGAAATCGCGGACTCGCAAACACTCGCAAAATCGCGGACTCGCAAACACTCGCGAACACTCGCGAAATCGCGGACTCGCGAACACTCGCGAAATCGCGGACTCTCAAACACTCGCGAAATCACGGACTTGTGAACACTCGCGAAATCGCGGACTGGCAAACACTCGCGAAATCGCGGACTCGCAAACACTCGCGAAATCGCGGACTCGTGAACACTCGCGAAATCGCGGACTCGTGAACACTCGCGGACTCGCAAACACTCGCGAAATCGCGGACTCGCGAACACTCGCAAAATCGCGAAATCGCGGACACTCGCGAAATCGCGGACTCGCAAACACTCGCGAAATCGCGGACTCGCGAACACTCGCGAAATCGCGGACTCTCGAACTCTCGCGAACACCCGCGAAATCGCGGACTCGCAAACACTCGCGAAATCGCGGACTCGCAAACACTCGTGAAATCGCGGACTCGCGAACACTCGCGAAATCGCGGACTCGCGAAATCGCGGACTCGCAAACACTCGCGAAATCGCGGACTCGCAAACACTCGCGAAATCGCGGACTCGCAAACACTCGCGAAATCGCGGACTCGCGTACTCGCGCAAACTCGCGAAATCGCGGACTCGCGAACACCCGCGAAATCGCGGACTCGCAAACACTCGCGAAATCGCGCACTCGCGAACACTCGGGAAATCGCGGACTCGCAAACACTCGCGAAATCGCGGACTCGCGTACTCACAATCACTCGCGAAATCGCGGACTCGCGAACACTCGCGAAATCGCGGACTCTCGAACACCCGCGAAATCGCGGACTCGCGAACACTCGCGAAATCGCGGACTCTCAAACACTCGCGAAATCACGGACTTCTGAACACTCGCGAAATCGCGGACTGGCAAACACTCGCGAAATCGCGGACTCGCGAACACCCGCGAAATCGCGGACTCGCAAACACTCGCGAAATCGCGGACTCGCAAACACTCGCGAAATCGCGGACTCGTGAACACTCGCGAAATTGCGGACTCGCGAACACTCGCGAAATCGCGGACTCGCGTACTCGCAATCACTCGCGAAATCGCGGACTCGCGAACACTCGCGAAATCGCAGACTCGCGTACTCGCAATCACTCGCGAAATCGCGGACTCGCGAATACTGGCGAAATCGCGGACTCGCGAACACTCGCGAAATCGCGGACTCGCGTACTCACAATCACTCGCGAAATCGCGGACTCGCGAACACCCGCGACATCGCGGACTCGCAAACACTCGCGAAATCGCGGACTCGCGAACACCCGCGAAATCGCGGACTCGCAAACACTCGCGAAATCGCGGACTCGCGTACTCGCAATCACTCGCGAAATCGCGGACTCGCGAACACCCGCGAAATCGCGGACTCGCAAACACTCGCGAAATCGCGGACTGGCAAACAGTCGCGAAATCGCGGACTCGCGAACACTCGCGAAATCGCGCACTCGCGAACACTCGCGAAATCGCGGACTCGCAAACACTCGCGAAATCACGGACTTGTGAACACTCGCGAAATCGCGGACTCGCAAACACTCGCGAAATCGCGGACTCACGAACACCCGCGAAATCGCGGACTCGCAAACACTCGCGAAATCGCGGACTCGTGAACACTCGCGGACTCGCAAACACTCGCGAAATCGCGGACTCGCGAACACTCGCGGACTCGCGAACACTCGCGAAATCGCGGACACGCAAACACTCGCGAAATCGCGGACTCGCAAACACCCGCCAAATCGCGTACTCGGAAACACTCGCGAAATCGCGGACTCGCGTACTCGCAAACACTCGCGAAATCGCGGACTCGCGAACACTCGCGAAATCGCGGACTCGCGAACACTCGCGAAATCACGGACTCGCGAACACTCGCGAAATCGCGGACTCGCAAACACTCGCGAAATCGCGGACTCGCGAACACCCGCGAAATCGCGGACTCGCAAACACCCGCGAAATCGCGGACTCGCAAACACCCGCGAAATCGCGGACTCGTGAACACTCGCGGACTCGCAAACACTCGCGAAATCGCGGACTCGCGAACACCCGCGAAATCGCGGACTCGCAAACACTCGCGAAATCGCGGACTCGCGAACACTCGCGAAATCGCGGACTCGCGAACACTCGCGAAATCGCGGACTCGCAAACACTCGCGAAATCGCGGACTCGCGAACACTCGCGAAATCGCGGACTCGCGAACACTCGCGAAATCGCGGACTCGCGAAAGCTCGCGAAATCGCGTACTCGCGTACTCGCAATCACTCGCGAAATCGCGGACTCGCGAACACCCGCGAAATCGCGGACTCGCAAACACTCGCGAAATCGCGGACTCGCGTACTCGCAATCACTCGCGAAATCGCGGACTCGCGAACACCCGCGAAATCGCGGACTCGCAAACACTCGCGAAATCGCGGACTGGCAAACACTCGCGAAATCGCGGACTCGCGAACACTCGCGAAATCGCGCACTCGCGAACACTCGCGAAATCGCGGACTTGCAAACACTCGCGAAATCACGGACTTGTGAACACTCGCGAAATCGCGGACTCGCGTACTCGCAATCACTCGCGAAATCGCGGACTCGCGAACACCCGCGAAATCGCGGACTCGCGAACACCCGCCAAATCGCGTACTCGCAATCACTCGCGAAATCGCGGACTCGCCTACTCGCAAACACTCGCGAAATCGCGGACTCGCGAACACTCGCGAAATCGCGGACTCGCGAACACTCGCGAAATCACGGACTCGCGAACACTCGCGAAATCGCGGACTCGCAAACACTCGCGAAATCGCGGACTCGCGAACACCCGCGAAATCGCGGACTCGCAAACACTCGCGAAATCGCGGACTCGCAAACACTCGCGAAATCGCGGACTCGCGTACTCGCAATCACTCGCGAAATCGCGGACTCGAAATCGCGGACTCGCGAACACCCGCGAAATCGCGGACTCGCGAACACCCGCGAAATCGCGGACTCGCGAACACTCGCGAAATCGCGGACTCGCAAACACTCGCGAAATCGCGGACTCGTGAACACTCGCGAAATTGCGGACTCGCGAACACTCGCGAAATCGCGGACTCGCGTACTCGCAATCACTCGCGAAATCGCGGACTCGCGAACACTCGCGAAATCGCGGACTCGCGAAATCGCGAAACCTCGCGAAATCGTGGACTCGCGTACTCGCAATCACTCGCGAAATCACGGACTCGCAAACACTCGCGAAATCGCGGACTCGCAAACACTCGCGAAATCGCGGACTCGCGTACTCGCAATCACTCGCGAAATCGCGGACTCGCGAACACCCGCGAAATCGCGGACTCGCAAACACTCGCGAAATCGCGGACTCGCAAACACTCGCGAAATCGCGGACTCGCGAACACTCGCGAAATCGCGGACTCGCGAACACTCGCGAAATCGCGGACTCGCGAACACTCGCGAAATCGCGGACTCTCAAACACTCGCGAAATCGCGGACTTGTGAACACTCGCGAAATCGCGGACTGGCAAACACTCGCGAAATCGCGGACTCGCGAACACCAGCGAAATCGCGGACTCGCAAACACTCGCGAAATCGCGGACTCGCGAACACCCGCGAAATCGCGGACTCGCAAACACTCGCGAAATCGCGGACTCGCAAACACTCGGGAAATCGCGGACTCGTGAACACTCGCGAAATCGCGGACTCGCGAACACTCGCGAAATCGCGGACTCGCGTACTCGCAATCACTCGCGAAATCGCGGACTCGCGAACACTCGCGAAATCGCGGACTCGCGTACTCGCAATCACTCGCGAAATCGCGGACTCGCGAATACTGGCGAAATCGCGGACTCGCGAACACTCGCGAAATCGCGGACTCGCGTACTCACAATCACTCGCGAAATCGCGGACTCGCGAACACCCGCGACATCGCGGACTCGCAAACACTCGCGGACTCGCGAACACCCGCGAAATCGCGGACTCGCAAACACTCGCGGACTCGCAAACACTCGCGAAATCGCGGACTCGCGTACTCGCAATCACTCGCGAAATCGCGGACTCGCGAACACCCGGGAAATCGCGGACTCGCAAACACTCGCGAAATCGCGGACTCGCGAACACTCGCGAAATCGCGGACTCGCGAACACTCGCGAAATCGCGGACTCTCAAACACTCGCGAAATCACGGACTTGTGAACACTCGCGAAATCGCGGACTCGCGAACACCCGCGAAATCGCGGACTCGCAAACACTCGCGAAATCGCGGACTCGTGCACACTCGCGGACTCGCAAACACTCGCGAAATCGCGGACTCGCAAACACTCGCGAAATCGCGGACTCGCAAACACTCGCGAAATCGCGGACTCGCGAACTCTCGCAAAATCGCGGACTCGCAAACACTCGCGAAATCGCGGACCCTCGAACACTCGCGAACACCCGCGAAATCGCGGACTCGCAAACACTCGCGAAATCGCGGTCTCGCGAACACTCGCGAAATCGCGGACTCTCAAACACTCGCGAAATCACGGACTTGTGAACACTCGCGAAATCGCGGACTGGCAAACACTCGTGAAATCGCGGACTCGCGAACACTCGCGAAATCGCGGACTCGCGAAAGCTCGCGAAATCGCGGACTCGCGTACTCGCAATCACTCGCGAAATCGCGGACTCGCGAACACTCGCGAAATCGCGGACTCGCGAAATCGCGAAATCGCGGACTCGCGAAACCTCGCGAAATAGAGGACTCGCGTACTCGCAATCACTCGCGAAATCGCGGACTCGCAAACACTCGCGAAATCGCGGACTCGCAAACACTCGCGAAATCGCGGACTCGCGTACTCGCAATCACTCGCGAAATCGCGGACTCGCGAACACCCGCGAAATCGCGGACTCTCAAACACTCGCGTAATCACGGACTTGTGAAAACTCGCGAAATCGCGGACTGGCAAACACTCGTGAAATCGCGGACTCGCGAACACTCGCGAAATCGCGGACTCGCGAAAGCTCGCGAAATCGCGGACTCACGTACTCGCAATCACTCGCGAAATCGCGGACTCGCGAACACTCGCGAAATCGCGGACTCGCGAAATCGCGAAATCGCGGACTCGCGAAACCTCGCGAAATCGTGGACTCGCGTACTCGCAATCACTCGCGAAATCACGGACTCGCAAACACTCGCGAAATCGCGGACTCGCAAACACTCGCGAAATCGCGGACTCGCGTACTCGCAATCACTCGCGAAATCGCGGACTCGCGAACACCCGCGAAATCGCGGACTCGCGAAATCGCGGACTCGCAAACACTCGCGAAATCGCGGACTCGCGAACACTCGCGAAATCGCGGACTCGCGAACACTCGCGAAATCGCGGACTCGCGAACACTCGCGAAATCGCGGACTCGTGAACACTCGCGAAATCGCGGACTCGCAAACACTCGCGAAATCACGGACTTGTGAACACTCGCGAAATCGCGGACTGGCAAACACTCGCGAAATCGCGGACTCGCGAACACCCGCGAAATCGCGGACTCGCAAACACTCGCGAAATCGCGGACTCGTGCACACTCGCGGACTCGAAACACTCGCGAAATCGCGGACTCGCAAACACTCGCGAAATCGCAGACTCGCGAACTCTCGCAAAATCGCGGACTCGCAAACACTCGCGAAATCGCGGACCCTCGAACACTCGCGAACAACCGCGAAATCGCGGACTCGCAAACACTCGCGAAATCGCGGACTCGCGAACACTCGCGAAATCGCGGACTCTCAAACACTCGCGAAATCACGGACTTGTGAACACTCGCGAAATCGCGGACTGGCAAACACTCGTGAAATCGCGGACTCGCGAACACTCGCGAAATCGCGGACTCGCGAAAGCTCGCGAAATCGCGGACTCGCGTACTCGCAATCACTCGCGAAATCGCGGACTCGCGAACACTCGCGAAATCGCGGACTCGCGAAATCGCGAAATCGCGGACTCGCGAAACCTCGCGAAATAGAGGACTCGCGTACTCGCAATCACTCGCGAAATCGCGGACTCGCAAACACTCGCGAAATCGCGGACTCGCAAACACTCGCGAAATCGCGGACTCGCGTACTCGCAATCACTCGCGAAATCGCGGACTCGCGAACACCCGCGAAATCGCGGACTCTCAAACACTCGCGTAATCACGGACTTGTGAAAACTCGCGAAATCGCGGACTGGCAAACACTCGTGAAATCGCGGACTCGCGAACACTCGCGAAATCGCGGACTCGCGAAAGCTCGCGAAATCGCGGACTCAGGTACTCGCAATCACTCGCGAAATCGCGGACTCGCGAACACTCGCGAAATCGCGGACTCGCGAAATCGCGAAATCGCGGACTCGCGAAACCTCGCGAAATCGTGGACTCGCGTACTCGCAATCACTCGCGAAATCACGGACTCGCAAACACTCGCGAAATCGCGGACTCGCAAACACTCGCGAAATCGCGGACTCGCAAACACTCGCGAAATCGCGGACTCGCGTACTCGCAATCACTCGCGAAATCACGGACTCGCAAACACTCGCGAAATCGCGGACTCGCAAACACTCGCGAAATCGCGGACTCGCAAACACTCGCGAAATCGCGGACTCGCGTACTCGCAATCACTCGCGAAATCGCGGACTCGCGAACACCCGCGAAATCGCGGACTCGCGAAATCGCGGACTCGCAAACACTCGCGAAATCGCGGACTCGCGAACACTCGCGAAATCGCGGACTCGCGAACACTCGCGAAATCGCGGACTCGCGAACACTCGCGAAATCGCGGACTCGTGAACACTCGCGAAATCGCGGACTCGCAAACACTCGCGAAATCACGGACTTGTGAACACTCGCGAAATCGCGGACTGGCAAACACTCGCGAAATCGCGGACTCGCGAACACCCGCGAAATCGCGGACTCGCAAACACTCGCGAAATCGCGGACTCGTGCACACTCGCGGACTCGAAACACTCGCGAAATCGCGGACTCGCAAACACTCGCGAAATCGCAGACTCGCGAACTCTCGCAAAATCGCGGACTCGCAAACACTCGCGAAATCGCGGACCCTCGAACACTCGCGAACAACCGCGAAATCGCGGACTCGCAAACACTCGCGAAATCGCGGACTCGCGAACACTCGCGAAATCGCGGACTCTCAAACACTCGCGAAATCACGGACTTGTGAACACTCGCGAAATCGCGGACTGGCAAACACTCGTGAAATCGCGGACTCGCGAACACTCGCGAAATCGCGGACTCGCGAAAGCTCGCGAAATCGCGGACTCGCGTACTCGCAATCACTCGCGAAATCGCGGACTCGCGAACACTCGCGAAATCGCGAAATCGCGGACTCGCGAAACCTCGCGAAATCGTGGACTCGCGTACTCGCAATCACTCGCGAAATCGCGGACTCGCAAACACTCGCGAAATCGCGGACTCGCAGACACTAGCGAAATCGCGGACTCGCGTACTCGCGCAAACTCGCGAAATCGCGGACTCGCGAACACCCGCGAAATCGCGGACTCGCAAACACTCGCGAAATCGCGGACTCGCGTACTCGCAATCACTCGCGAAATCGCGGACTCGCGAATACTGGCGAAATCGCGGACTCGCAAACACTCGCGAAATCGCGGACTCGCGAACACCCGCCAAATCGCGGACTCTCAAACACTCGCGAAATCGCGGACTCGCAAACACTCGCGAAATCGCGGACTCGCGAACACCCGCGAAATCGCGGACTCGCAAACACTCGCGAAATCGCGGACTCGCGTACTCGCAATCACTCGCGAAATCGCGGACTCGCGAACACCCGCGAAATCCCGGACTCGCGAACACCCGCGAAATCGCGGACTCGCAAACACTCGCGAAATCGCGGACTCGCGAACACCCGCGAAATCGCGGACTCGCGAAATCGCGGACTCGCGAACACCCGCCAAATCGCGTACTCGCAATCACTCGCGAAATCGCGGACTCGCGTACTCGCAAACACTCGCGAAATCGCGGACTCGCGAACACTCGCGAAATCGCGGACTCGCGAACACTCGCGAAATCACGGACTCGCGAACACTCGCGAAATCGCGGACTCGCAAACACTCGCGAAATCGCGGACTCGCAAACACTCGCGAAATCGCGGACTCGCGTACTCGCAATCACTCGCGAAATCGCGGACTCGCGAACACCCGCGAAATCGCGGACTCGCGAACACCCGCCAAATCGCGTACTCGCAATCACTCGCGAAATCGCGGACTCGCCTACTCGCAAACACTCGCGAAATCGCGGACTCGCGAACACTCGCGAAATCGCGGACTCGCGAACACTCGCGAAATCACGGACTCGCGAACACTCGCGAAATCGCGGACTCGCAAACACTCGCGAAATCGCGGACTCGCGAACACCCGCGAAATCGCGGACTCGCAAACACTCGCGAAATCGCGGACTCGCAAACACTCGCGAAATCGCGGACTCGCGTACTCGCAATCACTCGCGAAATCGCGGACTCGAAATCGCGGACTCGCGAACACCCGCGAAATCGCGGACTCGCGAACACCCGCGAAATCGCGGACTCGCGAACACTCGCGAAATCGCGGACTCGCAAACACTCGCGAAATCGCGGACTCGTGAACACTCGCGAAATTGCGGACTCGCGAACACTCGCGAAATCGCGGACTCGCGTACTCGCAATCACTCGCGAAATCGCGGACTCGCGAACACTCGCGAAATCGCGGACTCGCGAAATCGCGAAACCTCGCGAAATCGTGGACTCGCGTACTCGCAATCACTCGCGAAATCACGGACTCGCAAACACTCGCGAAATCGCGGACTCGCAAACACTCGCGAAATCGCGGACTCGCGTACTCGCAATCACTCGCGAAATCGCGGACTCGCGAACACCCGCGAAATCGCGGACTCGCAAACACTCGCGAAATCGCGGACTCGCAAACACTCGCGAAATCGCGGACTCGCGAACACTCGCGAAATCGCGGACTCGCGAACACTCGCGAAATCGCGGACTCGCGAACACTCGCGAAATCGCGGACTCTCAAACACTCGCGAAATCGCGGACTTGTGAACACTCGCGAAATCGCGGACTGGCAAACACTCGCGAAATCGCGGACTCGCGAACACCAGCGAAATCGCGGACTCGCAAACACTCGCGAAATCGCGGACTCGCGAACACCCGCGAAATCGCGGACTCGCAAACACTCGCGAAATCGCGGACTCGCAAACACTCGGGAAATCGCGGACTCGTGAACACTCGCGAAATCGCGGACTCGCGAACACTCGCGAAATCGCGGACTCGCGTACTCGCAATCACTCGCGAAATCGCGGACTCGCGAACACTCGCGAAATCGCGGACTCGCGTACTCGCAATCACTCGCGAAATCGCGGACTCGCGAATACTGGCGAAATCGCGGACTCGCGAACACTCGCGAAATCGCGGACTCGCGTACTCACAATCACTCGCGAAATCGCGGACTCGCGAACACCCGCGACATCGCGGACTCGCAAACACTCGCGGACTCGCGAACACCCGCGAAATCGCGGACTCGCAAACACTCGCGGACTCGCAAACACTCGCGAAATCGCGGACTCGCGTACTCGCAATCACTCGCGAAATCGCGGACTCGCGAACACCCGGGAAATCGCGGACTCGCAAACACTCGCGAAATCGCGGACTCGCGAACACTCGCGAAATCGCGGACTCGCGAACACTCGCGAAATCGCGGACTCGCGAACACTCGCGAAATCGCGGACTCTCAAACACTCGCGAAATCACGGACTTGTGAACACTCGCGAAATCGCGGACTCGCGAACACCCGCGAAATCGCGGACTCGCAAACACTCGCGAAATCGCGGACTCGTGCACACTCGCGGACTCGCAAACACTCGCGAAATCGCGGACTCGCAAACACTCGCGAAATCGCGGACTCGCAAACACTCGCGAAATCGCGGACTCGCGAACTCTCGCAAAATCGCGGACTCGCAAACACTCGCGAAATCGCGGACCCTCGAACACTCGCGAACACCCGCGAAATCGCGGACTCGCAAACACTCGCGAAATCGCGGTCTCGCGAACACTCGCGAAATCGCGGACTCTCAAACACTCGCGAAATCACGGACTTGTGAACACTCGCGAAATCGCGGACTGGCAAACACTCGTGAAATCGCGGACTCGCGAACACTCGCGAAATCGCGGACTCGCGAAAGCTCGCGAAATCGCGGACTCGCGTACTCGCAATCACTCGCGAAATCGCGGACTCGCGAACACTCGCGAAATCGCGGACTCGCGAAATCGCGAAATCGCGGACTCGCGAAACCTCGCGAAATAGAGGACTCGCGTACTCGCAATCACTCGCGAAATCGCGGACTCGCAAACACTCGCGAAATCGCGGACTCGCAAACACTCGCGAAATCGCGGACTCGCGTACTCGCAATCACTCGCGAAATCGCGGACTCGCGAACACCCGCGAAATCGCGGACTCTCAAACACTCGCGTAATCACGGACTTGTGAAAACTCGCGAAATCGCGGACTGGCAAACACTCGTGAAATCGCGGACTCGCGAACACTCGCGAAATCGCGGACTCGCGAAAGCTCGCGAAATCGCGGACTCACGTACTCGCAATCACTCGCGAAATCGCGGACTCGCGAACACTCGCGAAATCGCGGACTCGCGAAATCGCGAAATCGCGGACTCGCGAAACCTCGCGAAATCGTGGACTCGCGTACTCGCAATCACTCGCGAAATCACGGACTCGCAAACACTCGCGAAATCGCGGACTCGCAAACACTCGCGAAATCGCGGACTCGCGTACTCGCAATCACTCGCGAAATCGCGGACTCGCGAACACCCGCGAAATCGCGGACTCGCGAAATCGCGGACTCGCAAACACTCGCGAAATCGCGGACTCGCGAACACTCGCGAAATCGCGGACTCGCGAACACTCGCGAAATCGCGGACTCGCGAACACTCGCGAAATCGCGGACTCGTGAACACTCGCGAAATCGCGGACTCGCAAACACTCGCGAAATCACGGACTTGTGAACACTCGCGAAATCGCGGACTGGCAAACACTCGCGAAATCGCGGACTCGCGAACACCCGCGAAATCGCGGACTCGCAAACACTCGCGAAATCGCGGACTCGTGCACACTCGCGGACTCGAAACACTCGCGAAATCGCGGACTCGCAAACACTCGCGAAATCGCAGACTCGCGAACTCTCGCAAAATCGCGGACTCGCAAACACTCGCGAAATCGCGGACCCTCGAACACTCGCGAACAACCGCGAAATCGCGGACTCGCAAACACTCGCGAAATCGCGGACTCGCGAACACTCGCGAAATCGCGGACTCTCAAACACTCGCGAAATCACGGACTTGTGAACACTCGCGAAATCGCGGACTGGCAAACACTCGTGAAATCGCGGACTCGCGAACACTCGCGAAATCGCGGACTCGCGAAAGCTCGCGAAATCGCGGACTCGCGTACTCGCAATCACTCGCGAAATCGCGGACTCGCGAACACTCGCGAAATCGCGGACTCGCGAAATCGCGAAATCGCGGACTCGCGAAACCTCGCGAAATAGAGGACTCGCGTACTCGCAATCACTCGCGAAATCGCGGACTCGCAAACACTCGCGAAATCGCGGACTCGCAAACACTCGCGAAATCGCGGACTCGCGTACTCGCAATCACTCGCGAAATCGCGGACTCGCGAACACCCGCGAAATCGCGGACTCTCAAACACTCGCGTAATCACGGACTTGTGAAAACTCGCGAAATCGCGGACTGGCAAACACTCGTGAAATCGCGGACTCGCGAACACTCGCGAAATCGCGGACTCGCGAAAGCTCGCGAAATCGCGGACTCAGGTACTCGCAATCACTCGCGAAATCGCGGACTCGCGAACACTCGCGAAATCGCGGACTCGCGAAATCGCGAAATCGCGGACTCGCGAAACCTCGCGAAATCGTGGACTCGCGTACTCGCAATCACTCGCGAAATCACGGACTCGCAAACACTCGCGAAATCGCGGACTCGCAAACACTCGCGAAATCGCGGACTCGCAAACACTCGCGAAATCGCGGACTCGCGTACTCGCAATCACTCGCGAAATCGCGGACTCGCGAACACCCGCGAAATCGCGGACTCGCGAAATCGCGGACTCGCAAACACTCGCGAAATCGCGGACTCGCGAACACTCGCGAAATCGCGGACTCGCGAACACTCGCGAAATCGCGGACTCGCGAACACTCGCGAAATCGCGGACTCGTGAACACTCGCGAAATCGCGGACTCGCAAACACTCGCGAAATCACGGACTTGTGAACACTCGCGAAATCGCGGACTGGCAAACACTCGCGAAATCGCGGACTCGCGAACACCCGCGAAATCGCGGACTCGCAAACACTCGCGAAATCGCGGACTCGTGCACACTCGCGGACTCGAAACACTCGCGAAATCGCGGACTCGCAAACACTCGCGAAATCGCAGACTCGCGAACTCTCGCAAAATCGCGGACTCGCAAACACTCGCGAAATCGCGGACCCTCGAACACTCGCGAACAACCGCGAAATCGCGGACTCGCAAACACTCGCGAAATCGCGGACTCGCGAACACTCGCGAAATCGCGGACTCTCAAACACTCGCGAAATCACGGACTTGTGAACACTCGCGAAATCGCGGACTGGCAAACACTCGTGAAATCGCGGACTCGCGAACACTCGCGAAATCGCGGACTCGCGAAAGCTCGCGAAATCGCGGACTCGCGTACTCGCAATCACTCGCGAAATCGCGGACTCGCGAACACTCGCGAAATCGCGAAATCGCGGACCCGCGAAACCTCGCGAAATCGTGGACTCGCGTACTCGCAATCACTCGCGAAATCGCGGACTCGCAAACACTCGCGAAATCGCGGACTCGCAGACACTAGCGAAATCGCGGACTCGCGTACTCGCGCAAACTCGCGAAATCGCGGACTCGCGAACACCCGCGAAATCGCGGACTCGCAAACACTCGCGAAATCGCGGACTCGCGTACTCGCAATCACTCGCGAAATCGCGGACTCGCGAATACTGGCGAAATCGCGGACTCGCAAACACTCGCGAAATCGCGGACTCGCGAACACCCGCCAAATCGCGGACTCTCAAACACTCGCGAAATCGCGGACTCGCAAACACTCGCGAAATCGCGGACTCGCGTACTCACAATCACTCGCGAAAACGCGGACTCGCGAACACCCGCGAAGTCGCGGACTCGCAAACACTCGCGAAATCGCGGACTCGCGTACTCACAATCACTCGCGAAATCGCGGACTCGCGAACACCCGCGAAGTCGCGGACTCGCAAACACTCGCGAAATCGCGGACTCTCGAACACTCGCGAAATCGCGGACTCGCGAACACTCGCGAAATCGCGGACTCTCAAACACTCGCGAAATCACGGACTTGTGAACACTCGCGAAATCGCGGACTCGCGTACTCGCAATCACTCGCGAAATCGCGGACTCGCGAACACCCGCGAAATCGCGGACTCGCGAAATCGCGGACTCGCAAACACTCGCGAAATCGCGGACTCGCGAACACTCGCGAAATCGCGGACTCGCGAACACTCGCGAAATCGCGGACTCGCGAACACTCGCGAAATCGCGGACTCGTGAACACTCGCGAAATCGCGGACTCGCAAACACTCGCGAAATCACGGACTTGTGAACACTCGCGAAATCGCGGACTGGCAAACACTCGCGAAATCGCGGACTCGCGAACACCCGCGAAATCGCGGACTCGCAAACACTCGCGAAATCGCGGACTCGTGCACACTCGCGGACTCGAAACACTCGCGAAATCGCGGACTCGCAAACACTCGCGAAATCGCGGGCTCGCGAACTCTCGCAAAATCGCGGACTCGCAAACACTCGCGAAATCGCGGACCCTCGAACACTCGCGAACAACCGCGAAATCGCGGACTCGCAAACACTCGCGAAATCGCGGACTCGCGAACACTCGCGAAATCGCGGACTCTCAAACACTCGCGAAATCACGGACTTGTGAACACTCGCGAAATCGCGGACTGGCAAACACTCGTGAAATCGCGGACTCGCGAACACTCGCGAAATCGCGGACTCGCGAAAGCTCGCGAAATCGCGGACTCGCGTACTCGCAATCACTCGCGAAATCGCGGACTCGCGAACACCCGCGAAATCGCGGACTCTCAAACACTCGCGTAATCACGGACTTGTGAAAACTCGCGAAATCGCGGACTGGCAAACACTCGTGAAATCGCGGACTCGCGAACACTCGCGAAATCGCGGACTCGCGAAAGCTCGCGAAATCGCGGACTCACGTACTCGCAATCACTCGCGAAATCGCGGACTCGCGAACACTCGCGAAATCGCGGACTCGCGAAATCGCGAAATCGCGGACTCGCGAAACCTCGCGAAATCGTGGACTCGCGTACTCGCAATCACTCGCGAAATCACGGACTCGCAAACACTCGCGAAATCGCGGACTCGCGTACTCGCAATCACTCGCGAAATCGCGTACTCGCAATCACCCGCGAAATCGCGGACTCGCGAACACCCGCGAAATCGCGGACTCGCGAAATCGCGGACTCGCAAACACTCGCGAAATCGCGGACTCGCGAACACTCGCGAAATCGCGGACTCGCGAACACTCGCGAAATCGCGGACTCGCGAACACTCGCGAAATCGCGGACTCGTGAACACTCGCGAAATCGCGGACTCGCAAACACTCGCGAAATCACGGACTTGTGAACACTCGCGAAATCGCGGACTGGCAAACACTCGCGAAATCGCGGACTCGCGAACACCCGCGAAATCGCGGACTCGCAAACACTCGCGAAATCGCGGACTCGTGCACACTCGCGGACTCGAAACACTCGCGAAATCGCGGACTCGCAAACACTCGCGAAATCGCAGACTCGCGAACTCTCGCAAAATCGCGGACTCGCAAACACTCGCGAAATCGCGGACCCTCGAACACTCGCGAACAACCGCGAAATCGCGGACTCGCAAACACTCGCGAAATCGCGGACTCGCGAACACTCGCGAAATCGCGGACTCTCAAACACTCGCGAAATCACGGACTTGTGAACACTCGCGAAATCGCGGACTGGCAAACACTCGTGAAATCGCGGACTCGCGAACACTCGCGAAATCGCGGACTCGCGAAAGCTCGCGAAATCGCGGACTCGCGTACTCGCAATCACTCGCGAAATCGCGGACTCGCGAACACTCGCGAAATCGCGAAATCGCGGACTCGCGAAACCTCGCGAAATCGTGGACTCGCGTACTCGCAATCACTCGCGAAATCGCGGACTCGCAAACACTCGCGAAATCGCGGACTCGCAGACACTAGCGAAATCGCGGACTCGCGTACTCGCGCAAACTCGCGAAATCGCGGACTCGCGAACACCCGCGAAATCGCGGACTCGCAAACACTCGCGAAATCGCGGACTCGCGTACTCGCAATCACTCGCGAAATCGCGGACTCGCGAATACTGGCGAAATCGCGGACTCGCAAACACTCGCGAAATCGCGGACTCGCGAACACCCGCCAAATCGCGGACTCTCAAACACTCGCGAAATCGCGGACTCGCGAAACCTCGCGAAATCGTGGACTCGCGTACTCGCAATCACTCGCGAAATCGCGGACTCGCAAACACTCGCGAAATCGCGGACTCGCAAACACTCGCGAAATCGCGGACTCGCGTACTCGCAATCACTCGCGAAATCGCGGACTCGCGAACACCCGCGAAATCGCGGACTCGCAAACACTCGCGAAATCGCGGACTCTCGAACACTCGCGAAATCGCGGACTCGCGAACACTCGCGAAATCGCGGACTCTCAAACACTCGCGAAATCACGGACTTGTGAACACTCGCGAAATCGCGGCCTGGCAAACACCCGCGAAATCGCGGACTCTCAAACACTCGCGAAATCGCGGACTCGCAAACACTCGCGAAATCGCGGACTCGCGAACACTCGCGAAATCGCGGACTCGCAAACACTCGCAAAATCGCGGACTCGCAAACACTCGCGAACACTCGCGAAATCGCGGACTCGCGAACACTCGCGAAATCGCGGACTCTCAAACACTCGCGAAATCACGGACTTGTGAACACTCGCGAAATCGCGGACTGGCAAACACTCGCGAAATCGCGGACTCGCAATCACTCGCGAAATCGCGGACTCGCGAACACCCGCGAAATCGCGGACTCTCAAACACTCGCGAAATCACGGACTTGTGAACACTCGTGAAATCGCGGACTGGCAAACACTCGTGAAATCGCGGACTCGCGAACACTCGCGAAATCGCGGACTCGCGAAAGCTCGCGAAATCGCGGACTCGCGTACTCGCAATCACTCGCGAAATCGCGGACTCGCGAACACTCGCGAAATCGCGGACTCGCGGACTCGCGAAACCTCGCGAAATCGTGGACTCGCGTACTCGCAATCACTCGCGAAATCGCGGACTCGCAAACACTCGCGAAATCGCGGACTCGCAAACACTCGCGAAATCGCGGACTCGCGTACTCGCAATCACTCGCGAAATCGCGGACTCGCGAACACCCGCGAAATCGCGGACTCGCAAACACTCGCGAAATCGCGGACTCGCAAACACTCGCGAAATCGCGGACTCGCGAACACTCGCGAAATCGCGGACTCGCGAACACTCGCGAAATCGCGGACTCGCGAACACTCGCGAAATCGCGGACTCTCAAACACTCGCGAAATCACGGACTTGTGAACACTCGCGAAATCGCGGACTGGCAAACACTCGCGAAATCGCGGACTCGCGAACACCCGCGAAATCGCGGACTCGCAAACACTCGCGAAATCGCGGACTCGTGCACACTCGCGGACTCGAAACACTCGCGAAATCGCGGACTCGCAAACACTCGCGAAATCGCAGACTCACGAACTCTCGCAAAATCGCGGACTCGCAAACACTCGCGAAATCGCGGACCCTCGAACACTCGCGAACACCCGCGAAATCGCGGACTCGCAAACACTCGCGAAATCGCGGACTCGCGAACACTCGCGAAATCGCGGACTCTCAAACACTCGCGAAATCACGGACTTGTGAACACTCGCGAAATCGCGGACTCGCAAACACTCGCGAAATCGCGGACTCGCGAACACTCGCGAAATCGCGGACTCGCGAACACTCGCGAAATCGCGGACTCGCGAACACTCGCGAAATCGCGGACTCTCAAACACTCGCGAAATCACGGACTTGTGAACACTCGCGAAATCGCGGACTGGCAAACACTCGCGAAATCGCGGACTCGCGAACACCCGCGAAATCGCGGACTCGCAAACACTCGCGAAATCGCGGACTCGTGCACACTCGCGGACTCGAAACACTCGCGAAATCGCGGACTCGCAAACACTCGCGAAATCGCAGACTCGCGAACTCTCGCAAAATCGCGGACTCGCAAACACTCGCGAAATCGCGGACCCTCGAACACTCGCGAACACCCGCGAAATCGCGGACTCGCAAACACTCGCGAAATCGCGGACTCGCGAACACTCGCGAAATCGCGGACTCTCAAACACTCGCGAAATCACGGACTTGTGAACACTCGCGAAATCGCGGACTCGCAAACACTCGTGAAATCGCGGACTCGCGAACACTCGCGAAATCGCGGACTCGCGAAAGCTCGCGAAATCGCGGACTCGCGTACTCGCAATCACTCGCGAAATCGCGGACTCGCGAACACTCGCGAAATCGCGAAATCGCGGACTCGCGAAACCTCGCGAAATCGTGGACTCGCGTACTCGCAATCACTCGCGAAATCGCGGACTCGCAAACACTCGCGAACACTCGCGAAATCGCGGACTCGCGAACACTCGCGAAATCGCGGACTCTCAAACACTCGCGAAATCACGGACTTGTGAACACTCGCGAAATCGCGGACTGGCAAACACTCGCGAAATCGCGGACTCGCAAACACTCGCGAAATCGCGGACTCGTGAACACTCGCGAAATCGCGGACTCGTGAACACTCGCGGACTCGCAAACACTCGCGAAATCGCGGACTCGCGAACACTCGCAAAATCGCGAAATCGCGGACACTCGCGAAATCGCGGACTCGCAAACACTCGCGAAATCGCGGACTCGCGAACACTCGCGAAATCGCGGACTCTCGAACTCTCGCGAACACCCGCGAAATCGCGGACTCGCAAACACTCGCGAAATCGCGGACTCGCAAACACTCGCGAAATCGCGGACTCGCGAAATCGCGGACTCGCAAACACTCGGGAAATCGCGGACTCGCAAACACTCGCGAAATCGCGGACTCGCAAACACTCGCGAAATCGCGGACTCGCGAACACTCGCGAAATCGCGGACTCGCGAAATCGCGGACTCGCAAACACTCGCGAAATCGCGGACTCGCAAACACTCGCGAAATCGCGGACTCGCAGACACTAGCGAAATCGCGGACTCGCGTACTCGCGCAAACTCGCGAAATCGCGGACTCGCGAACACCCGCGAAATCGCGGACTCGCAAACACTCGCGAAATCGCGGACTCGCGTACTCGCAATCACTCGCGAAATCGCGGACTCGCGAATACTGGCGAAATCGCGGACTCGCAAACACTCGCGAAATCGCGGACTCGCGAACACCCGCCAAATCGCGGACTCTCAAACACTCGCGAAATCGCGGACTCGCAAACACTCGCGAAATCGCGGACTCGCGTACTCACAATCACTCGCGAAAACGCGGACTCGCGAACACCCGCGAAGTCGCGGACTCGCAAACACTCGCGAAATCGCGGACTCGCGTACTCACAATCACTCGCGAAATCGCGGACTCGCGAACACCCGCGAAGTCGCGGACTCGCAAACACTCGCGAAATCGCGGACTCTCGAACACTCGCGAAATCGCGGACTCGCGAACACTCGCGAAATCGCGGACTCTCAAACACTCGCGAAATCACGGACTTGTGAACACTCGCGAAATCGCGGCCTGGCAAACACCCGCGAAATCGCGGACTCTCAAACACTCGCGAAATCGCGGACTCGCAAACACTCGCGAAATCGCGGACTCGCGAACACTCGCGAAATCGCGGACTCGCAAACACTCGCAAAATCGCGGACTCGCAAACACTCGCGAACACTCGCGAAATCGCGGACTCGCGAACACTCGCGAAATCGCGGACTCTCAAACACTCGCGAAATCACGGACTTGTGAACACTCGCGAAATCGCGGACTGGCAAACACTCGCGAAATCGCGGACTCGCAATCACTCGCGAAATCGCGGACTCGCGAACACCCGCGAAATCGCGGACTCTCAAACACTCGCGAAATCGCGGACTGGCAAACACTCGCGAAATCGCGGACTCGCAAACACTCGTGAAATCGCGGACTCGCGAACACTCGCGAAATCGCGGACTCGCGAAAGCTCGCGAAATCGCGGACTCGCGTACTCGCAATCACTCGCGAAATCGCGGACTCGCGAACACTCGCGAAATCGCGAAATCGCGGACTCGCGAAACCTCGCGAAATCGTGGACTCGCGTACTCGCAATCACACGCGAAATCGCGGACTCGCAAACACTCGCGAACACTCGCGAAATCGCGGACTCGCGAACACTCGCGAAATCGCGGACTCTCAAACACTCGCGAAATCACGGACTTGTGAACACTCGCGAAATCGCGGACTGGCAAACACTCGCGAAATCGCGGACTCGCAAACACTCGCGAAATCGCGAACTCGTGAACACTCGCGAAATCGCGGACTCGTGAACACTCGCGGACTCGCAAACACTCGCGAAATCGCGGACTCGCGAACACTCGCAAAATCGCGAAATCGCGGACACTCGCGAAATCGCGGACTCGCAAACACTCGCGAAATCGCGGACTCGCGAACACTCGCGAAATCGCGGACTCTCGAACTCTCGCGAACACCCGCGAAATCGCGGACTCGCAAACACTCGCGAAATCGCGGACTCGCAAACACTCGCGAAATCGCGGACTCGCGAACACTCGCGAAATCGCGGACTCGCGAAATCGCGGACTCGCAAACACTCGCGAAATCGCGGACTCGCAAACACTCGCGAAATCGCGGACTCGCAAACACTCGCGAAATCGCGGACTCGCGAACACTCGCGAAATCGCGGACTCGCGAAATCGCGGACTCGCAAACACTCGCGAAATCGCGGACTCGCAAACACTCGCGAAATCGCGGACTCGCAGACACTAGCGAAATCGCGGACTCGCGTACTCGCGCAAACTCGCGAAATCGCGGACTCGCGAACATCCGCGAAATCGCGGACTCGCAAACACTCGCGAAATCGCGCACTCGCGAACACTCGGGAAATCGCGGACTCGCAAACACTCGCGAAATCGCGGACTCGCGTACTCGCAATCACTCGCGAAATCGCGGACTCGCGAATACTGGCGAAATCGCGGACTCGCAAACACTCGCGAAATCGCGGACTCGCGAACACCCGCCAAATCGCGGACTCTCAAACACTCGCGAAATCGCGGACTCGCAAACACTCGCGAAATCGCGGACTCGCGTACTCACAATCACTCGCCAAAACGCGGACTCGCGAACACCCGCGAAGTCGCGGACTCGCAAACACTCGCGAAATCGCGGACTCGCGTACTCACAATCACTCGCGAAATCGCGGACTCGCGAACACCCGCGAAGTCGCGGACTCGCAAACACTCGCGAAATCGCGGACTCTCGAACACTCGCGAAATCGCGGACTCGCGAACACTCGCGAAATCGCGGACTCTCAAACACTCGCGAAATCACGGACTTGTGAACACTCGCGAAATCGCGGCCTGGCAAAAACCCGCGAAATCGCGGACTCTCAAACACTCGCGAAATCGCGGACTCGCAAACACTCGCGAAATCGCGGACTCGCGAACACTCGCGAAATCGCGGACTCGCAAACACTCGCGAAATCGCGGACTCGCAAACACTCGCGAAATCGCGGACTCGCGTACTCACAATCACTCGCGAAATCGCGGACTCGCGAACACTCGCGAAATCGCGGACTCTCGAACACCCGCGAAATCGCGGACTCGCGAACACTCGCGAAATCGCGGACTCTCAAACACTCGCGAAATCACGGACTTCTGAACACTCGCGAAATCGCGGACTGGCAAACACTCGCGAAATCGCGGACTCGCGAACACCCGCGAAATCGCGGACTCGCAAACACTCGCGAAATCGCGGACTCGCAAACACTCGCGAAATCGCGGACTCGTGAACACTCGCGAAATTGCGGACTCGCGAACACTCGCGAAATCGCGGACTCGCGTACTCGCAATCACTCGCGAAATCGCGGACTCGCGAACACTCGCGAAATCGCAGACTCGCGTACTCGCAATCACTCGCGAAATCGCGGACTCGCGAATACTGGCGAAATCGCGGACTCGCGAACACGCGAAATCGCGGACTCGCGTACTCACAATCACTCGCGAAATCGCGGACTCGCGAACACCCGCGACATCGCGGACTCGCAAACACTCGCGAAATCGCGGACTCGCGAACACCCGCGAAATCGCGGACTCGCAAACACTCGCGAAATCGCGGACTCGCAAACACTCGCGAAATCGCGGACTCGCGTACTCGCAATCACTCGCGAAATCGCGGACTCGCGAACACCCGCGAAATCGCGGACTCGCAAACACTCGCGAAATCGCGGACTCGCAAACACTCGCGAAATCGCGGACTCGCGAACACTCGCGAAATCGCGGACTCGCGAACACTCGCGAAATCGCGGACTCGCGAACACTCGCGAAATCGCGGACTCGCGAACACTCGCGAAATCACGGACTCGCGAACACTCGCGAAATCACGGACTCGCAAACACTCGCGAAATCGCGGACTCGTGAAGACTCGCGAAATTGCGGACTCGCGAACACTCGCGAAATCGCGTACTCGCGTACTCGCAATCACTCGCGAAATCGCGGACTCGCGTACTCGCAATCACTCGCGAAATCGCGGACTCGAGAATACTGGCGAAATCGCGGACTCGCGAACACTCGCGAAATCGCGGACTCGCGTACTCACAATCACTCGCGAAATCGCGGACTCGCGAACACCCGCGACATCGCGGACTCGCAAACACTCGCGAAATCGCGGACTCGCGAACACCCGCGAAATCGCGGACTTGCAAACACTCGCGAAATCGCGGACTCGCAAACACTCGCGAAATCGCGGACTCGCGTACTCGCAATCACTCGCGAAATCGCGGACTCGCGAACACCCGCGAAATCACGGACTTGTGAACACTCGCGAAATCGCGGACTGGCAAACACTCGCGAAATCGCGGACTCGCGAACACTCGCGGACTTGGAAACACCCGCGAAATCGCGGACTCGCAAACACTCGCGAAATCGCGCACTGGCGAACACTCGCGAAATCGCGGACTCGCGAACACTCGCGAAATCGCGGACTCGCGAAAGCTCGCGAAATCGCGGACTCGCGTACTCGCAATCACTCGCGAAATCGCGGACTCGCGAACACCCGCGAAATCGCGGACTCGCAAACACTCGCGAAATCGCGGACTCGCAAACACTCGCGAAATCGCGGACTCGCGAACACTAGCGAAATCGCGGACTCGCGAACACTCGCGAAATCGCGGACTCTCAAACACTCGCGAAATCACGGACTTGTGAACACTCGCGAAATCGCGGACTGGCAAACACTCGCGAAATCGCGGACTCGCGAACACCCGCGAAATCGCGGACTCGCAAACACTCGCGAAATCGCGGACTCGTGAACACTCGCGGACTCGCAAACACTCGCGAAATCGCGGACTCGCAAACACTCGCGAAATCGCGGACTCGCGAACACTCGCGAAATCGCGGACTCGCAAACACTCGCGAAATCGCGGACTCGCGAAAACTCGCGAAATCGCGGACTCGCGAACACTCGCGAAATCGCGGACTCGCGAACACTCGCGAAATCGCGGACTCTCAAACACTCGCGAAATCACGGACTTGTGAACACTCGCGAAATCGCGGACTGGCAAACACTCGCGAAATCGCGGACTCGCGAACACCCGCGAAATCGCGGACTCGCAAACACTCGCGAAATCGCGGACTCGTGCACACTCGCGGACTCGAAACACTCGCGAAATCGCGGACTCGCAAACACTCGCGAAATCGCAGACTCGCGAACTCTCGCAAAATCGCGGACTCGCAAACACTCGCGAAATCGCGGACCCTCGAACACTCGCGAACACCCGCGAAATCGCGGACTCGCAAACACTCGCGAAATCGCGGACTCGCGAACACTCGCGAAATCGCGGACTCTCAAACACTCGCGAAATCACGGACTTGTGAACACTCGCGAAATCGCGGACTCGCAAACACTCGTGAAATCGCGGACTCGCGAACACTCGCGAAATCGCGGACTCGCGAAAGCTCGCGAAATCGCGGACTCGCGTACTCGCAATCACTCGCGAAATCGCGGACTCGCGAACACTCGCGAAATCGCGAAATCGCGGACTCGCGAAACCTCGCGAAATCGTGGACTCGCGTACTCGCAATCACTCGCGAAATCGCGGACTCGCAAACACTCGCGAACACTCGCGAAATCGCGGACTCGCGAACACTCGCGAAATCGCGGACTCTCAAACACTCGCGAAATCACGGACTTGTGAACACTCGCGAAATCGCGGACTGGCAAACACTCGCGAAATCGCGGACTCGCAAACACTCGCGAAATCGCGGACTCGTGAACACTCGCGAAATCGCGGACTCGTGAACACTCGCGGACTCGCAAACACTCGCGAAATCGCGGACTCGCGAACACTCGCAAAATCGCGAAATCGCGGACACTCGCGAAATCGCGGACTCGCAAACACTCGCGAAATCGCGGACTCGCGAACACTCGCGAAATCGCGGACTCTCGAACTCTCGCGAACACCCGCGAAATCGCGGACTCGCAAACACTCGCGAAATCGCGGACTCGCAAACACTCGCGAAATCGCGGACTCGCGAACACTCGCGAAATCGCGGACTCGCGAAATCGCGGACTCGCAAACACTCGCGAAATCGCGGACTCGCAAACACTCGCGAAATCGCGGACTCGCAAACACTCGCGAAATCGCGGACTCGCGAACACTCGCGAAATCGCGGACTCGCGAAATCGCGGACTCGCAAACACTCGCGAAATCGCGGACTCGCAAACACTCGCGAAATCGCGGACTCGCAGACACTAGCGAAATCGCGGACTCGCGTACTCGCGCAAACTCGCGAAATCGCGGACTCGCGAACATCCGCGAAATCGCGGACTCGCAAACACTCGCGAAATCGCGCACTCGCGAACACTCGGGAAATCGCGGACTCGCAAACACTCGCGAAATCGCGGACTCGCGTACTCGCAATCACTCGCGAAATCGCGGACTCGCGAATACCGGCGAAATCGCGGACTCGCAAACACTCGCGAAATCGCGGACTCGCGAACACCCGCCAAATCGCGGACTCTCAAACACTCGCCAAATCGCGGACTCGCAAACACTCGCGAAATCGCGGACTCGCGTACTCACAATCACTCGCGAAAACGCGGACTCGCGAACACCCGCGAAGTCGCGGACTCGCAAACACTCGCGAAATCGCGGACTCGCGTACTCACAATCACTCGCGAAATCGCGGACTCGCGAACACCCGCGAAGTCGCGGACTCGCAAACACTCGCGAAATCGCGGACTCTCGAACACTCGCGAAATCGCGGACTCGCGAACACTCGCGAAATCGCGGACTCTCAAACACTCGCGAAATCACGGACTTGTGAACACTCGCGAAATCGCGGCCTGGCAAACACCCGCGAAATCGCGGACTCTCAAACACTCGCGAAATCGCGGACTCGCAAACACTCGCGAAATCGCGGACTCGCGAACACTCGCGAAATCGCGGACTCGCAAACACTCGCGAAATCGCGGACTCGCAAACACTCGCGAAATCGCGGACTCGCGTACTCACAATCACTCGCGAAATCGCGGACTCGCGAACACTCGCGAAATCGCGGACTCTCGAACACCCGCGAAATCGCGGACTCGCGAACACTCGCGAAATCGCGGACTCTCAAACACTCGCGAAATCACGGACTTCTGAACACTCGCGAAATCGCGGACTGGCAAACACTCGCGAAATCGCGGACTCGCGAACACCCGCGAAATCGCGGACTCGCAAACACTCGCGAAATCGCGGACTCGCAAACACTCGCGAAATCGCGGACTCGTGAACACTCGCGAAATTGCGGACTCGCGAACACTCGCGAAATCGCGGACTCGCGTACTCGCAATCACTCGCGAAATCGCGGACTCGCGAACACTCGCGAAATCGCAGACTCGCGTACTCGCAATCACTCGCGAAATCGCGGACTCGCGAATACTGGCGAAATCGCGGACTCGCGAACACGCGAAATCGCGGACTCGCGTACTCACAATCACTCGCGAAATCGCGGACTCGCGAACACCCGCGACATCGCGGACTCGCAAACACTCGCGAAATCGCGGACTCGCGAACACCCGCGAAATCGCGGACTCGCAAACACTCGCGAAATCGCGGACTCGCAAACACTCGCGAAATCGCGGACTCGCGTACTCGCAATCACTCGCGAAATCGCGGACTCGCGAACACCCGCGAAATCGCGGACTCGCAAACACTCGCGAAATCGCGGACTCGCAAACACTCGCGAAATCGCGGACTCGCGAACACTCGCGAAATCGCGGACTCGCGAACACTCGCGAAATCGCGGACTCGCGAACACTCGCGAAATCGCGGACTCGCGAACACTCGCGAAATCACGGACTCGCAAACACTCGCGAAATCGCGGACTCGTGAAGACTCGCGAAATTGCGGACTCGCGAACACTCGCGAAATCGCGTACTCGCGTACTCGCAATCACTCGCGAAATCGCGGACTCGCGAACACTCGCGAAATCGCGGACTCGCGTACTCGCAATCACTCGCGAAATCGCGGACTCGAGAATACTGGCGAAATCGCGGACTCGCGAACACTCGCGAAATCGCGGACTCGCGTACTCACAATCACTCGCGAAATCGCGGACTCGCGAACACCCGCGACATCGCGGACTCGCAAACACTCGCGAAATCGCGGACTCGCGAACACCCGCGAAATCGCGGACTTGCAAACACTCGCGAAATCGCGGACTCGCAAACACTCGCGAAATCGCGGACTCGCGTACTCGCAATCACTCGCGAAATCGCGGACTCGCGAACACCCGCGAAATCACGGACTTGTGAACACTCGCGAAATCGCGGACTGGCAAACACTCGCGAAATCGCGGACTCGCGAACACTCGCGGACTTGGAAACACCCGCGAAATCGCGGACTCGCAAACACTCGCGAAATCGCGCACTGGCGAACACTCGCGAAATCGCGGACTCGCGAACACTCGCGAAATCGCGGACTCGCGAACACCCGCGAAATCGCGGACTCGCAAACACTCGCGAAATCGCGGACTCGCAAACACTCGCGAAATCGCGGACTCGCGAACACTAGCGAAATCGCGGACTCGCGAACACTCGCGAAATCGCGGACTCTCAAACACTCGCGAAATCACGGACTTGTGAACACTCGCGAAATCGCGGACTGGCAAACACTCGCGAAATCGCGGACTCGCGAACACCCGCGAAATCGCGGACTCGCAAACACTCGCGAAATCGCGGACTCGTGAACACTCGCGGACTCGCAAACACTCGCGAAATCGCGGACTCGCAAACACTCGCGAAATCGCGGACTCGCGAACACTCGCGAAATCGCGGACTCGCAAACACTCGCGAAATCGCGGACTCGCGAAAACTCGCGAAATCGCGGACTCTCGAACACTCGCGAACACCCGCGAAATCGCGGACTCGCAAACACTCGCGAAATCGCGGACTCGCGAACACTCGCGAAATCACGGACTCGCGAACACTCGCGAAATCACGGACTCGCAAACACTCGCGAAATCGCGGACTCGTGAAGACTCGCGAAATTGCGGACTCGCGAACACTCGCGAAATCGCGTACTCGCGTACTCGCAATCACTCGCGAAATCGCGGACTCGCGAACACTCGCGAAATCGCGGACTCGCGTACTCGCAATCACTCGCGAAATCGCGGACTCGAGAATACTGGCGAAATCGCGGACTCGCGAACACTCGCGAAATCGCGGACTCGCGTACTCACAATCACTCGCGAAATCGCGGACTCGCGAACACCCGCGACATCGCGGACTCGCAAACACTCGCGAAATCGCGGACTCGCGAACACCCGCGAAATCGCGGACTTGCAAACACTCGCGAAATCGCGGACTCGCAAACACTCGCGAAATCGCGGACTCGCGTACTCGCAATCACTCGCGAAATCGCGGACTCGCGAACACCCGCGAAATCACGGACTTGTGAACACTCGCGAAATCGCGGACTGGCAAACACTCGCGAAATCGCGGACTCGCGAACACTCGCGGACTTGGAAACACCCGCGAAATCGCGGACTCGCAAACACTCGCGAAATCGCGCACTGGCGAACACTCGCGAAATCGCGGACTCGCGAACACTCGCGAAATCGCGGACTCGCGAACACCCGCGAAATCGCGGACTCGCAAACACTCGCGAAATCGCGGACTCGCAAACACTCGCGAAATCGCGGACTCGCGAACACTAGCGAAATCGCGGACTCGCGAACACTCGCGAAATCGCGGACTCTCAAACACTCGCGAAATCACGGACTTGTGAACACTCGCGAAATCGCGGACTGGCAAACACTCGCGAAATCGCGGACTCGCGAACACCCGCGAAATCGTGGACTCGCAAACACTCGCGAAATCGCGGACTCGTGAACACTCGCGGACTCGCAAACACAAGCGAAATCGCGGACTCGCAAACACTCGCGAAATCGCGGACTCGCGAACACTCGCGAAATCGCGGACTCGCAAACACTCGCGAAATCGCGGACTCGCGAAAACTCGCGAAATCGCGGACTCTCGAACACTCGCGAACACCCGCGAAATCGCGGACTCGCAAACACTCGCGAAATCGCGGACTCGCAAACACTCGCGAAATCGCGGACTCGCAAACACTCGCGAAATCGCGGACTCGCGAACACTCGCGAAATCGCGGACTCGCAAACACTCGCGAAATCGCGGACTCGCGAAATCGCGGACTCGCAAACACTCGCGAAATCGCGGACTCGCAAACACTCGCGAAATCGCGGACTCGCGTACTCGCAATCACTCGCGAAATCGCGGACTCGCGAACACCCGCGAAATCGCGGACTCGCAAACACTCGCGAAATCGCTCACTCGCGAACACTCGCGAAATCGCGGACTCGCGAACACCCGCGAAATCGCGGACTCGCAAACACTCGCGAAATCGCGGACTCGCGTACTCGCAATCACTCGCGAAATCGCGGACTCGCGAATACTGGCGAAATCGCGGACTCGCGAACACTCGCGAAATCGCGGACTCGCGTACTCACAATCACTCGCGAAATCGCGGACTCGCGAACACCCGCGAAATCGCGGACTCGCGAACACTCGCGAAATCGCGGACTCGCGAAATCGCGGACTCGCGTACTCGCAATCACTCGCGAAATCGCGGACTCGCGAACACCCGCGAAATCGCGGACTCGCAAACACTCGCGAAATCGCGGACTCGCGAACACTCGCGAAATCGCGGACTCGCGAACACTCGCGAAATCGCGGACTCTCAAACACTCGCGAAATCACGGACTTGTGAACACTCGCGAAATCGCGGACTGGCAAACACTCGCGAAATCGCGGACTCGCAAACACTCGCGAAATCGCGGACTCGTGAACACTCGCGAAATCGCGGACTCGTGAACACTCGCGGACTCGCAAACACTCGCGAAATCGCGGACTCGCGAACACTCGCAAAATCGCGGACTCGCGAACACTCGCGAAATCGCGGACTCGCAAACACTCGCGAAATCGCGGACTCGCGAACACTCGCGAAATCGCGGACTCTCGAACTCTCGCGAACACCCGCGAAATCGCGGACTCGCAAACACTCGCGAAATCGCGGACTCGCGAACACTCGCGAAATCGCGGACTCGCGTACTCGCGCAAACTCGCGAAATCGCGGACTCGCGAACACCCCGGACTCGCGAACACCCGCGAAATCGCGGACTCGCGAACACTCGGGAAATCGCGGACTCGTGAACACTCGCGAAATTGCGGACTCGCGAACACTCGCGAAATCGCGGACTCGCGTACTCGCAATCACTCGCGAAATCGCGGACTCGCGAACACTCGCGAAATCGCGGACTCGCGTACTCGCAATCACTCGCGAAATCGCGGACTCGCGAATACTGGCGAAATCGCGGACTCGCGAACACTCGCGAAATCGCGGACTCGCGTACTCACAATCACTCGCGAAATCGCGGACTCGCGAACACCCGCGACATCGCGGACTCGCAAACACTCGCGAAATCGCGGACTCGCGAACACCCGCGAAATCGCGGACTCGCAAACACTCGCGAAATCGCGGACTCGCAAACACTCGCGAAATCGCGGACTCGCGTACTCGCAATCACTCGCGAAATCGCGGACTCGCGAACACCCGCGAAATCGCGGACTCGCAAACACTCGCGAAATCGCGGACTCGCAAACACTCGCGAAATCGCGGACTCGCGAACACTCGCGAAATCGCGGACTCGCGAACACTCGCGAAATCGCGGACTCGCGAACACTCGCGAAATCGCGGACTCTCAAACACTCGCGAAATCACGGACTTGTGAACACTCGCGAAATCGCGGACTGGCAAACACTCGCGAAATCGCGGACTCGCGAACACCCGCGAAATCGCGGACTCGCAAACACTCGCGAAATCGCGGACTCGTGAACACTCGCGAAATCGCGGACTCGTGAACACTCGCGGACTCGCAAACACTCGCGAAATCATGGACTCGCGAACACTCGCAAAATCGCGGACTCGCGAACACTCGCGAAATCGCGGACTCGCGAACACTCGCGAAATCGCGGACTCGCGAACACTCGCGAAATCGCGGACTCGCGAACACTCGCGAAATCGCGGACTCGCAAACACTCGCGAAATCGCGGACTCGCAAACACTCGCGAAATCGCGGACTCGCGAACACTCGCGAAATCGCGGACTCGCGAAATCGCGGACTCGCAAACACTCGCGAAATCGCGGACTCGCAAACACTCGCGAAATCGCGGACTCGCGAAATCGCGGACTCGCAAACACTCGCGAAATCGCGGACTCGCAAACACTCGCGAAATCGCGGAATCGCGTACTCGCGCAAACTCGCGAAATCGCGGACTCGCGAACACCCGCGAAATCGCGGACTCGCAAACACTCGCGAAATCGCGCACTCGCGAACACTCGCGAAATCGCGGACTCGCAAACACTCGCGAAATCGCGGACTCGCAAACACTCGCGAAATCGCGGACTCGCGAACACTCGCGAAATCGCGGACTCGCGAACACTCGCGAAATCGCGGACTCGCGAACACTCGCGAAATCGCGGACTCTCAAACACTCGCGAAATCACGGACTTGTGAACACTCGCGAAATCGCGGACTGGCAAACACTCGCGAAATCGCGGACTCGCGAACACCCGCGAAATCGCGGACTCGCAAACACTCGCGAAATCGCGGACTCGTGAACACTCGCGAAATCGCGGACTCGTGAACACTCGCGGACTCGCAAACACTCGCGAAATCATGGACTCGCGAACACTCGCAAAATCGCGGACTCGCGAACACTCGCGAAATCGCGGACTCGCGAACACTCGCGAAATCGCGGACTCGCGAACACTCGCGAAATCGCGGACTCGCAAACACTCGCGAAATCGCGGACTCGCAAACACTCGCGAAATCGCGGACTCGCAAACACTCGCGAAATCGCGGACTCGCGAACACTCGCGAAATCGCGGACTCGCGAAATCGCGGACTCGCAAACACTCGCGAAATCGCGGACTCGCAAACACTCGCGAAATCGCGGACTCGCGAAATCGCGGACTCGCAAACACTCGCGAAATCGCGGACTCGCAAACACTCGCGAAATCGCGGAATCGCGTACTCGCGCAAACTCGCGAAATCGCGGACTCGCGAACACCCGCGAAATCGCGGACTCGCAAACACTCGCGAAATCGCGCACTCGCGAACACTCGCGAAATCGCGGACTCGCGAACACCCGCGAAATCGCGGACTCGCGTACTCGCAATCACTCGCGAAATCGCGGACTCGCGAATACTGGCGAAATCGCGGACTGGCAAACACTCGCGGACTCGCGTACTCGCAATCACTCGCGAAATCGCGGACTTGTGAACACTCGCGAAATCGCGGACTGGCAAACACTCGCGAAATCGCGGACTCGTGAACACTCGCGAAATCGCGGACTCGTGAACACTCGCGGACTCGCAAACACTCGCGAAATCGCGGACTCGCGAACACTCGCAAAATCGCGGACTCGCGAACACTTGCGAAATCGCGGACTCGCAAACACTCGCGAAATCGCGGACTCGCAAACACTCGCGAAATCGCGGACTCGCGAACACTCGCGAAATCGCGGACTCGCGAAATCGCGGACTCGCAAACACTCGCGAAATCGCGGACTCGCAAACACTCGCGAAATCGCGGACTCGCGAAATCGCGGACTCGCAAACACTCGCGAAATCGCGGACTCGCAAACACTCGCGAAATCGCGGACTCGCGTACTCGCGCAAACTCGCGAAATCGCGGACTCGCAAACACCCGCGAAATCGCGGACTCGCAAACACTCGCGAAATCGCGCACTCGCGAACACTCGCGAAATCGCGGACTCGCGAACACCCGCGAAATCGCGGACTCGCAAACACTCGCGAAATCGCGGACTCGCGTACTCGCAATCACTCGCGAAATCGCGGACTCGCGAATACTGGCGAAATCGCGGACTCGCAAACAATCGCGAAATCGCGCACTCGCAATCACTCGCGAAATCGCGGACTCGCGAACACTCGCGAAATCGCGGACTCGCGAACACTCGCGAAATCGCGGACTCGCGAACACTCGCGAAATCGCGGACTCTCAAACACTCGCGAAATCACGGACTTGTGAACACTCGCGAAATCGCGGACTGGCAAACACTCGCGAAATCGCGGACTCGCGAACACTCGCGGACTCGGAAACACTCGCGAAATCGCGGACTCGCGTACTCGCGCAAACTCGCGAAATCGCGGACTCGCGAACACCCGCGAAATCGCGGACTCGCAAACACTCGCGAAATCGCGCACTCGCGAACACTCGCAAAATCGCGGACTCGCGAACACTCGCGAAATCGCGGACTCGCAAACACTCGCGAAATCGCGGACTCGCGAACACTCGCGAAATCGCGGACTCGCAAACACTCGCGAAATCGCGGACTCGCAAACACTCGCGAAATCGCGGACTCGCAAACACTCGCGAAATCGCGGACTCGCGAAATCGCGGACTCGCAAACACTCGCGAAATCGCGGACTCGCAAACACTCGCGAAATCGCGGACTCGCGAAATCGCGGACTCGCAAACACTCGCGAAATCGCGGACTCGCGAAATCGCGGACTCGCAAACACTCGCGAAATCGCGGACTCGCAAACACTCGCGAAATCGCGGACTCGTGAACACTCGCGGACTCGCAAACACTCGCGAAATCGCGGACTCGCGAACACTCGCGAAATCGCGGACTCGCAAACACTCGCGAAATCGCGGACTCGCAAACACTCGCGAAATCGCGGACTCGCGAAATCGCGGACTCGCAAACACTCGCGAAATCGCGGACTCGCGAAATCGCGGACTCGCAAACACTCGCGAAATCGCGGACTCGCAAACACTCGCGAAATCACGGACTCGTGAACACTCGCGGACTCGCAAACACTCGCGAAATCGCGGACTCGCGAACACTCGCAAAATCGCGGACTCGCGAACACTTGCGAAATCGCGGACTCGCAAACACTCGCGAAATCGCGGACTCGCAAACACTCGCGAAATCGCGGACTCGCGAAATCGCGGACTCGCAAACACTCGCGAAATCGCGGACTCGCAAACACTCGCGAAATCGCGGACTCGCGAAATCGCGGACTCGCAAACACTCGCGAAATCGCGGACTCGCAAACACTCGCGAAATCGCGGACTCGCGTACTCGCGCAAACTCGCGAAATCGCGGACTCGCAAACACCCGCGAAATCGCGGACTCGCAAACACTCGCGAAATCGCGCACTCGCGAACACTCGCGAAATCGCGGACTCGCGAACACCCGCGAAATCGCGGACTCGCAAACACTCGCGAAATCGCGGACTCGCGTACTCGCAATCACTCGCGAAATCGCGGACTCGCGAATACTGGCGAAATCGCGGACTCGCAAACAATCGCGAAATCGCGCACTCGCAATCACTCGCGAAATCGCGGACTCGCGAACACTCGCGAAATCGCGGACTCGCGAACACTCGCGAAATCGCGGACTCGCGAACACTCGCGAAATCGCGGACTCTCAAACACTCGCGAAATCACGGACTTGTGAACACTCGCGAAATCGCGGACTGGCAAACACTCGCGAAATCGCGGACTCGCGAACACTCGCGGACTCGGAAACACTCGCGAAATCGCGGACTCGCGTACTCGCGCAAACTCGCGAAATCGCGGACTCGCGAACACCCGCGAAATCGCGGACTCGCAAACACTCGCGAAATCGCGCACTCGCGAACACTCGCAAAATCGCGGACTCGCGAACACTCGCGAAATCGCGGACTCGCAAACACTCGCGAAATCGCGGACTCGCGAACACTCGCGAAATCGCGGACTCGCAAACACTCGCGAAATCGCGGACTCGCAAACACTCGCGAAATCGCGGACTCGCAAACACTCGCGAAATCGCGGACTCGCGAAATCGCGGACTCGCAAACACTCGCGAAATCGCGGACTCGCAAACACTCGCGAAATCGCGGACTCGCGTACTCGCGCAAACTCGCGAAGTCGCGGACTCGCGAACACCCGCGAAATCGCGGACTAGTACGCGAGTACGCGAGTACGCGATTCCGCGATTTCGCGAGTGTTTGCGAGTCCGCGATTTCGCGAGTGTTTGCGAGTCCGCGATTTCGCGAGTCCGCGATTTCGCGAGTGTTTGCGAGTCCGCGATTTCGCGAGTGTTTGCGAGTCCGCGATTTCGCGAGTCCGCGATTTCGCGAGTGTTTGCGAGTCCGCGAGTGTTCACGAGTCCGCGATTTCGCGAGTGTTCACGAGTCCGCGATTTCGCGAGTGTTTGCGAGTCCGCGATTTCGCGGGTGTTCGCGAGTCCGCGATTTCGCGAGTGTTTGCCAGTCCGCGATTTCGCGAGTGTTCACAAGTCCGTGATTTCGCGAGTGTTTGAGAGTCCGCGATTTCGCGAGTGTTCGCGAGTCCGCGATTTCGCGAGTGTTCGCGAGTCCGCGATTTCGCGAGTGTTCGCGAGTCCGCGATTTCGCGAGTTTGCGCGAGTACGCGAGTCCGCGATTTCGCGAGTGTTCGCGAGTCCGCGATTTCGCGAGTGTTTGCGAGTCCGCGATTTCGCGGGTGTTCGCGAGAGTTCGAGAGTCCGCGATTTCGCGAGTGTTCGCGAGTCCGCGATTTCGCGAGTGTTTGCGAGTCCGCGATTTCGCGAGTGTTCGCGAGTCCGCGATTTTGCGAGTGTTCGCGAGTCCGCGAAATCGCGGACTCGCGTACTCGCAATCACTCGCGAAATCGCGGACTCGCGAATACTGGCGAAATCGCGGACTGGCAAACACTCGCGGACTCGCGTACTCGCAATCACTCGCGAAATCGCGGACTTGTGAACACTCGCGAAATCGCGGACTGGCAAACACTCGCGAAATCGCGGACTCGTGAACACTCGCGAAATCGCGGACTCGTGAACACTCGCGGACTCGCAAACACTCGCGAAATCGCGGACTCGCGAACACTCGCAAAATCGCGGACTCGCGAACACTTGCGAAATCGCGGACTCGCAAACACTCGCGAAATCGCGGACTCGCAAACACTCGCGAAATCGCGGACTCGCGAACACTCGCGAAATCGCGGACTCGCGAAATCGCGGACTCGCAAACACTCGCGAAATCGCGGACTCGCAAACACTCGCGAAATCGCGGACTCGCGAAATCGCGGACTCGCAAACACTCGCGAAATCGCGGACTCGCAAACACTCGCGAAATCGCGGACTCGCGTACTCGCGCAAACTCGCGAAATCGCGGACTCGCAAACACCCGCGAAATCGCGGACTCGCAAACACTCGCGAAATCGCGCACTCGCGAACACTCGCGAAATCGCGGACTCGCGAACACCCGCGAAATCGCGGACTCGCAAACACTCGCGAAATCGCGGACTCGCGTACTCGCAATCACTCGCGAAATCGCGGACTCGCGAATACTGGCGAAATCGCGGACTCGCAAACAATCGCGAAATCGCGCACTCGCAATCACTCGCGAAATCGCGGACTCGCGAACACTCGCGAAATCGCGGACTCGCGAACACTCGCGAAATCGCGGACTCGCGAACACTCGCGAAATCGCGGACTCTCAAACACTCGCGAAATCACGGACTTGTGAACACTCGCGAAATCGCGGACTGGCAAACACTCGCGAAATCGCGGACTCGCGAACACTCGCGGACTCGGAAACACTCGCGAAATCGCGGACTCGCGTACTCGCGCAAACTCGCGAAATCGCGGACTCGCGAACACCCGCGAAATCGCGGACTCGCAACCACTCGCGAAATCGCGCACTCGCGAACACTCGCAAAATCGCGGACTCGCGAACACTCGCGAAATCGCGGACTCGCAAACACTCGCGAAATCGCGGACTCGCGAACACTCGCGAAATCGCGGACTCGCAAACACTCGCGAAATCGCGGACTCGCAAACACTCGCGAAATCGCGGACTCGCAAACACTCGCGAAATCGCGGACTCGCGAAATCGCGGACTCGCAAACACTCGCGAAATCGCGGACTCGCAAACACTCGCGAAATCGCGGACTCGCGAAATCGCGGACTCGCAAACACTCGCGAAATCGCGGACTCGCGAAATCGCGGACTCGCAAACACTCGCGAAATCGCGGACTCGCAAACACTCGCGAAATCGCGGACTCGTGAACACTCGCGGACTCGCAAACACTCGCGAAATCGCGGACTCGCGAACACTCGCGAAATCGCGGACTCGCAAACACTCGCGAAATCGCGGACTCGCAAACACTCGCGAAATCGCGGACTCGCGAAATCGCGGACTCGCAAACACTCGCGAAATCGCGGACTCGCGAAATCGCGGACTCGCAAACACTCGCGAAATCGCGGACTCGCAAACACTCGCGAAATCGCGGACTCGTGAACACTCGCGGACTCGCAAACACTCGCGAAATCGCGCACTCGCGAACACTCGCGAAATCGCGGACTCGCGAACACCCGCGAAATCGCGGACTCGCAAACACTCGCGAAATCGCGGACTCGCGTACTCGCAATCACTCGCGAAATCGCGGACTCGCGAATACTGGCGAAATCGCGGACTCGCAAACAATCGCGAAATCGCGCACTCGCAATCACTCGCGAAATCGCGGACTCGCGAACACTCGCGAAATCGCGGACTCGCGAACACTCGCGAAATCGCGGACTCGCGAACACTCGCGAAATCGCGGACTCTCAAACACTCGCGAAATCACGGACTTGTGAACACTCGCGAAATCGCGGACTGGCAAACACTCGCGAAATCGCGGACTCGCGAACACTCGCGGACTCGGAAACACTCGCGAAATCGCGGACTCGCGTACTCGCGCAAACTCGCGAAATCGCGGACTCGCGAACACCCGCGAAATCGCGGACTCGCAAACACTCGCGAAATCGCGCACTCGCGAACACTCGCAAAATCGCGGACTCGCGAACACTCGCGAAATCGCGGACTCGCAAACACTCGCGAAATCGCGGACTCGCGAACACTCGCGAAATCGCGGACTCGCAAACACTCGCGAAATCGCGGACTCGCAAACACTCGCGAAATCGCGGACTCGCGAAATCGCGGACTCGCGAAATCGCGGACTCGCAAACACTCGCGAAATCGCGGACTCGCAAACACTCGCGAAATCGCGGACTCGCGAAATCGCGGACTCGCAAACACTCGCGAAATCGCGGACTCGCAAACACTCGCGAAATCGCGGACTCGCGTACTCGCGCAAACTCGCGAAGTCGCGGACTCGCGAACACCCGCGAAATCGCGGACTAGTACGCGAGTACGCGAGTACGCGATTCCGCGATTTCGCGAGTGTTTGCGAGTCCGCGATTTCGCGAGTGTTTGCGAGTCCGCGATTTCGCGAGTCCGCGATTTCGCGAGTGTTTGCGAGTCCGCGATTTCGCGAGTGTTTGCGAGTCCGCGATTTCGCGAGTCCGCGATTTCGCGAGTGTTTGCGAGTCCGCGAGTGTTCACGAGTCCGCGATTTCGCGAGTGTTCACGAGTCCGCGATTTCGCGAGTGTTTGCGAGTCCGCGATTTCGCGGGTGTTCGCGAGTCCGCGATTTCGCGAGTGTTTGCCAGTCCGCGATTTCGCGAGTGTTCACAAGTCCGTGATTTCGCGAGTGTTTGAGAGTCCGCGATTTCGCGAGTGTTCGCGAGTCCGCGATTTCGCGAGTGTTCGCGAGTCCGCGATTTCGCGAGTGTTCGCGAGTCCGCGATTTCGCGAGTGTTTGCGAGTCCGCGATTTCGCGAGTGTTTGCGAGTCCGCGATTTCGCGGGTGTTCGCGAGTCCGCGATTTCGCGAGTGATTGCGAGTACGCGAGTCCGCGATTTCGCGAGTGTTTGCGAGTCCGCGATTTCGCGAGTGTTTGCGAGTCCGCGATTTCGCGGGTGTTCGCGAGTCCGCGATTTCGCGAGTGTTTGCGAGTCCGCGATGTCGCGGGTGTTCGCGAGTCCGCGATTTCGCGAGTGATTGTGAGTACGCGAGTCCGCGATTTCGCGAGTGTTCGCGAGTCCGCGATTTCGCCAGTATTCGCGAGTCCGCGATTTCGCGAGTGATTGCGAGTACGCGAGTCCGCGATTTCGCGAGTGTTCGCGAGTCCGCGATTTCGCGAGTGATTGCGAGTACGCGAGTCCGCGATTTCGCGAGTGTTCGCGAGTCCGCAATTTCGCGAGTGTTCACGAGTCCGCGATTTCCCGAGTGTTCGCGAGTCCGCGATTTCGCGGGTGTTCGCGAGTCCGGGGTGTTCGCGAGTCCGCGATTTCGCGAGTTTGCGCGAGTACGCGAGTCCGCGATTTCGCGAGTGTTCGCGAGTCCGCGATTTCGCGAGTGTTTGCGAGTCCGCGATTTCGCGGGTGTTCGCGAGAGTTCGAGAGTCCGCGATTTCGCGAGTGTTCGCGAGTCCGCGATTTCGCGAGTGTTTGCGAGTCCGCGATTTCGCGAGTGTTCGCGAGTCCGCGATTTTGCGAGTGTTCGCGAGTCCGCGAAATCGCGGACTCGCGTACTCGCAATCACTCGCGAAATCGCGGACTCGCGAATACTGGCGAAATCGCGGACTGGCAAACACTCGCGGACTCGCGTACTCGCAATCACTCGCGAAATCGCGGACTTGTGAACACTCGCGAAATCGCGGACTGGCAAACACTCGCGAAATCGCGGACTCGTGAACACTCGCGAAATCGCGGACTCGTGAACACTCGCGGACTCGCAAACACTCGCGAAATCGCGGACTCGCGAACACTCGCAAAATCGCGGACTCGCGAACACTTGCGAAATCGCGGACTCGCAAACACTCGCGAAATCGCGGACTCGCAAACACTCGCGAAATCGCGGACTCGCGAACACTCGCGAAATCGCGGACTCGCGAAATCGCGGACTCGCAAACACTCGCGAAATCGCGGACTCGCAAACACTCGCGAAATCGCGGACTCGCGAAATCGCGGACTCGCAAACACTCGCGAAATCGCGGACTCGCAAACACTCGCGAAATCGCGGACTCGCGTACTCGCGCAAACTCGCGAAATCGCGGACTCGCAAACACCCGCGAAATCGCGGACTCGCAAACACTCGCGAAATCGCGCACTCGCGAACACTCGCGAAATCGCGGACTCGCGAACACCCGCGAAATCGCGGACTCGCAAACACTCGCGAAATCGCGGACTCGCGTACTCGCAATCACTCGCGAAATCGCGGACTCGCGAATACTGGCGAAATCGCGGACTCGCAAACAATCGCGAAATCGCGCACTCGCAATCACTCGCGAAATCGCGGACTCGCGAACACTCGCGAAATCGCGGACTCGCGAACACTCGCGAAATCGCGGACTCGCGAACACTCGCGAAATCGCGGACTCTCAAACACTCGCGAAATCACGGACTTGTGAACACTCGCGAAATCGCGGACTGGCAAACACTCGCGAAATCGCGGACTCGCGAACACTCGCGGACTCGGAAACACTCGCGAAATCGCGGACTCGCGTACTCGCGCAAACTCGCGAAATCGCGGACTCGCGAACACCCGCGAAATCGCGGACTAGCAAACACTCGCGAAATCGCGCACTCGCGAACACTCGCAAAATCGCGGACTCGCGAACACTCGCGAAATCGCGGACTCGCAAACACTCGCGAAATCGCGGACTCGCGAACACTCGCGAAATCGCGGACTCGCAAACACTCGCGAAATCGCGGACTCGCAAACACTCGCGAAATCGCGGACTCGCAAACACTCGCGAAATCGCGGACTCGCGAAATCGCGGACTCGCAAACACTCGCGAAATCGCGGACTCGCAAACACTCGCGAAATCGCGGACTCGCGAAATCGCGGACTCGCAAACACTCGCGAAATCGCGGACTCGCGAAATCGCGGACTCGCAAACACTCGCGAAATCGCGGACTCGCAAACACTCGCGAAATCGCGGACTCGTGAACACTCGCGGACTCGCAAACACTCGCGAAATCGCGGACTCGCGAACACTCGCGAAATCGCGGACTCGCAAACACTCGCGAAATCGCGGACTCGCAAACACTCGCGAAATCGCGGACTCGCGAAATCGCGGACTCGCAAACACTCGCGAAATCGCGGACTCGCGAAATCGCGGACTCGCAAACACTCGCGAAATCGCGGACTCGCAAACACTCGCGAAATCGCGGACTCGTGAACACTCGCGGACTCGCAAACACTCGCGAAATCGCGGACTCGCGAACACTCGCAAAATCGCGGACTCGCGAACACTTGCGAAATCGCGGACTCGCAAACACTCGCGAAATCGCGGACTCGCAAACACTCGCGAAATCGCGGACTCGCGAAATCGCGGACTCTCAAACACTCGCGAAATCGCGGACTCGCAAACACTCGCGAAATCGCGGACTCGCGAAATCGCGGACTCGCAAACACTCGCGAAATCGCGGACTCGCAAACACTCGCGAAATCGCGGACTCGCGTACTCGCGCAAACTCGCGAAATCGCGGACTCGCAAACACCCGCGAAATCGCGGACTCGCAAACACTCGCGAAATCGCGCACTCGCGAACACTCGCGAAATCGCGGACTCGCGAACACCCGCGAAATCGCGGACTCGCAAACACTCGCGAAATCGCGGACTCGCGTACTCGCAATCACTCGCGAAATCGCGGACTCGCGAATACTGGCGAAATCGCGGACTCGCAAACAATCGCGAAATCGCGCACTCGCAATCACTCGCGAAATCGCGGACTCGCGAACACTCGCGAAATCGCGGACTCGCGAACACTCGCGAAATCGCGGACTCGCGAACACTCGCGAAATCGCGGACTCTCAAACACTCGCGAAATCACGGACTTGTGAACACTCGCGAAATCGCGGACTGGCAAACACTCGCGAAATCGCGGACTCGCGAACACTCGCGGACTCGGAAACACTCGCGAAATCGCGGACTCGCGTACTCGCGCAAACTCGCGAAATCGCGGACTCGCGAACACCCGCGAAATCGCGGACTCGCAAACACTCGCGAAATCGCGCACTCGCGAACACTCGCAAAATCGCGGACTCGCGAACACTCGCGAAATCGCGGACTCGCAAACACTCGCGAAATCGCGGACTCGCGAACACTCGCGAAATCGCGGACTCGCAAACACTCGCGAAATCGCGGACTCGCAAACACTCGCGAAATCGCGGACTCGCAAACACTCGCGAAATCGCGGACTCGCGAAATCGCGGACTCGCAAACACTCGCGAAATCGCGGACTCGCAAACACTCGCGAAATCGCGGACTCGCGAAATCGCGGACTCGCAAACACTCGCGAAATCGCGGACTCGCAAACACTCGCGAAATCGCGGACTCGCGTACTCGCGCAAACTCGCGAAGTCGCGGACTCGCGAACACCCGCGAAATCGCGGACTCGCAAACACTCGCGAAATCGCGCACTCGCGAACACTCGCGAAATCGCGGACTCGCGAACACTCGCAAAATCGCGGACTCGCGAACACTCGCGAAATCGCGGACTCGCAAACACTCGCGAAATCGCGGACTCGCGAACACTCGCGAAATCGCGGACTCTCGAACTCTCGCGAACACCCGCGAAATCGCGGACTCGCAAACACTCGCGAAATCGCGGACTCGCAAACACTCGCGAAATCGCGGACTCGCGAACACTCGCGAAATCGCGGACTCGCAAACACTCGCGAAATCGCGGACTCGCAAACACTCGCGAAATCGCGGACTCGCGAACACTCGCGAAATCGCGGACTCGCAAAATCGCGGACTCGCAAACACTCGCGAAATCGCGGACTCGCAAACACTCGCGAAATCGCGGACTCGCGAAATCGCGGACTCGCAAACACTCGCGAAATCGCGGACTCGCAAACACTCGCGAAATCGCGGACTCGCGTACTCGCGCAAACTCGCGAAATCGCGGACTCGCGAACACCCGCGAAATCGCGGACTCGCAAACACTCGCGAAATCGCGCACTCGCGAACACTCGCGAAATCGCGGACTCGCGAACACCCGCGAAATCGCGGACTTGCGTACTCACAATCACTCGCGAAATCGCGGACTCGCAAACACTCGCGAAATCGCGGACTCGCGAACACCCGCGAAATCGCGGACTCGCGTACTCGCAATCACTCGCGAAATCGCGGACTCGCGAATACTGGCGAAATCGCGGACTCGCGAACACTCGCGAAATCGCGGACTCGCGTACTCACAATCACTCGCGAAATCGCGGACTCGCAAACACTCGCGAAATCGCGGACTCGCGAACACCCGCGAAATCGCGGACTCGCAAACACTCGCGAAATCGCGGACTCTCGAACACTCGCGAAATCGCGGACTCCCGAACACTCGCGAAATCGCGGACTCTCAAACACTCGCGAAATCACGGACTCGCGAACACCCGCGAAATCGCGGACTCGCAAACACTCGCGAAATCGCGGACTCGTGAACACTCGCGGACTCGCAAACATTCGCGAAATCGCGGACTCGCGAACACTCGCAAAATCGCGGACTCGCGAACACTCGCGAAATCGCGGACTCGCAAACACTCGCGAAATCGCGGACTCGCGAACACTCGCGAAATCGCGGACTCTCGAACACTCGCGAACACCCGCGAAATCGCGGACTCGCAAACACTCGCGAAATCGCGGACTCGCGTACTCGCAATCACTCGCGAAATCGCGGACTCGCAAACACTCGCGAAATCGCGGACTCGCAAACACTCGCGAAATCGCGGACTCGCGAACACCCGCGAAATCGCGGACTCGCAAACACTCGCGAAATCGCGGACTCGTGAACACTCGCGGACTCGCAAACACTCGCGAAATCGCGGACTCGCAAACTCGCGAACACCCGCGAAATCGCGGACTCGCAAACACTCGCGAAATCGCGGACTCGCGAACACCCGCCAAATCGCGTACTCGCAATCACTCGCGAAATCGCGGACTCGCGTACTCGCAAACACTCGCGAAATCGCGGACTCGCGAACACTCGCGAAATCGCGGACTCGCGAACACTCGCGAAATCGCGGACTCGCGAACACTCGCGAAATCGCGGACTCGCAAACACTCGCGAAATCGCGGACTCGCGAACACCCGCGAAATCGCGGACTCGCAAACACTCGCGAAATCGCGGACTCGCAAACACTCGCGAAATCGCGGACTCGCGTACTCGCAATCACTCGCGAAATCGCGGACTCGCGAACACCCGCGAAATCGCGGACTCGCGAACACCCGCCAAATCGCGTACTCGCAATCACTCGCGAAATCGCGGACTCGCGTACTCGCAAACACTCGCGAAATCGCGGACTCGCGAACACTCGCGAAATCGCGGACTCGCGAACACTCGCAAAATCGCGGACTCGCGAACACTCGCGAAATCGCGGACTCGCAAACACTCGCGAAATCGCGGACTCGCGAACACTCGCGAAATCGCGGACTCTCGAACTCTCGCGAACACCCGCGAAATCGCGGACTCGCAAACACTCGCGAAATCGCGGACTCGCAAACACTCGCGAAATCGCGGACTCGCGAACACTCGCGAAATCGCGGACTCGCAAACACTCGCGAAATCGCGGACTCGCAAACACTCGCGAAATCGCGGACTCGCGAACACTCGCGAAATCGCGGACTCGCAAAATCGCGGACTCGCAAACACTCGCGAAATCGCGGACTCGCAAACACTCGCGAAATCGCGGACTCGCGAAATCGCGGACTCGCAAACACTCGCGAAATCGCGGACTCGCAAACACTCGCGAAATCGCGGACTCGCGTACTCGCGCAAACTCGCGAAATCGCGGACTCGCGAACACCCGCGAAATCGCGGACTCGCAAACACTCGCGAAATCGCGCACTCGCGAACACTCGCGAAATCGCGGACTCGCGAACACCCGCGAAATCGCGGACTTGCGTACTCACAATCACTCGCGAAATCGCGGACTCGCAAACACTCGCGAAATCGCGGACTCGCGAACACCCGCGAAATCGCGGACTCGCGTACTCGCAATCACTCGCGAAATCGCGGACTCGCGAATACTGGCGAAATCGCGGACTCGCGAACACTCGCGAAATCGCGGACTCGCGTACTCACAATCACTCGCGAAATCGCGGACTCGCAAACACTCGCGAAATCGCGGACTCGCGAACACCCGCGAAATCGCGGACTCGCAAACACTCGCGAAATCGCGGACTCTCGAACACTCGCGAAATCGCGGACTCCCGAACACTCGCGAAATCGCGGACTCTCAAACACTCGCGAAATCACGGACTCGCGAACACCCGCGAAATCGCGGACTCGCAAACACTCGCGAAATCGCGGACTCGTGAACACTCGCGGACTCGCAAACATTCGCGAAATCGCGGACTCGCGAACACTCGCAAAATCGCGGACTCGCGAACACTCGCGAAATCGCGGACTCGCAAACACTCGCGAAATCGCGGACTCGCGAACACTCGCGAAATCGCGGACTCTCGAACACTCGCGAACACCCGCGAAATCGCGGACTCGCAAACACTCGCGAAATCGCGGACTCGCGTACTCGCAATCACTCGCGAAATCGCGGACTCGCAAACACTCGCGAAATCGCGGACTCGCAAACACTCGCGAAATCGCGGACTCGCGAACACCCGCGAAATCGCGGACTCGCAAACACTCGCGAAATCGCGGACTCGTGAACACTCGCGGACTCGCAAACACTCGCGAAATCGCGGACTCGCAAACTCGCGAACACCCGCGAAATCGCGGACTCGCAAACACTCGCGAAATCGCGGACTCGCGAACACCCGCCAAATCGCGTACTCGCAATCACTCGCGAAATCGCGGACTCGCGTACTCGCAAACACTCGCGAAATCGCGGACTCGCGAACACTCGCGAAATCGCGGACTCGCGAACACTCGCGAAATCGCGGACTCGCGAACACTCGCGAAATCGCGGACTCGCAAACACTCGCGAAATCGCGGACTCGCGAACACCCGCGAAATCGCGGACTCGCAAACACTCGCGAAATCGCGGACTCGCAAACACTCGCGAAATCGCGGACTCGCGTACTCGCAATCACTCGCGAAATCGCGGACTCGCGAACACCCGCGAAATCGCGGACTCGCGAACACCCGCCAAATCGCGTACTCGCAATCACTCGCGAAATCGCGGACTCGCGTACTCGCAAACACTCGCGAAATCGCGGACTCGCGAACACTCGCGAAATCGCGGACTCGCGAACACTCGCGAAATCACGGACTCGCGAACACTCGCGAAATCGCGGACTCGCGAACACCCGCCAAATCGCGTACTCGCAATCACTCGCGAAATCGCGGACTCGCGTACTCGCAAACACTCGCGAAATCGCGGACTCGCGAACACTCGCGAAATCGCGGACTCGCGAACACTCGCGAAATCGCGGACTCGCGAACACTCGCGAAATCGCGGACTCGCAAACACTCGCGAAATCGCGGACTCGCGAACACCCGCGAAATCGCGGACTCGCAAACACTCGCGAAATCGCGGACTCGCAAACACTCGCGAAATCGCGGACTCGCGTACTCGCAATCACTCGCGAAATCGCGGACTCGCGAACACCCGCGAAATCGCGGACTCGCGAACACCCGCCAAATCGCGTACTCGCAATCACTCGCGAAATCGCGGACTCGCGTACTCGCAAACACTCGCGAAATCGCGGACTCGCGAACACTCGCGAAATCGCGGACTCGCGAACACTCGCGAAATCACGGACTCGCGAACACTCGCGAAATCGCGGACTCGCAAACACTCGCGAAATCGCGGACTCGCGAACACCCGCGAAATCGCGGACTCGCAAACACTCGCGAAATCGCGGACTCGCAAACACTCGCGAAATCGCGGACTCGCGTACTCGCAATCACTCGCGAAATCGCGGACTCGCGAACACCCGCGAAATCGCGGACTCGCGAACACCCGCGAAATCGCGGACTCGCAAACACTCGCGAAATCGCGGACTCGTGAACACTCGCGAAATTGCGGACTCGCGAACACTCGCGAAATCGCGGACTCGCGTACTCGCAATCACTCGCGAAATCGCGGACTCGCGAACACTCGCGAAATCGCGGACTCGCGTACTCGCAATCACTCGCGAAATCGCGGACTCGCGAATACTGGCGAAATCGCGGACTCGCGAACACTCGCGAAATCGCGGACTCGCGTACTCACAATCACTCGCGAAATCGCGGACTCGCGAACACCCGCGACATCGCGGACTCGCAAACACTCGCGAAATCGCGGACTCGCGAACACCCGCGAAATCGCGGACTCGCAAACACTCGCGAAATCGCGGACTCGCAAACACTCGCGAAATCGCGGACTCGCGTACTCGCAATCACTCGCGAAATCGCGGACTCGCGAACACCCGCGAAATCGCGGACTCGCAAACACTCGCGAAATCGCGGACTCGCAAACACTCGCGAAATCGCGGACTCGCGAACACTCGCGAAATCGCGGACTCGCGAACACTCGCGAAATCGCGGACTCGCGAACACTCGCGAAATCACGGACTCGCAAACACCCGCAAAATCGCGGACTCGCGAACACCCGCAAAATCGCGGACTCGCAAACACTCGCGAAATCGCGGACTCGCGTACTCGCAATCACTCGCGAAATCGCGGACTCGCGAACACCCGCGAAATCGCGGACTCGCGAACACCCGCGAAATCGCGGACTCGCAAACACTCGCGAAATCGCGGACTCGCAAACACTCGCGAAATCGCGGACTCGTGAAGACTCGCGAAATTGCGGACTCGCGAACACTCGCGAAATCGCGTACTCGCAAACACTCGCGAAATCACGGACTTGTGAACACTCGCGAAATCGCGGACTGGCAAACACTCGCGAAATCGCGGACTCGCAAACACTCGCGAAATCGCGGACTCGTGAACACTCGCAAAATCGCGGACTCGTGAACACTCGCGGACTCGCAAACACTCGCGAAATCGCGGACTCGCGAACACTCGCAAAATCGCGGACTCGCGAACACTCGCGAAATCGCGGACTCGCAAACACTCGCGAAATCGCGGACTCGCGAACACTCGCGAAATCGCGGACTCTCGAACTCTCGCGAACACCCGCGAAATCGCGGACTCGCAAACACTCGCGAAATCGCGGACTCGCAAACACTCGCGAAATCGCGGACTCGCGAACACTCGCGAAATCGCGGACTCGCGAACACCCGCGAAATCGCGGACTCGCGAACACCCGCGAAATCGCGGACTCGCGAACACCCGCGAAATCGCGGACTCGCGAACACCCGCGAAATCGCGGACTCGCAAACACTCGCGAAATCGCGGACTCGCAAACACTCGCGAAATCGCGGACTCGCGAACACTCGCGAAATCGCGGACTCGCGAACACTCGCGAAATCGCAGACTCGCAAACACTCGCGAAATCGCGGACTCGCGTACTCACAATCACTCGCGAAATCGCGGACTCGCGAACACTCGCGAAATCGCGGACTCTCGAACACCCGCGAAATCGCGGACTCGCGAACACTCGCGAAATCGCGGACTCTCAAACACTCGCGAAATCACGGACTTCTGAACACTCGCGAAATCGCGGACTGGCAAACACTCGCGAAATCGCGGACTCGCGAACACCCGCGAAATCGCGGACTCGCAAACACTCGCGAAATCGCGGACTCGCAAACACTCGCGAAATCGCGGACTCGTGAACACTCGCGAAATTGCGGACTCGCGAACACTCGCGAAATCGCGGACTCTCAAACACTCGCGAAATCACGGACTTGTGAACACTCGCGAAATCGCGGCCTGGCAAACACCCGCGAAATCGCGGACTCTCAAACACTCGCGAAATCGCGGACTCGCAAACACTCGCGAAATCGCGGACTCGCGAACACTCGCGAAATCGCGGACTCGCAAACACTCGCGAAATCGCGGACTCGCAAACACTCGCGAAATCGCGGACTCGCGTACTCACAATCACTCGCGAAATCGCGGACTCGCGAACACTCGCGAAATCGCGGACTCTCGAACACCCGCGAAATCGCGGACTCGCGAACACTCGCGAAATCGCGGACTCTCAAACACTCGCGAAATCACGGACTTCTGAACACTCGCGAAATCGCGGACTGGCAAACACTCGCGAAATCGCGGACTCGCGAACACCCGCGAAATCGCGGACTCGCAAACACTCGCGAAATCGCGGACTCGCAAACACTCGCGAAATCGCGGACTCGTGAACACTCGCGAAATTGCGGACTCGCGAACACTCGCGAAATCGCGGACTCGCGTACTCGCAATCACTCGCGAAATCGCGGACTCGCGAACACTCGCGAAATCGCAGACTCGCGTACTCGCAATCACTCGCGAAATCGCGGACTCGCGAATACTGGCGAAATCGCGGACTCGCGAACACGCGAAATCGCGGACTCGCGTACTCACAATCACTCGCGAAATCGCGGACTCGCGAACACCCGCGACATCGCGGACTCGCAAACACTCGCGAAATCGCGGACTCGCGAACACCCGCGAAATCGCGGACTCGCAAACACTCGCGAAATCGCGGACTCGCAAACACTCGCGAAATCGCGGACTCGCGTACTCGCAATCACTCGCGAAATCGCGGACTCGCGAACACCCGCGAAATCGCGGACTCGCAAACACTCGCGAAATCGCGGACTCGCAAACACTCGCGAAATCGCGGACTCGCGAACACTCGCGAAATCGCGGACTCGCGAACACTCGCGAAATCGCGGACTCGCGAACACTCGCGAAATCACGGACTCGCGAACACTCGCGAAATCACGGACTCGCAAACACTCGCGAAATCGCGGACTCGTGAAGACTCGCGAAATTGCGGACTCGCGAACACTCGCGAAATCGCGTACTCGCGTACTCGCAATCACTCGCGAAATCGCGGACTCGCGAACACTCGCGAAATCGCGGACTCGCGTACTCGCAATCACTCGCGAAATCGCGGACTCGAGAATACTGGCGAAATCGCGGACTCGCGAACACTCGCGAAATCGCGGACTCGCGTACTCACAATCACTCGCGAAATCGCGGACTCGCGAACACCCGCGACATCGCGGACTCGCAAACACTCGCGAAATCGCGGACTCGCGAACACCCGCGAAATCGCGGACTTGCAAACACTCGCGAAATCGCGGACTCGCAAACACTCGCGAAATCGCGGACTCGCGTACTCGCAATCACTCGCGAAATCGCGGACTCGCGAACACCCGCGAAATAACGGACTTGTGAACACTCGCGAAATCGCGGACTGGCAAACACTCGCGAAATCGCGGACTCGCGAACACTCGCGGACTTGGAAACACCCGCGAAATCGCGGACTCGCAAACACTCGCGAAATCGCGCACTGGCGAACACTCGCGAAATCGCGGACTCGCGAACACTCGCGAAATCGCGGACTCGCGAACACCCGCGAAATCGCGGACTCGCAAACACTCGCGAAATCGCGGACTCGCAAACACTCGCGAAATCGCGGACTCGCGAACACTAGCGAAATCGCGGACTCGCGAACACTCGCGAAATCGCGGACTCTCAAACACTCGCGAAATCACGGACTTGTGAACACTCGCGAAATCGCGGACTGGCAAACACTCGCGAAATCGCGGACTCGCGAACACCCGCGAAATCGCGGACTCGCAAACACTCGCGAAATCGCGGACTCGTGAACACTCGCGGACTCGCAAACACTCGCGAAATCGCGGACTCGCAAACACTCGCGAAATCGCGGACTCGCGAACACTCGCGAAATCGCGGACTCGCAAACACTCGCGAAAACTCGCGAAATCGCGGACTCTCGAACACTCGCGAACACCCGCGAAATCGCGGACTCGCAAACACTCGCGAAATCGCGGACTCGCGAACACTCGCGAAATCACGGACTCGCGAACACTCGCGAAATCACGGACTCGCAAACACTCGCGAAATCGCGGACTCGTGAAGACTCGCGAAATTGCGGACTCGCGAACACTCGCGAAATCGCGTACTCGCGTACTCGCAATCACTCGCGAAATCGCGGACTCGCGAACACTCGCGAAATCGCGGACTCGCGTACTCGCAATCACTCGCGAAATCGCGGACTCGAGAATACTGGCGAAATCGCGGACTCGCGAACACTCGCGAAATCGCGGACTCGCGTACTCACAATCACTCGCGAAATCGCGGACTCGCGAACACCCGCGACATCGCGGACTCGCAAACACTCGCGAAATCGCGGACTCGCGAACACCCGCGAAATCGCGGACTTGCAAACACTCGCGAAATCGCGGACTCGCAAACACTCGCGAAATCGCGGACTCGCGTACTCGCAATCACTCGCGAAATCGCGGACTCGCGAACACCCGCGAAATCACGGACTTGTGAACACTCGCGAAATCGCGGACTGGCAAACACTCGCGAAATCGCGGACTCGCGAACACTCGCGGACTTGGAAACACCCGCGAAATCGCGGACTCGCAAACACTCGCGAAATCGCGCACTGGCGAACACTCGCGAAATCGCGGACTCGCGAACACTCGCGAAATCGCGGACTCGCGAACACCCGCGAAATCGCGGACTCGCAAACACTCGCGAAATCGCGGACTCGCAAACACTCGCGAAATCGCGGACTCGCGAACACTAGCGAAATCGCGGACTCGCGAACACTCGCGAAATCGCGGACTCTCAAACACTCGCGAAATCACGGACTTGTGAACACTCGCGAAATCGCGGACTGGCAAACACTCGCGAAATCGCGGACTCGCGAACACCCGCGAAATCGCGGACTCGCAAACACTCGCGAAATCGCGGACTCGTGAACACTCGCGGACTCGCAAACACTCGCGAAATCGCGGACTCGCAAACACTCGCGAAATCGCGGACTCGCGAACACTCGCGAAATCGCGGACTCGCAAACACTCGCGAAATCGCGGACTCGCGAAAACTCGCGAAATCGCGGACTCTCGAACACTCGCGAACACCCGCGAAATCGCGGACTCGCAAACACTCGCGAAATCGCGGACTCGCAAACACTCGCGAAATCGCGGACTCGCAAACACTCGCGAAATCGCGGACTCGCGAACACTCGCGAAATCGCGGACTCGCAAACACTCGCGAAATCGCGGACTCGCGAAATCGCGGACTCGCAAACACTCGCGAAATCGCGGACTCGCGTACTCGAAATCACTCGCGAAATCGCGGACTCGCGAACACCCGCGAAATCGCGGACTCGCAAACACTCGCGAAATCGCTCACTCGCGAACACTCGCGAAATCGCGGACTCGCGAACACCCGCGAAATCGCGGACTCGCAAACACTCGCGAAATCGCGGACTCGCGTACTCGCAATCACTCGCGAAATCGCGGACTCGCGAATACTGGCGAAATCGCGGACTCGCAAACAATCGCGAAATCGCGCACTCGCAATCACTCGCGAAATCGCGGACTCGCGAACACTCGCGAAATCGCGGACTCGCAAACACTCGCGAAATCGCGGACTCGCGAAATCGCGGACTCGCAAACACTCGCGAAATCGCGGACTCGCAAACACTCGCGAAATCGCGGACTCGCGAATACTGGCGAAATCGCGGACTGGCAAACACTCGCGGACTCGCGTACTCGCAATCACTCGCGAAATCGCGGACTTGTGAACACTCGCGAAATCGCGGACTGGCAAACACTCGCGAAATCGCGGACTCGTGAACACTCGCGAAATCGCGGACTCGTGAACACTCGCGGACTCGCAAACACTCGCGAAATCGCGGACTCGCGAACACTCGCAAAATCGCGGACTCGCGAACACTTGCGAAATCGCGGACTCGCAAACACTCGCGAAATCGCGGACTCGCAAACACTCGCGAAATCGCGGACTCGCGAACACTCGCGAAATCGCGGACTCGCGAAATCGCGGACTCGCAAACACTCGCGAAATCGCGGACTCGCAAACACTCGCGAAATCGCGGACTCGCGAAATCGCGGACTCGCAAACACTCGCGAAATCGCGGACTCGCAAACACTCGCGAAATCGCGGACTCGCGTACTCGCGCAAACTCGCGAAATCGCGGACTCGCAAACACCCGCGAAATCGCGGACTCGCAAACACTCGCGAAATCGCGCACTCGCGAACACTCGCGAAATCGCGGACTCGCGAACACCCGCGAAATCGCGGACTCGCAAACACTCGCGAAATCGCGGACTCGCGTACTCGCAATCACTCGCGAAATCGCGGACTCGCGAATACTGGCGAAATCGCGGACTCGCAAACAATCGCGAAATCGCGCACTCGCAATCACTCGCGAAATCGCGGACTCGCGAACACTCGCGAAATCGCGGACTCGCGAACACTCGCGAAATCGCGGACTCGCGAACACTCGCGAAATCGCGGACTCTCAAACACTCGCGAAATCACGGACTTGTGAACACTCGCGAAATCGCGGACTGGCAAACACTCGCGAAATCGCGGACTCGCGAACACTCGCGGACTCGGAAACACTCGCGAAATCGCGGACTCGCGTACTCGCGCAAACTCGCGAAATCGCGGACTCGCGAACACCCGCGAAATCGCGGACTCGCAAACACTCGCGAAATCGCGCACTCGCGAACACTCGCAAAATCGCGGACTCGCGAACACTCGCGAAATCTTGACTCGCAAACACTCGCGAAATCGCGGACTCGCGAACACTCGCGAAATCGCGGACTCGCAAACACTCGCGAAATCGCGGACTCGCAAACACTCGCGAAATCGCGGACTCGCAAACACTCGCGAAATCGCGGACTCGCGAAATCGCGGACTCGCAAACACTCGCGAAATCGCGGACTCGCAAACACTCGCGAAATCGCGGACTCGCGAAATCGCGGACTCGCAAACACTCGCGAAATCGCGGACTCGCAAACACTCGCGAAATCGCGGACTCGCGTACTCGCGCAAACTCGCGAAATCGCGGACTCGCGAACACCCGCGAAATCGCGGACTCGCAAACACTCGCGAAATCGCGCACTCGCGAACACTCGCGAAATCGCGGACTCGCGAACACTCGCAAAATCGCGGACTCGCGAACACTCGCGAAATCGCGGACTCGCGAACACTCGCGAAATCGCGGACTCTCGAACTCATCCGAACACCCGCGAAATCGCGGACTCGCAAACACTCGCGAAATCGCGGACTCGCAAACACTCGCGAAATCGCGGACTCGCGAACACTCGCGAAATCGCGGACTCGCAAACACTCGCGAAATCGCGGACTCGCGAACACTCGCAAAATCGCGGACTCGCGAACACTTGCGAAATCGCGGACTCGCAAACACTCGCGAAATCGCGGACTCGCAAACACTCGCGAAATCGCGGACTCGCGAACACTCGCGAAATCGCGGACTCGCGAAATCGCGGACTCGCAAACACTCGCGAAATCGCGGACTCGCAAACACTCGCGAAATCGCGGACTCGCGAAATCGCGGACTCGCAAACACTCGCGAAATCGCGGACTCGCAAACACTCGCGAAATCGCGGACTCGCGTACTCGCGCAAACTCGCGAAATCGCGGACTCGCAAACACCCGCGAAATCGCGGACTCGCAAACACTCGCGAAATCGCGCACTCGCGAACACTCGCGAAATCGCGGACTCGCGAACACCCGCGAAATCGCGGACTCGCAAACACTCGCGAAATCGCGGACTCGCGTACTCGCAATCACTCGCGAAATCGCGGACTCGCGAATACTGGCGAAATCGCGGACTCGCAAACAATCGCGAAATCGCGCACTCGCAATCACTCGCGAAATCGCGGACTCGCGAACACTCGCGAAATCGCGGACTCGCGAACACTCGCGAAATCGCGGACTCGCGAACACTCGCGAAATCGCGGACTCTCAAACACTCGCGAAATCACGGACTTGTGAACACTCGCGAAATCGCGGACTGGCAAACACTCGCGAAATCGCGGACTCGCGAACACTCGCGGACTCGGAAACACTCGCGAAATCGCGGACTCGCGTACTCGCGCAAACTCGCGAAATCGCGGACTCGCGAACACCCGCGAAATCGCGGACTCGCAAACACTCGCGAAATCGCGCACTCGCGAACACTCGCAAAATCGCGGACTCGCGAACACTCGCGAAATCTTGACTCGCAAACACTCGCGAAATCGCGGACTCGCGAACACTCGCGAAATCGCGGACTCGCAAACACTCGCGAAATCGCGGACTCGCAAACACTCGCGAAATCGCGGACTCGCAAACACTCGCGAAATCGCGGACTCGCGAAATCGCGGACTCGCAAACACTCGCGAAATCGCGGACTCGCAAACACTCGCGAAATCGCGGACTCGCGAAATCGCGGACTCGCAAACACTCGCGAAATCGCGGACTCGCAAACACTCGCGAAATCGCGGACTCGCGTACTCGCGCAAACTCGCGAAATCGCGGACTCGCGAACACCCGCGAAATCGCGGACTCGCAAACACTCGCGAAATCGCGCACTCGCGAACACTCGCGAAATCGCGGACTCGCGAACACTCGCAAAATCGCGGACTCGCGAACACTCGCGAAATCGCGGACTCGCGAACACTCGCGAAATCGCGGACTCTCGAACTCATGCGAACACCCGCGAAATCGCGGACTCGCAAACACTCGCGAAATCGCGGACTCGCAAACACTCGCGAAATCGCGGACTCGCGAACACTCGCGAAATCGCGGACTCGCAAACACTCGCGAAATCGCGGACTCGCAAACACTCGCGAAATCGCGGACTCGCGAACACTCGCGAAATCGCGGACTCGCGAAATCGCGGACTCGCAAACACTCGCGAAATCGCGGACTCGCAAACACTCGCGAAATCGCGGACTCGCGAAATCGCGGACTCGCAAACACTCGCGAAATCGCGGACTCGCAAACACTCGCGAAATCGCGGACTCGCGTACTCGCGCAAACTCGCGAAATCGCGGACTCGCAAACACTCGCGAAATCGCGGACTCGCGAACACTCGCGAAATCGCGGACTCGCAAACACTCGCGAAATCGCGGACTCGCAAACACTCGCGAAATCGCGGACTCGCGAACACTCGCGAAATCGCGGACTCGCGAAATCGCGGACTCGCAAACACTCGCGAAATCGCGGACTCGCAAACACTCGCGAAATCGCGGACTCGCGAAATCGCGGACTCGCAAACACTCGCGAAATCGCGGACTCGCAAACACTCGCGAAATCGCGGACTCGCGTACTCGCGCAAACTCGCGAAATCGCGGACTCGCGAACACCCGCGAAATCGCGGACTCGCAAACACTCGCGAAATCGCGCACTCGCGAACACTCGCGAAATCGCGGACTCGCGAACACCCGCGAAATCGCGGACTTGCGTACTCACAATCACTCGCGAAATCGCGGACTCGCAAACACTCGCGAAATCGCGGACTCGCGAACACCCGCGAAATCGCGGACTCGCGTACTCGCAATCACTCGCGAAATCGCGGACTCGCGAATACTGGCGAAATCGCGGACTCGCGAACACTCGCGAAATCGCGGACTCGCGTACTCACAATCACTCGCGAAATCGCGGACTCGCAAACACTCGCGAAATCGCGGACTCGCGAACACCCGCGAAATCGCGGACTCGCAAACACTCGCGAAATCGCGGACTCTCGAACACTCGCGAAATCGCGGACTCCCGAACACTCGCGAAATCGCGGACTCTCAAACACTCGCGAAATCACGGACTCGCGAACACCCGCGAAATCGCGGACTCGCAAACACTCGCGAAATCGCGGACTCGTGAACACTCGCGGACTCGCAAACATTCGCGAAATCGCGGACTCGCGAACACTCGCAAAATCGCGGACTCGCGAACACTCGCGAAATCGCGGACTCGCAAACACTCGCGAAATCGCGGACTCGCGAACACTCGCGAAATCGCGGACTCTCGAACACTCGCGAACACCCGCGAAATCGCGGACTCGCAAACACTCGCGAAATCGCGGACTCGCGTACTCGCAATCACTCGCGAAATCGCGGACTCGCAAACACTCGCGAAATCGCGGACTCGCAAACACTCGCGAAATCGCGGACTCGCGAACACCCGCGAAATCGCGGACTCGCAAACACTCGCGAAATCGCGGACTCGTGAACACTCGCGGACTCGCAAACACTCGCGAAATCGCGGACTCGCAAACTCGCGAACACCCGCGAAATCGCGGACTCGCAAACACTCGCGAAATCGCGGACTCGCGAACACCCGCCAAATCGCGGACTCGCAAACACTCGCGAAATCGCGGACTCGCAAACACTCGCGAAATCGCGGACTCGCGTACTCGCAATCACTCGCGAAATCGCGGACTCGCGAACACCCGCGAAATCGCGGACTCGCGAACACCCGCCAAATCGCGTACTCGCAATCACTCGCGAAATCGCGGACTCGCGTACTCGCAAACACTCGCGAAATCGCGGACTCGCGAACACTCGCGAAATCGCGGACTCGCGAACACTCGCGAAATCACGGACTCGCGAACACTCGCGAAATCGCGGACTCGCAAACACTCGCGAAATCGCGGACTCGCGAACACCCGCGAAATCGCGGACTCGCAAACACTCGCGAAATCGCGGACTCGCAAACACTCGCGAAATCGCGGACTCGCGTACTCGCAATCACTCGCGAAATCGCGGACTCGCGAACACCCGCGAAATCGCGGACTCGCGAACACCCGCGAAATCGCGGACTCGCAAACACTCGCGAAATCGCGGACTCGTGAACACTCGCGAAATTGCGGACTCGCGAACACTCGCGAAATCGCGGACTCGCGTACTCGCAATCACTCGCGAAATCGCGGACTCGCGAACACTCGCGAAATCGCGGACTCGCGTACTCGCAATCACTCGCGAAATCGCGGACTCGCGAATACTGGCGAAATCGCGGACTCGCGAACACTCGCGAAATCGCGGACTCGCGTACTCACAATCACTCGCGAAATCGCGGACTCGCGAACACCCGCGACATCGCGGACTCGCAAACACTCGCGAAATCGCGGACTCGCGAACACCCGCGAAATCGCGGACTCGCAAACACTCGCGAAATCGCGGACTCGCAAACACTCGCGAAATCGCGGACTCGCGTACTCGCAATCACTCGCGAAATCGCGGACTCGCGAACACCCGCGAAATCGCGGACTCGCAAACACTCGCGAAATCGCGGACTCGCAAACACTCGCGAAATCGCGAACTCGCGAACACTCGCGAAATCGCGGACTCGCGAACACTCGCGAAATCGCGGACTCGCGAACACTCGCGAAATCACGGACTCGCAAACACCCGCAAAATCGCGGACTCGCAAACACTCGCGAAATCGCGGACTCGCGTACTCGCAATCACTCGCGAAATCGCGGACTCGCGAACACCCGCGAAATCGCGGACTCGCGAACACCCGCGAAATCGCGGACTCGCAAACACTCGCGAAATCGCGGACTCGCAAACACTCGCGAAATCGCGGACTCGTGAAGACTCGCGAAATTGCGGACTCGCGAACACTCGCGAAATCGCGTACTCGCAAACACTCGCGAAATCACGGACTTGTGAACACTCGCGAAATCGCGGACTGGCAAACACTCGCGAAATCGCGGACTCGCAAACACTCGCGAAATCGCGGACTCGTGAACACTCGCAAAATCGCGGACTCGTGAACACTCGCGGACTCGCAAACACTCGCGAAATCGCGGACTCGCGAACACTCGCAAAATCGCGGACTCGCGAACACTCGCGAAATCGCGGACTCGCAAACACTCGCGAAATCGCGGACTCGCGAACACTCGCGAAATCGCGGACTCTCGAACTCTCGCGAACACCCGCGAAATCGCGGACTCGCAAACACTCGCGAAATCGCGGACTCGCAAACACTCGCGAAATCGCGGACTCGCGAACACTCGCGAAATCGCGGACTCGCGAACACTCGCGAAATCGCGGACTCGCGAACACCCGCGAAATCGCGGACTCGCGAACACCCGCGAAATCGCGGACTCGCGAACACCCGCGAAATCGCGGACTCGCAAACACTCGCGAAATCGCGGACTCGCAAACACTCGCGAAATCGCGGACTCGCGTACTCGCAATCACTCGCGAAATCGCGGACTCGCGAACACCCGCGAAATCGCGGACTCGCAAACACTCGCGAAATCGCGGACTCGCAAACACTCGCGAAATCGCGGACTCGCGAACACTCGCGAAATCGCGGACTCGCGAACACTCGCGAAATCGCAGACTCGCAAACACTCGCGAAATCGCGGACTCGCAAACACTCGCGAAATCGCGGACTCGCGAACACCCGCGAAATCGCGGACTCGCGAACACCCGCGAAATCGCGGACTCGCAAACACTCGCGAAATCGCGGACTCGCAAACACTCGCGAAATCGCGGACTCGCGTACTCGCAATCACTCGCGAAATCGCGGACTCGCGAACACCCGCGAAATCGCGGACTCGCAAACACTCGCGAAATCGCGGACTCGCAAACACTCGCGAAATCGCGGACTCGCGAAAACTCGCGAAATCGCGGACTCGCGAACACTCGCGAAATCGCGGACTCGCGAACACTCGCGAAATCACGGACTCGCGAACACTCGCGAAATCACGGACTCGCAAACACTCGCGAAATCGCGGACTCGCGAACACCCGCGAAATCGCGGACTCGCAAACACTCGCGAAATCGCGGACTCGCAAACACTCGCGAAATCGCGGACTCGCGAACACCCGCAAAATCGCGGACTCGCGAACACCCGCAAAATCGCGGACTCGCAAACACTCGCGAAATCGCGGACTCGCGTACTCACAATCACTCGCGAAATCGCGGACTCGCGAACACCCGCGACATCGCGGACTCGCAAACACTCGCGAAATCGCGGACTCGCGAACACCCGCGAAATCGCGGACTCGGAAACACTCGCGAAATCGCGGACTCGCAAACACTCGCGAAATCGCGGACTCGCGTACTCGCAATCACTCGCGAAATCGCGGACTCGCGAACACCCGCGAAATCGCGGACTCGCAAACACTCGCGAAATCGCGGACTCGCAAACACTCGCGAAATCGCGGACTCGCGAACACTCGCGAAATCGCGGACTCGCGAACACTCGCGAAATCACGGACTCGCGAACACTCGCGAAATCACGGACTCGCAAACACTCGCGAAATCGCGGACTCGCGAACACCCGCGAAATCGCGGACTCGCAAACACTCGCGAAATCGCGGACTCGCAAACACTCGCGAAATCGCGGACTCGCGAACACTCGCGAAATCGCGGACTCGCGAACACTCGCGAAATCGCGGACTCGCAAACACTCGCGAAATCGCGGACTCGCAAACACTCGCGAAATCGCGGACTCGCGAACACCCGCGAAATCGCGGACTCGCGAACACCCGCGAAATCGCGGACTCGCAAACACTCGCGAAATCGCGGACTCGCAAACACTCGCGAAATCGCGGACTCGCGTACTCGCAATCACTCGCGAAATCGCGGACTCGCGAACACCCGCGAAATCGCGGACTCGCAAACACTCGCGAAATCGCGGACTCGCAAACACTCGCGAAATCGCGGACTCGCAAACACTCGCGAAATCGCGGACTCGCGAACACTCGCGAAATCGCGGACTCGCGAACACTCGCGAAATCACGGACTCGCGAACACTCGCGAAATCACGGACTCGCAAACACTCGCGAAATCGCGGACTCGCGAACACCCGCGAAATCGCGGACTCGCAAACACTCGCGAAATCGCGGACTCGCAAACACTCGCGAAATCGCGGACTCGCGAACACCCGCAAAATCGCGGACTCGCGAACACCCGCAAAATCGCGGACTCGCAAACACTCGCGAAATCGCGGACTCGCGTACTCACAATCACTCGCGAAATCGCGGACTCGCGAACACCCGCGACATCGCGGACTCGCAAACACTCGCGAAATCGCGGACTCGCGAACACCCGCGAAATCGCGGACTCGCAAACACTCGCGAAATCGCGGACTCGCAAACACTCGCGAAATCGCGGACTCGCGTACTCGCAATCACTCGCGAAATCGCGGACTCGCGAACACCCGCGAAATCGCGGACTCGCAAACACTCGCGAAATCGCGGACTCGCAAACACTCGCGAAATCGCGGACTCGCGAACACTCGCGAAATCGCGGACTCGCGAAATCGCGGACTCGCGAACACTCGCGAAATCACGGACTCGCGAACACTCGCGAAATCACGGACTCGCAAACACTCGCGAAATCGCGGACTCGCGAACACTCGCAAAATCGCGGACTCGCAAACACTCGCGAAATCGCGGACTCGCAAACACTCGCGAAATCGCGGACTCGCGAACACTCGCGAAATCGCGGACTCGCGAACACTCGCGAAATCGCGGACTCGCGAACACTCGCGAAATCGCAGACTCGCAAACACTCGCGAAATCGCGGACTCGCAAACACCCGCGAAATCGCGGACTCGCGAACACCCGCGAAATCGCGGACTCGCGAACACCCGCGAAATCGCGGACTCGCAAACACTCGCGAAATCGCGGACTCGCAAACACTCGCGAAATCGCGGACTCGCGTACTCGCAATCACTCGCGAAATCGCGGACTCGCGAACACCCGCGAAATCGCGGACTCGCAAACACTCGCGAAATCGCGGACTCGCAAACACTCGCGAAATCGCGGACTCGCAAACACTCGCGAAATCGCGGACTCGCGAACACTCGCGAAATCGCGGACTCGCGAACACTCGCGAAATCACGGACTCGCGAACACTCGCGAAATCACGGACTCGCAAACACTCGCGAAATCGCGGACTCGCGAACACCCGCGAAATCGCGGACTCGCAAACACTCGCGAAATCGCGGACTCGCGAACACCCGCGAAATCGCGGACTCGCAAACACTCGCGAAATCGCGGACTCGCAAACACTCGCGAAATCGCGGACTCGCGTACTCGCAATCACTCGCGAAATCGCGGACTCGCGAACACCCGCGAAATCGCGGACTCGCAAACACTCGCGAAATCGCGGACTCGCGAACACCCGCCAAATCGCGTACTCGCAATCACTCGCGAAATCGCGGACTCGCGTACTCGCAAACACTCGCGAAATCGCGGACTCGCGAACACTCGCGAAATCGCGGACTCGCAAACACTCGCGAAATCGCGGACTCGTGAACACTCGCGAAATTGCGGACTCGCGAACACTCGCGAAATCGCGGACTCGCGTACTCGCAATCACTCGCGAAATCGCGGACTCGCGAACACTCGCGAAATCGCGGACTCGCGTACTCGCAATCACTCGCGAAATCGCGGACTCGCGAATACTGGCGAAATCGCGGACTCGCGAACACTCGCGAAATCGCGGACTCGCGTACTCACAATCACTCGCGAAATCGCGGACTCGCGAACACCCGCGACATCGCGGACTCGCAAACACTCGCGAAATCGCGGACTCGCGAACACCCGCGAAATCGCGGACTCGCAAACACTCGCGAAATCGCGGACTCGCAAACACTCGCGAAATCGCGGACTCGCGTACTCGCAATCACTCGCGAAATCGCGGACTCGCGAACACCCGCGAAATCGCGGACTCGCAAACACTCGCGAAATCGCGGACTCGCAAACACTCGCGAAATCGCGAACTCGCGAACACTCGCGAAATCGCGGACTCGCGAACACTCGCGAAATCGCGGACTCGCGAACACTCGCGAAATCACGGACTCGCAAACACCCGCAAAATCGCGGACTCGCAAACACTCGCGAAATCGCGGACTCGCGTACTCGCAATCACTCGCGAAATCGCGGACTCGCGAACACCCGCGAAATCGCGGACTCGCGAACACCCGCGAAATCGCGGACTCGCAAACACTCGCGAAATCGCGGACTCGCAAACACTCGCGAAATCGCGGACTCGTGAAGACTCGCGAAATTGCGGACTCGCGAACACTCGCGAAATCGCGTACTCGCAAACACTCGCGAAATCACGGACTTGTGAACACTCGCGAAATCGCGGACTGGCAAACACTCGCGAAATCGCGGACTCGCAAACACTCGCGAAATCGCGGACTCGTGAACACTCGCAAAATCGCGGACTCGTGAACACTCGCGGACTCGCAAACACTCGCGAAATCGCGGACTCGCGAACACTCGCAAAATCGCGGACTCGCGAACACTCGCGAAATCGCGGACTCGCAAACACTCGCGAAATCGCGGACTCGCGAACACTCGCGAAATCGCGGACTCTCGAACTCTCGCGAACACCCGCGAAATCGCGGACTCGCAAACACTCGCGAAATCGCGGACTCGCAAACACTCGCGAAATCGCGGACTCGCGAACACTCGCGAAATCGCGGACTCGCGAACACTCGCGAAATCGCGGACTCGCGAACACCCGCGAAATCGCGGACTCGCGAACACCCGCGAAATCGCGGACTCGCGAACACCCGCGAAATCGCGGACTCGCAAACACTCGCGAAATCGCGGACTCGCAAACACTCGCGAAATCGCGGACTCGCGTACTCGCAATCACTCGCGAAATCGCGGACTCGCGAACACCCGCGAAATCGCGGACTCGCAAACACTCGCGAAATCGCGGACTCGCAAACACTCGCGAAATCGCGGACTCGCGAACACTCGCGAAATCGCGGACTCGCGAACACTCGCGAAATCGCAGACTCGCAAACACTCGCGAAATCGCGGACTCGCAAACACTCGCGAAATCGCGGACTCGCGAACACCCGCGAAATCGCGGACTCGCGAACACCCGCGAAATCGCGGACTCGCAAACACTCGCGAAATCGCGGACTCGCAAACACTCGCGAAATCGCGGACTCGCGTACTCGCAATCACTCGCGAAATCGCGGACTCGCGAACACCCGCGAAATCGCGGACTCGCAAACACTCGCGAAATCGCGGACTCGCAAACACTCGCGAAATCGCGGACTCGCGAAAACTCGCGAAATCGCGGACTCGCGAACACTCGCGAAATCGCGGACTCGCGAACACTCGCGAAATCACGGACTCGCGAACACTCGCGAAATCACGGACTCGCAAACACTCGCGAAATCGCGGACTCGCGAACACCCGCGAAATCGCGGACTCGCAAACACTCGCGAAATCGCGGACTCGCAAACACTCGCGAAATCGCGGACTCGCGAACACCCGCAAAATCGCGGACTCGCGAACACCCGCAAAATCGCGGACTCGCAAACACTCGCGAAATCGCGGACTCGCGTACTCACAATCACTCGCGAAATCGCGGACTCGCGAACACCCGCGACATCGCGGACTCGCAAACACTCGCGAAATCGCGGACTCGCGAACACCCGCGAAATCGCGGACTCGGAAACACTCGCGAAATCGCGGACTCGCAAACACTCGCGAAATCGCGGACTCGCGTACTCGCAATCACTCGCGAAATCGCGGACTCGCGAACACCCGCGAAATCGCGGACTCGCAAACACTCGCGAAATCGCGGACTCGCAAACACTCGCGAAATCGCGGACTCGCGAACACTCGCGAAATCGCGGACTCGCGAACACTCGCGAAATCACGGACTCGCGAACACTCGCGAAATCACGGACTCGCAAACACTCGCGAAATCGCGGACTCGCGAACACCCGCGAAATCGCGGACTCGCAAACACTCGCGAAATCGCGGACTCGCAAACACTCGCGAAATCGCGGACTCGCGAACACTCGCGAAATCGCGGACTCGCGAACACTCGCGAAATCGCGGACTCGCAAACACTCGCGAAATCGCGGACTCGCAAACACTCGCGAAATCGCGGACTCGCGAACACCCGCGAAATCGCGGACTCGCGAACACCCGCGAAATCGCGGACTCGCAAACACTCGCGAAATCGCGGACTCGCAAACACTCGCGAAATCGCGGACTCGCGTACTCGCAATCACTCGCGAAATCGCGGACTCGCGAACACCCGCGAAATCGCGGACTCGCAAACACTCGCGAAATCGCGGACTCGCAAACACTCGCGAAATCGCGGACTCGCAAACACTCGCGAAATCGCGGACTCGCGAACACTCGCGAAATCGCGGACTCGCGAACACTCGCGAAATCACGGACTCGCGAACACTCGCGAAATCACGGACTCGCAAACACTCGCGAAATCGCGGACTCGCGAACACCCGCGAAATCGCGGACTCGCAAACACTCGCGAAATCGCGGACTCGCAAACACTCGCGAAATCGCGGACTCGCGAACACCCGCAAAATCGCGGACTCGCGAACACCCGCAAAATCGCGGACTCGCAAACACTCGCGAAATCGCGGACTCGCGTACTCACAATCACTCGCGAAATCGCGGACTCGCGAACACCCGCGACATCGCGGACTCGCAAACACTCGCGAAATCGCGGACTCGCGAACACCCGCGAAATCGCGGACTCGCAAACACTCGCGAAATCGCGGACTCGCAAACACTCGCGAAATCGCGGACTCGCGTACTCGCAATCACTCGCGAAATCGCGGACTCGCGAACACCCGCGAAATCGCGGACTCGCAAACACTCGCGAAATCGCGGACTCGCAAACACTCGCGAAATCGCGGACTCGCGAACACTCGCGAAATCGCGGACTCGCGAAATCGCGGACTCGCGAACACTCGCGAAATCACGGACTCGCGAACACTCGCGAAATCACGGACTCGCAAACACTCGCGAAATCGCGGACTCGCGAACACTCGCAAAATCGCGGACTCGCAAACACTCGCGAAATCGCGGACTCGCAAACACTCGCGAAATCGCGGACTCGCGAACACTCGCGAAATCGCGGACTCGCGAACACTCGCGAAATCGCGGACTCGCGAACACTCGCGAAATCGCAGACTCGCAAACACTCGCGAAATCGCGGACTCGCAAACACCCGCGAAATCGCGGACTCGCGAACACCCGCGAAATCGCGGACTCGCGAACACCCGCGAAATCGCGGACTCGCAAACACTCGCGAAATCGCGGACTCGCAAACACTCGCGAAATCGCGGACTCGCGTACTCGCAATCACTCGCGAAATCGCGGACTCGCGAACACCCGCGAAATCGCGGACTCGCAAACACTCGCGAAATCGCGGACTCGCAAACACTCGCGAAATCGCGGACTCGCAAACACTCGCGAAATCGCGGACTCGCGAACACTCGCGAAATCGCGGACTCGCGAACACTCGCGAAATCACGGACTCGCGAACACTCGCGAAATCACGGACTCGCAAACACTCGCGAAATCGCGGACTCGCGAACACCCGCGAAATCGCGGACTCGCAAACACTCGCGAAATCGCGGACTCGCGAACACCCGCGAAATCGCGGACTCGCAAACACTCGCGAAATCGCGGACTCGCAAACACTCGCGAAATCGCGGACTCGCGTACTCGCAATCACTCGCGAAATCGCGGACTCGCGAACACCCGCGAAATCGCGGACTCGCAAACACTCGCGAAATCGCGGACTCGCGAACACCCGCCAAATCGCGTACTCGCAATCACTCGCGAAATCGCGGACTCGCGTACTCGCAAACACTCGCGAAATCGCGGACTCGCGAACACTCGCGAAATCGCGGACTCGCGAACACTCGCGAAATCGCGGACTCGCGAACACTCGCGAAATCGCGGACTCGCAAACACTCGCGAAATCGCGGACTCGCGAACACCCGCGAAATCGCGGACTCGCAAACACTCGCGAAATCGCGGACTCGCGTACTCGCAATCACTCGCGAAATCGCGGACTCGCGAACACCCGCGAAATCGCGGACTCGCGAACACCCGCCAAATCGCGTACTCGCAATCACTCGCGAAATCGCGGACTCGCGTACTCGCAAACACTCGCGAAATCGCGGACTCGCGAACACTCGCGAAATCGCGGACTCGCGAACACTCGCGAAATCACGGACTCGCGAACACTCGCGAAATCGCGGACTCGCAAACACTCGCGAAATCGCGGACTCGCGAACACCCGCGAAATCGCGGACTCGCAAACACTCGCGAAATCGCGGACTCGCAAACACTCGCGAAATCGCGGACTCGCGTACTCGCAATCACTCGCGAAATCGCGGACTCGCGAACACCCGCGAAATCGCGGACTCGCGAACACCCGCGAAATCGCGGACTCGCAAACACTCGCGAAATCGCGGACTCGTGAACACTCGCGAAATTGCGGACTCGCGAACACTCGCGAAATCGCGGACTCGCGTACTCGCAATCACTCGCGAAATCGCGGACTCGCGAACACTCGCGAAATCGCGGACTCGCGTACTCGCAATCACTCGCGAAATCGCGGACTCGCGAATACTGGCGAAATCGCGGACTCGCGAACACTCGCGAAATCGCGGACTCGCGTACTCACAATCACTCGCGAAATCGCGGACTCGCGAACACCCGCGACATCGCGGACTCGCAAACACTCGCGAAATCGCGGACTCGCGAACACCCGCGAAATCGCGGACTCGCAAACACTCGCGAAATCGCGGACTCGCAAACACTCGCGAAATCGCGGACTCGCGAACACTCGCGAAATTGCGGACTCGCGAACACTCGCGAAATCGCGTACTCGCAAACACTCGCGAAATCACGGACTTGTGAACACTCGCGAAATCGCGGACTGGCAAACACTCGCGAAATCGCGGACTCGCAAACACTCGCGAAATCGCGGACTCGTGAACACTCGCGAAATCGCGGACTCGTGAACACTCGCGGACTCGCAAACACTCGCGAAATCGCGGACTCGCGAACACTCGCAAAATCGCGGACTCGCGAACACTCGCGAAATCGCGGACTCGCAAACACTCGCGAAATCGCGGACTCGCGAACACTCGCGAAATCGCGGACTCTCGAACTCTCGCGAACACCCGCGAAATCGCGGACTCGCAAACACTCGCGAAATCGCGGACTCGCAAACACTCGCGAAATCGCGGACTCGCGTACTCGCAATCACTCGCGAAATCGCGGACTCGCGAACACCCGCGAAATCGCGGACTCGCAAACACTCGCGAAATCGCGGACTCGCAAACACTCGCGAAATCGCGGACTCGCGAACACTCGCGAAATCGCGGACTCGCGAACACTCGCGAAATCGCGGACTCGCGAACACTCGCGAAATCACGGACTCGCGAACACTCGCGAAATCACGGACTCGCAAACACCCGCAAAATCGCGGACTCGCGAACACCCGCAAAATCGCGGACTCGCAAACACTCGCGAAATCGCGGACTCGCGTACTCGCAATCACTCGCGAAATCGCGGACTCGCGAACACCCGCGAAATCGCGGACTCGCGAACACCCGCGAAATCGCGGACTCGCAAACACTCGCGAAATCGCGGACTCGCAAACACTCGCGAAATCGCGGACTCGTGAAGACTCGCGAAATTGCGGACTCGCGAACACTCGCGAAATCGCGTACTCGCAAACACTCGCGAAATCACGGACTTGTGAACACTCGCGAAATCGCGGACTGGCAAACACTCGCGAAATCGCGGACTCGCAAACACTCGCGAAATCGCGGACTCGCGAACACCCGCGAAATCGCGGACTCGCGAACACCCGCGAAATCGCGGACTCGCGAACACCCGCGAAATCGCGGACTCGCAAACACTCGCGAAATCGCGGACTCGCAAACACTCGCGAAATCGCGGACTCGCGTACTCGCAATCACTCGCGAAATCGCGGACTCGCGAACACCCGCGAAATCGCGGACTCGCAAACACTCGCGAAATCGCGGACTCGCAAACACTCGCGAAATCGCGGACTCGCGAACACTCGCGAAATTGCGGACTCGCGAACACTCGCGAAATCGCGTACTCGCAAACACTCGCGAAATCACGGACTTGTGAACACTCGCGAAATCGCGGACTGGCAAACACTCGCGAAATCGCGGACTCGCAAACACTCGCGAAATCGCGGACTCGTGAACACTCGCGAAATCGCGGACTCGTGAACACTCGCGGACTCGCAAACACTCGCGAAATCGCGGACTCGCGAACACTCGCAAAATCGCGGACTCGCGAACACTCGCGAAATCGCGGACTCGCAAACACTCGCGAAATCGCGGACTCGCGAACACTCGCGAAATCGCGGACTCTCGAACTCTCGCGAACACCCGCGAAATCGCGGACTCGCAAACACTCGCGAAATCGCGGACTCGCGAACACTCGCGAAATCGCGGACTCGCGAACACTCGCGAAATCGCGGACTCGCGAACACTCGCGAAATCGCGGACTCGCGAACACCCGCGAAATCGCGGACTCGCGAACACCCGCGAAATCGCGGACTCGCGAACACCCGCGAAATCGCGGACTCGCAAACACTCGCGAAATCGCGGACTCGCAAACACTCGCGAAATCGCGGACTCGCGTACTCGCAATCACTCGCGAAATCGCGGACTCGCGAACACCCGCGAAATCGCGGACTCGCAAACACTCGCGAAATCGCGGACTCGCAAACACTCGCGAAATCGCGGACTCGCGAACACTCGCGAAATCGCGGACTCGCGAACACTCGCGAAATCGCAGACTCGCAAACACTCGCGAAATCGCGGACTCGCAAACACTCGCGAAATCGCGGACTCGCGAACACCCGCGAAATCGCGGACTCGCGAACACCCGCGAAATCGCGGACTCGCAAACACTCGCGAAATCGCGGACTCGCAAACACTCGCGAAATCGCGGACTCGCGTACTCGCAATCACTCGCGAAATCGCGGACTCGCGAACACCCGCGAAATCGCGGACTCGCGAACACCCGCGAAATCGCGGACTCGCAAACACTCGCGAAATCGCGGACTCGCGAACACTCGCGAAATCGCGGACTCGCGAACACTCGCGAAATCGCGGACTCGCGAACACTCGCGAAATCACGGACTCGCGAACACTCGCGAAATCACGGACTCGCAAACACTCGCGAAATCGCGGACTCGCGAAAACCCGCGAAATCGCGGACTCGCAAACACTCGCGAAATCGCGGACTCGCAAACACTCGCGAAATCGCGGACTCGCGAACACCCGCAAAATCGCGGACTCGCGAACACCCGCAAAATCGCGGACTCGCCAACACTCGCGAAATCGCGGACTCGCGTACTCACAATCACTCGCGAAATCGCGGACTCGCGAACACCCGCGACATCGCGGACTCGCAAACACTCGCGAAATCGCGGACTCGCGAACACCCGCGAAATTGCGGACTCGCAAACACTCGCGAAATCGCGGACTCGCAAACACTCGCGAAATCGCGGACTCGCGAACACCCGCGAAATCGCGGACTCGCGAACACCCGCGAAATCGCGGACTCGCGAACACCCGCGAAATCTCGGACTCGCAAACACTCGCGAAATCGCGGACTCGCAAACACTCGCGAAATCGCGGACTCGCGTACTCGCAATCACTCGCGAAATCGCGGACTCGCGAACACCCGCGAAATCGCGGACTCGCAAACACTCGCGAAATCGCGGACTCGCAAACACTCGCGAAATCGCGGACTCGCGAACACTCGCGAAATCGCGGACTCGCGAACACTCGCGAAATCGCGGACTCGCAAACACTCGCGAAATCGCGGACTCGCAAACACTCGCGAAATCGCGGACTCGCGAACACCCGCAAAATCGCGGACTCGCGAACACCCGCAAAATCGCGGACTCGCCAACACTCGCGAAATCGCGGACTCGCGTACTCACAATCACTCGCGAAATCGCGGACTCGCGAACACCCGCGACATCGCGGACTCGCAAACACTCGCGAAATCGCGGACTCGCGAACACCCGCGAAATTGCGGACTCGCAAACACTCGCGAAATCGCGGACTCGCAAACACTCGCGAAATCGCGGACTCGCGTACTCGCAATCACTCGCGAAATCGCGGACTCGCGAACACCCGCGAAATCGCGGACTCGCAAACACTCGCGAAATCGCGGACTCGCAAACACTCGCGAAATCGCGGACTCGCGAACACTCGCGAAATCGCGGACTCGCGAAATCGCGGACTCGCGAACACTCGCGAAATCACGGACTCGCGAACACTCGCGAAATCATGGACTCGCAAACACTCGCGAAATCGCGGACTCGCGAACACCCGCGAAATCGCGGACTCGCAAACACTCGCGAAATCGCGGACTCGCAAACACTCGCGAAATCGCGGACTCGCGAACACTCGCGAAATCGCGGACTCGCGAACACTCGCGAAATCGCGGACTCGCGAACACTCGCGAAATCGCAGACTCGCAAACACTCGCGAAATCGCGGACTCGCAAACACCCGCGAAATCGCGGACTCGCGAACACCCGCGAAATCGCGGACTCGCAAACACTCGCGAAATCGCGGACTCGCAAACACTCGCGAAATCGCGGACTCGCGTACTCGCAATCACTCGCGAAATCGCGGACTCGCGAACACCCGCGAAATCGCGGACTCGCAAACACTCGCGAAATCGCGGACTCGCAAACACTCGCGAAATCGCGGACTCGCAAACACTCGCGAAATCGCGGACTCGCGAACACTCGCGAAATCGCGGACTCGCGAACACTCGCGAAATCACGGACTCGCGAACACTCGCGAAATCACGGACTCGCAAACACTCGCGAAATCGCGGACTCGCGAACACCCGCGAAATCGCGGACTCGCAAACACTGGCGAAATCGCGGACTCGCAAACACTCGCGAAATCGCGGACTCGCGAACACCCGCGAAATCGCGGACTCGCGAACACCCGCAAAATCGCGGACTCGCAAACACTCGCGAAATCGCGGACTCGCGTACTCACAATCACTCGCGAAATCGCGGACTCGCGAACACCCGCGACATCGCGGACTCGCAAACACTCGCGAAATCGCGGACTCGCGAACACCCGCGAAATCGCGGACTCGCAAACACTCGCGAAATCGCGGACTCGCAAACACTCGCGAAATCGCGGACTCGCGTACTCGCAATCACTCGCGAAATCGCGGACTCGCGAACACCCGCGAAATCGCGGACTCGCAAACACTCGCGAAATCGCGGACTCGCAAACACTCGCGAAATCGCGGACTCGCGAACACTCGCGAAATCGCGGACTCGCGAAATCGCGGACTCGCGAACACTCGCGAAATCACGGACTCGCGAACACTCGCGAAATCACGGACTCGCAAACACTCGCGAAATCGCGGACTCGCGAACACCCGCGAAATCGCGGACTCGCAAACACTCGCGAAATCGCGGACTCGCAAACACTCGCGAAATCGCGGACTCGCGAACACCCGCAAAATCGCGGACTCGCGAACACCCGCAAAATCGCGGACATCGCGAAATCGCGGACTCGCGTACTCGCAATCACTCGCGAAATCGCGGACTCGCGAACACCCGCAAAATCGCGGACTCGCGAACACCCGCAAAATCGCGGACTCGCCAACACTCGCGAAATCGCGGACTCGCGTACTCACAATCACTCGCGAAATCGCGGACTCGCGAACACCCGCGACATTGCGGACTCGCAAACACTCGCGAAATCGCGGACTCGCGAACACCCGCGAAATCGCGGACTCGCAAACACTCGCGAAATCGCGGACTCGCAAACACTCGCGAAATCGCGGACTCGCGTACTCGCAATCACTCGCGAAATCGCGGACTCGCGAACACCCGCGAAATCGCGGACTCGCAAACACTCGCGAAATCGCGGACTCGCAAACACTCGCGAAATCGCGGACTCGCGAACACTCGCGAAATCGCGGACTCGCGAAATCGCGGACTCGCGAACACTCGCGAAATCACGGACTCGCGAACACTCGCGAAATCACGGACTCGCAAACACTCGCGAAATCGCGGACTCGCAAACACTCGCGAAATCGCGGACTCGCAAACACTCGCGAAATCGCGGACTCGCGAACACTCGCGAAATCGCGGACTCGCGAACACTCGCGAAATCGCGGACTCGCGAACACTCGCGAAATCGCAGACTCGCAAACACTCGCGAAATCGCGGACTCGCGAACACTCGCGAAATCGCGGACTCGCGAACACCCGCGAAATCGCGGACTCGCGAACACCCGCGAAATCGCGGACTCGCAAACACTCGCGAAATCGCGGACTCGCAAACACTCGCGAAATCGCGGACTCGCGTACTCGCAATCACTCGCGAAATCGCGGACTCGCGAACACCCGCGAAATCGCGGACTCGCAAACACTCGCGAAATCGCGGACTCGCAAACACTCGCGAAATCGCGGACTCGCAAACACTCGCGAAATCGCGGACTCGCGAACACTCGCGAAATCGCGGACTCGCGAACACTCGCGAAATCACGGACTCGCGAACACTCGCGAAATCACGGACTCGCAAACACTCGCGAAATCGCGGACTCGCGTACTCGCAATCACTCGCGAAATCGCGGACTCGCGAACACCCGCGAAATCGCGGACTCGCAAACACTCGCGAAATCGCGGACTCGCAAACACTCGCGAAATCGCGGACTCGCGAACACTCGCGAAATCGCGGACTCGCGAACACTCGCGAAATCGCAGACTCGCAAACACTCGCGAAATCGCGGACTCGCGAACACCCGCGAAATCGCGGACTCGCGAACACCCGCGAAATCGCGGACTCGCAAACACTCGCGAAATCGCGGACTCGCAAACACTCGCGAAATCGCGGACTCGCGTACTCGCAATCACTCGCGAAATCGCGGACTCGCGAACACCCGCGAAATCGCGGACTCGCGAACACCCGCGAAATCGCGGACTCGCGAACACTCGCGAAATCGCGGACTCGCGAACACTCGCGAAATCGCGGACTCGCGAACACTCGCGAAATCACGGACTCGCGAACACTCGCGAAATCACGGACTCGCAAACACTCGCGAAATCGCGGACTCGCGAAAACCCGCGAAATCGCGGACTCGCAAACACTCGCGAAATCGCGGACTCGCAAACACTCGCGAAATCGCGGACTCGCGAACACCCGCAAAATCGCGGACTCGCGAACACCCGCAAAATCGCGGACTCGCCAACACTCGCGAAATCGCGGACTCGCGTACTCACAATCACTCGCGAAATCGCGGACTCGCGAACACCCGCGACATCGCGGACTCGCAAACACTCGCGAAATCGCGGACTCGCGAACACCCGCGAAATTGCGGACTCGCAAACACTCGCGAAATCGCGGACTCGCAAACACTCGCGAAATCGCGGACTCGCGTACTCGCAATCACTCGCGAAATCGCGGACTCGCGAACACCCGCGAAATCGCGGACTCGCAAACACTCGCGAAATCGCGGACTCGCAAACACTCGCGAAATCGCGGACTCGCGAACACTCGCGAAATCGCGGACTCGCGAAATCGCGGACTCGCGAACACTCGCGAAATCACGGACTCGCGAACACTCGCGAAATCACGGACTCGCAAACACTCGCGAAATCGCGGACTCGCGAACACCCGCGAAATCGCGGACTCGCAAACACTCGCGAAATCGCGGACTCGCAAACACTCGCGAAATCGCGGACTCGCGAACACTCGCGAAATCGCGGACTCGCGAACACTCGCGAAATCGCGGACTCGCGAACACCCGCGAAATCGCGGACTCGCAAACACTCGCGAAATCGCGGACTCGCGAACACTCGCGAAATCACGGACTCGCGAACACTCGCGAAATCGCGGACTCGCAAACACTCGCGAAATCGCGGACTCGCAAACACTCGCGAAATCGCGGACTCGCGTACTCGCAATCACTCGCGAAATCGCGGACTCGCGAACACCCGCGAAATCGCGGACTCGCGAACACCCGCCAAATCGCGTACTCGCAATCACTCGCGAAATCGCGGACTCGCCTACTCGCAAACACTCGCGAAATCGCGGAATCGCGAACACTCGCGAAATCGCGGACTCGCGAACACTCGCGAAATCACGGACTCGCGAACACTCGCGAAATCGCGGACTCGCAAACACTCGCGAAATCGCGGACTCGCGAACACCCGCGAAATCGCGGACTCGCAAACACTCGCGAAATCGCGGACTCGCAAACACTCGCGAAATCGCGGACTCGCGTACTCGCAATCACTCGCGAAATCGCGGACTCGAAATCGCGGACTCGCGAACACCCGCGAAATCGCGGACTCGCGAACACCCGCGAAATCGCGGACTCGCGAACACTCGCGAAATCGCGGACTCGCAAACACTCGCGAAATCGCGGACTCGTGAACACTCGCGAAATTGCGGACTCGCGAACACTCGCGAAATCGCGGACTCGCGTACTCGCAATCACTCGCGAAATCGCGGACTCGCGAACACTCGCGAAATCGCGGACTCGCGTACTCGCAATCACTCGCGAAATCGCGGACTCGCGAATACTCGCGAAATCGCGGACTCGCGAACACTCGCGAAATCGCGGACTCGCAAACACTCGCGAAATCGCGGACTCGCGAACACTCGCGAAATCGCGGACTCGCGAACACTCGCGAAATCGCGGACTCGCGTACTCGCAATCACTCGCGAAATCGCGGACTCGCAAACACTCGCGAAATCGCGGACTCGCAAACACTCGCGAAATCGCGGACTCGCGAACACTCGCGAAATCGCGGACTCGCGAACACTCGCGAAATCGCGGACTCGCGTACTCGCGCAAACTCGCGAAATCGCGGACTCGCGAACACCCGCGAAATCGCGGACTCGCAAACACTCGCGAAATCGCGGACTCGCAAACACTCGCGAAATCGCGCACTCGCGAACACTCGCGAAATCGCGGACTCGCGAACACTCGCGGACTCGCGAACACTCGCGAAATCGCGGACTCGCGAACACTCGCGAAATCTCGGACTCGCGAACACTCGCGAAATCACGGACTCGCAAACACTCGCGAAATCGCGGACTCGCGAACACCCGCGAAATTGCGGACTCGCAAACACTCGCGAAATCGCGGACTCGCAAACACTCGCGAAATCGCGGACTCGCGAACACCCGCAAAATTGCGGACTCGCAAACACTCGCGAAATCGCGGACTCGCGTACTCGCAATCACTCGCGAAATCGCGGACTCGCAAACACTCGCGAAATCGCGGACTCATGAACACCCGCGAAATCGCGGACTTGCAAACACTCGCGAAATCGCGGACCCGCGAACACTCGCAAAATCGCGGACTCGCAAACCCTCGCGAAATCACGGACTTGTGAACACTCGCGAAATCGCGGACTGGTTAACACTCGCGAAATCGCGGACTCTCAAACACTCGCGAAATCACGGACTTGTGAACACTCGCGAAATCGCGGACTCGCAAACACTGGCGAAATCGCGGACTCGTGAACACTCGCGGACTCGCGGACTCGCGAACACCCGCGAAATCGCGGACTCGCAAACACTCGCGAAATCGCGGACTCGTGAACACCCGCGAAATCGCGGACTCGCAAACACTCGCGAAATCGCGGACTCGTGAACACTCGCGGACTCGCAAACACTCGCGAAATCGCGGTCTCGCAAACACTCGCGAAATCGCGGACTCGCGAACACCCGCGAAATCGCGGACTCGCAAACACTCGCGAAATCGCGGACTCGTGAACACTCGCGGACTCGCAAACACTCGCGAAATCGAGGACTCGCAAACACTCGCGAAATCGCGGACTCGCGAACACCCGCGAAATCGCGGACTCGCAAACACTCGCGAAATCGCGGACTCGCGAACACTCGCGAAATCGCGGACTCGCAAACACTCACGAAATCGCGAACTCGCGAACACTCGCGAAATCGCGGACTCGCGAACACTCGCGAAATCGCGGACTCGCGTACTCGCAATCACTCGCGAAATCGCGGACTCGCGAACACTCGCGAAATCGCGGACTTGCAAACACTCGCGAAATCGCGGACCCGCGAACACTCGCAAAATCGCGGACTCGCAAACTCTCGCGAAATCACGGACTTGTGAAAACTCGCGAAATCGCGGACTCGCAAACACTCGCGAAATCGCGGACTTGCAAACACTCGCGAAATCGCGGACCCGCGAACACTCGCAAAATCGCGGACTCGCAAACCCTCGCGAAATCACGGACTTGTGAAAACTCGCGAAATCGCGGACTGGCAAACACTCGCGAAATCGCGGACTCTCAAACACTCGCGAAATCACGGACTTGTGAACACTCGCGAAATCGCGGACTGGCAAACACTCGCGAAATCGCGGACTCGTGAACACTCGCGGACTCGCGGACTCGCGAACACTCGCGAAATCGCGGACTCGCAAACACTCGCGAAATCGCGGACTCGTGAACACCCGCGAAATCGCGGACTCGCAAACACTCGCGAAATCGCGGACTCGTGAACACTCGCGGACTCGCAAACACTCGCGAAATCGCGGACTCTCAAACACTCGCGAAATCACGGACTTGTGAACACTCGCGAAATCGCGGACTGGCAAACACTCGCGAAATCGCGGACTCGTGAACACTCGCGGACTCGCGGACTCGCGAACACCCGCGAAATCGCGGACTCGCAAACACTCGCGAAATCGCGGACTCGTGAACACCCGCGAAATCGCGGACTCGCAAACACTCGCGAAATCGCGGACTCGTGAACACTCGCGGACTCGCAAACACTCGCGAAATCGCGGACTCGCAAACACTCGCGAAATCGCGGACTCGCGAACACCCGCGAAATCGCGGACTCGCAAACACTCGCGAAATCGCGGACTCGTGAACACTCGCGGACTCGCAAACACTCGCGAAATCGCGGACTCGCAAACACTCGCGAAATCGCGGACTCGCGAACACCCGCGAAATCGCGGACTCGCGAACACTCGCGAAATCGCGGACTCGCAAACACTCACGAAATCGCGCACTCGCGAACACTCGCGAAATCGCGGACTCGCGAACACTCGCGAAATCGCGGACTCGCGTACTCGCAATCACTCGCGAAATCGCGGACTCGCGAACACTCGCGAAATCGCGGACTTGCAAACACTCGCGAAATCGCGGACCCGCGAACACTCGCAAAATCGCGGACTCGCGAACACTCGCGAAATCGCGGACTCGCGTACTCGCAATCACTCGCGAAATCGCGGACTCGCGAACACTCGCGAAATCGCGGACTTGCAAACACTCGCGAAATCGCGGACCCGCGAACACTCGCAAAATCGCGGACTCGCAAACTCTCGCGAAATCACGGACTTGTGAAAACTCGCGAAATCGCGGACTCGCAAACACTCGCGAAATCGCGGACTTGCAAACACTCGCGAAATCGCGGACCCGCGAACACTCGCAAAATCGCGGACTCGCAAACCCTCGCGAAATCACGGACTTGTGAAAACTCGCGAAATCGCGGACTGGCAAACACTCGCGAAATCGCGGACTCTCAAACACTCGCGAAATCACGGACTTGTGAACACTCGCGAAATCGCGGACTGGCAAACACTCGCGAAATCGCGGACTCGCAAACACTCGCGAAATCGCGGACTCGTGAACACCCGCGAAATCGCGGAATCGCGGACTCGCAAACACTCGCGAAATCGCGGACTCGTGAACACTCGCGGACTCGCAAACACTCGCGAAATCGCGGACTCGCAAACACTCGCGAAATCGCGGACTCGCGAACACCCGCGAAATCGCGGACTCGCAAACACTCGCGAAATCGCGGACTCGCAAACACTCGCGAAATCGCGGACTCGCGAACACTCGCGAAATCGCGGACTCTCGAACACTCGCGAACACCCGCGAAATCGCGGACTCGCAAACACTCTCGAAATCGCGGACTCGCGTACTCGCGCAAACTCGCGAAATCGCGGACTCGCGAACACCCGCGAAATCGCGGACTCGCAAACACTCACAAAATCGCGGACTCGCGAACACCCGCGAAATCGCGGACTCGCAAACACTCACGAAATCGCGCACTCGCGAACACTCGCGAAATCGCGGACTCGCGAACACTCGCGAAATCGCCTACTCGCGTACTCGCAATCACTCGCGAAATCGCGGACTCGCGAACACTCGCGAAATCGCGGACTTGCAAACACTCGCGTAATCGCGGACCCGCGAACACTCGCAAAATCGCGGACTCGCAAACCCTCGCGAAATCACGGACTTGTGAACACTCGCGAAATCGCGGACTGGCAAACACTCGCGAAATCGCGGACTCTCAAACACTCGCGAAATCACGGACTTGTGAACACTCGCGAAATCGCGGACTGGCAAACACTCGCGAAATCGCGGACTCGCGAACACCCGCGAAATCGCGGACTCGCAAACACTCCCGAAATCGCGGACTCGTGAACACTCGCGGACTCGCAAACACTCGCGAAATCACGGACTTGTGAACACTCGCGAAATCGCGGACTCGCAAACACTCGCGAAATCGCGGACTCGTGAACACTCGCGGACTCGCGGACTCGCGAACACCCGCGAAATCGCGGACTCGCAAACACTCGCGAAATCGCGGACTCGTGAACACCCGCGAAATCGCGGACTCGCAAACACTCGCGAAATCGCGGACTCGTGAACACTCGCGGACTCGCAAACACTCGCGAAATCGCGGACTCGCAAACACTCGCGAAATCGCGGACTCGCGAACACCCGCGAAATCGCGGACTCGCAAACACTCGCGAAATCGCGGACTCGTGAACACTCGCGGACTCGCAAACACTCGCGAAATCGCGGACTCGCAAACACTCGCGAAATCGCGGACTCGCGAACACCCGCGAAATCGCGGACTCGCAAACACTCGCAAAATCGCGGACTCGCGAACACTCGCGAAATCGCGGACTCTCGAACACCCGCGAAATCGCGGACTCGCAAACACTCGCGAAATCGCGGACTCGCAAACACTCGCGAAATCGCGGACTCGCGTACTCGCGGACTTGCGAACACCCGCGAAATCGCGGACTCGCAAAAACTCACGAAATCGCGCACTCGCGAACACTCGCGAAATCGCGGACTCGCGAACACTCGCGAAATCGCGGACTCGCGTACTCGCAATCACTCGCGAAATCGCGGACTCGCGAACACTCGCGAAATCGCGGACTTGCAAACACTCGCGAAATCGCGGACCCGCGAACACTCGCAAAATCGCGGACTCGCAAACCCTCGCGAAATCACGGACTTGTGAAAACTCGCGAAATCGCGGACTGGCAAACACTCGCGAAATCGCGGACTCTCAAACACTCGCGAAATCACGGACTTGTGAACACTCGCGAAATCGCGGACTGGCAAACACTCGCGAAATCGCGGACTCGCGAACACCCGCGAAAACGCGGACTCGCAAACACTCCCGAAATCGCGTACTCGTGAACACTCGAAGACTCGCAAACACTCGCGAAATCGCGGACTCGCGAACACCCGCCAAATCGCGGACTCGCGAAATCGCGGACTCGCGAAAGCTCGCGAAATCGCGGACTCGCGTACTCGCAATCACTCGCGAAATCGCCGACTCGCGAACACCCGCGAAATCGCGGACTCGCAAACACTCGCGAAATCGCGGACTCGCAAACACTCGCGAAATCGCGGACTCGCGAACACTCGCGAAATCGCGGACTCGCGAACACTCGCGAAATCGCGGACTCTCAAACACTCGCGAAATCACGGACTTGTGAACACTCGCGGACTCGCGGACTCGCGAACACCCGCGAAATCGCGGACTCGCAAACACTCGCGAAATCGCGGACTCGTGAACACCCGCGAAATCGCGGACTCGCAAACACTCGCGAAATCGCGGACTCGTGAACACTCGCGGACTCGCAAACACTCGCGAAATCGCGGACTCGCAAACACTCGCGAAATCGCGGACTCGCGAACACCTGCGAAATCGCGGACTCGCAAACACTCGCGAAATCGCGGACTCGCAAACACTCGCGAAATCGCGGACTCGCGAACACTCGCGAAATCGCGGACTCTCGAACACTCGCGAACACCCGCGAAATCGCGGACTCGCAAACACTCTCGAAATCGCGGACTCGCGTACTCGCGCAAACTCGCGAAATCGCGGACTCGCGAACACCCGCGAAATCGCGGACTCGCAAACACTCACGAAATCGCGCACTCGCGAACACTCGCGAAATCGCGGACTCGCGAACACTCGCGAAATCGCGGACTCGCGTACTCGCAATCACTCGCGAAATCGCGGACTCGCGAACACTCGCGAAATCGCGGACTTGCAAACACTCGCGAAATCGCGGACCCGCGAACACTCGCAAAATCGCGGACTCGCAAACCCTCGCGAAATCACGGACTTGTGAACACTCGCGAAATCGCGGACTGGCAAACACTCGCGAAATCGCGGACTCTCAAACACTCGCGAAATCACGGACTTGTGAACACTCGCGAAATCGCGGACTGGCAAACACTCGCGAAATCGCGGACTCGCGAACACCCGCGAAATCGCGGACTCGCAAACACTCCCGAAATCGCGGACTCGTGAACACTCGCAGACTCGCAAACACTCGCGAAATCGCGGACTCGCGAACACCCGCCAAATCGCGGACTCGCGAACACTCGCGAAATCGCGGACTCGCGAAAGCTCGCGAAATCGCGGACTCGCGTACTCGCAATCACTCGCGAAATCGCGGACTCGCGAACACCCGCGAAATCGCGGACTCGCAAACACTCGCGAAATCGCGGACTCGCAAACACTCGCGAAATCGCGGACTCGCGAACACTCGCGAAATCGCGGACTCGCGAACACTCGCGAAATCGCGGACTCTCAAACACTCGCGAAATCACGGACTTGTGAACACTCGCGAAATCGCGGACTCGCAAACACTCGCGAAATCGCGGACTCGTGAACACTCGCGGACTCGCGGACTCGCGAACACCCGCGAAATCGCGGACTCGCAAACACTCGCGAAATCGCGGACTCGTGAACACCCGCGAAATCGCGGACTCGCAAACACTCGCGAAATCGCGGACTCGTGAACACTCGCGGACTCGCAAACACTCGCGAAATCGCGGACTCGCAAACACTCGCGAAATCGCGGACTCGCGAATACCCGCGAAATCGCGGACTCGCAAACACTCGCGAAATCGCGGACTCGCAAACACTCGCGAAATCGCGGACTCGCGAACACCCGCGAAATCGCGGACTCGCAAACACTCGCGAAATCGCGGACTCGCGAACACTCGCGAAATCGCGGACTCTCGAACACTCGCGAACACCCGCGAAATCGCGGACTCGCAAACACTCGCGAAATCGCGGACTCGCAAACACTCGCGAAATCGCGGACTCGCGTACTCGCGCAAACTCGCGAAATCGCGGACTCGCGAACACCCGCGAAATCGCGGACTCGCAAACACTCACGAAATCGCGCACTCGCGAACACTCGCGAAATCGCGGACTCGCGAACACTCGCGAAATCCGGACTCGCGAACACTCGCGAAATCGCGGACTCGCAAACACTCGCGAAATCGCGGACTCGTGAACACTCGCGGACTCGCGGACTCGCGAACACCCGCGAAATCGCGGACTCGCAAACACTCGCGAAATCGCGGACTCGTGAACACCCGCGAAATCGCGGACTCGCGAACACTCGCGAAATCGCGGACTCTCGAACACTCGCGGACTCGCGTACTCGCAATCACTCGCGAAATCGCGGACTCGCGAACACTCGTGAACACTCGCGGACTCGCGGACTCGCGAACACCCGCGAAATCGCGGACTCGCAAACACTCGCGAAATCGCGGACTCGTGAACACCCGCGAAATCGCGGACTCGCGAACACTCGCGAAATCGCGGACTCGTGAACACCCGCGAAATCGCGGACTCGCGAACACTCGCGAAATCGCGAACTCGCGAACACTCGCGAAATCGCGGACTCGCGTACTCGCAATCACTCGCGAAATCGCGGACTCGCGAACACTCGCGAAATCGCGGACTTGCAAACACTCGCGAAATCGCGGACCCGCGAACACTCGCAAAATCGCGGACTCGCAAACCCTCGCGAAATCACGGACTTGTGAACACTCGCGAAATCGCGGACTGGCAAACACTCGCGAAATCGCGGACTCTCAAACACTCGCGAAATCACGGACTTGTGAACACTCGCGAAATCGCGGACTCGCAAACACTCGCGAAATCGCGGACTCGCAAACACTCGCGAAATCGCGGACTCGTGAACACTCGCGGACTCGCGGACTCGCGAACACCCGCGAAATCGCGGACTCGCAAACACTCGCGAAATCGCGGACTCGCGAACACCCGCGAAATCGCGGACTCGCAAACACTCCCGAAATCGCGGACTCGTGAACACTCGCGGACTCGCAAACACTCGCGAAATCGCGGACTCGCGAAAGCTCGCGAAATCGCGGACTCGCGTACTCGCAATCACTCGCGAAATCGCGGACTCGCGAACACCCGCGAAATCGCGGACTCGCAAACACTCGCGAAATCGCGGACTCGCAAACACTCGCGAAATCGCGGACTCGCGAACACTCGCGAAATCGCGGACTCGCGAACACTCGCGAAATCGCGGACTCTCAAACACTCGCGAAATCACGGACTTGTGAACACTCGCGAAATCGCGGACTCGCGAACACTCGCGAAATCGCGGACTCGTGAACACTCGCGGACTCGCGGACTCGCGAACACCCGCGAAATCGCGGACTCGCAAACACTCGCGAAATCGCGGACTCATGAACACCCGCGAAATCGCGGACTCGCAAACACTCGCGAAATCGCGGACTCGTGAACACTCGCGGACTCGCAAACACTCGCGAAATCGCGGACTCGCAAACACTCGCGAAATCGCGGACTCGCGAACACCCGCGAAATCGCGGACTCGCAAACACTCGCGAAATCGCGGACTCGTGAACACTCGCGGACTCGCAAACACTCGCGAAATCGCGGACTCGCAAACACTCGCGAAATCGCGGACTCGCGAACACCCGCGAAATCGCGGACTCGCAAACACTCGCGAAATCGCGGACTCGCGAACACTCGCGAAATCGCGGACTCTCGAACACTCGCGAACACCCGCGAAATCGCGGACTCGCAAACACTCGCGAAATCGCGGACTCGCAAACACTCGCGAAATCGCGGACTCGCGTACTCGCGGACTCGCGAACACCCGCGAAATCGCGGACTCGCAAACACTCACGAAATCGCGCACTCGCGAACACTCGCGAAATCGCGGACTCGCGAACACTCGCGAAATCGCGGACTCGCGTACTCGCAATCACTCGCGAAATCGCGGACTCGCGAACACTCGCGAAATCGCGGACTTGCAAACACTCGCGAAATCGCGGACCCGCGAACACTCGCAAAATCGCGGACTCGCAAACCCTCGCGAAATCACGGACTTGTGAACACTCGCGAAATCGCGGACTGGCAAACACTCGCGAAATCGCGGACTCTCAAACACTCGCGAAATCACGGACTTGTGAACACTCGCGAAATCGCGGACTCGCAAACACTGGCGAAATCGCGGACTCGTGAACACTCGCGGACTCGCGGACTCGCGAACACCCGCGAAATCGCGGACTCGCAAACACTCGCGAAATCGCGGACTCGTGCACACCCGCGAAATCGCGGACTCGCAAACACTCGCGAAATCGCGGACTCGTGAACACTCGCGGACTCGCAAACACTCGCGAAATCGCGGTCTCGCAAACACTCGCGAAATCGCGGACTCGCGAACACCCGCGAAATCGCGGACTCGCAAACACTCGCGAAATCGCGGACTCGTGAACACTCGCGGACTCGCAAACACTCGCGAAATCGAGGACTCGCAAACACTCGCGAAATCGCGGACTCGCGAACACCCGCGAAATCGCGGACTCGCAAACACTCGCGAAATCGCGGACTCGCGAACACTCGCGAAATCGCGGACTCGCAAACACTCACGAAATCGCGCACTCGCGAACACTCGCGAAATCGCGGACTCGCGAACACTCGCGAAATCGCGGACTCGCGTACTCGCAATCACTCGCGAAATCGCGGACTCGCGAACACTCGCGAAATCGCGGACTTGCAAACACTCGCGAAATCGCGGACCCGCGAACACTCGCAAAATCGCGGACTCGCAAACTCTCGCGAAATCACGGACTTGTGAAAACTCGCGAAATCGCGGACTCGCAAACACTCGCGAAATCGCGGACTTGCAAACACTCGCGAAATCGCGGACCCGCGAACACTCGCAAAATCGCGGACTCGCAAACCCTCGCGAAATCACGGACTTGTGAAAACTCGCGAAATCGCGGACTGGCAAACACTCGCGAAATCGCGGACTCTCAAACACTCGCGAAATCACGGACTTGTGAACACTCGCGAAATCGCGGACTGGCAAACACTCGCGAAATCGCGGACTCGTGAACACTCGCGGACTCGCGGACTCGCGAACACCCGCGAAATCGCGGACTCGCAAACACTCGCGAAATCGCGGACTCGTGAACACCCGCGAAATCGCGGACTCGCAAACACTCGCGAAATCGCGGACTCGTGAACACTCGCGGACTCGCAAACACTCGCGAAATCGCGGACTCTCAAACACTCGCGAAATCACGGACTTGTGAACACTCGCGAAATCGCGGACTGGCAAACACTCGCGAAATCGCGGACTCGTGAACACTCGCGGACTCGCGGACTCGCGAACACCCGCGAAATCGCGGACTCGCAAACACTCGCGAAATCGCGGACTCGTGAACACCCGCGAAATCGCGGACTCGCAAACACTCGCGAAATCGCGGACTCGTGAACACTCGCGGACTCGCAAACACTCGCGAAATCGCGGACTCGCAAACACTCGCGAAATCGCGGACTCGCGAACACCCGCGAAATCGCGGACTCGCAAACACTCGCGAAATCGCGGACTCGTGAACACTCGCGGACTCGCAAACACTCGCGAAATCGCGGACTCGCAAACACTCGCGAAATCGCGGACTCGCGAACACCCGCGAAATCGCGGACTCGCAAACACTCGCGAAATCGCGGACTCGCGAACACTCGCGAAATCGCGGACTCTCGAACACCCGCGAAATCGCGGACTCGCAAACACTCGCGAAATCGCGGACTCGCAAACACTCGCGAAATCGCGGACTCGCGTACTCGCGGACTCGCGAACACCCGCGAAATCGCGGACTCGCAAACACTCACGAAATCGCGCACTCGCGAACACTCGCGAAATCGCGGACTCGCGAACACTCGCGAAATCGCGGACTCGCGTACTCGCAATCACTCGCGAAATCGCGGACTCGCGAACACTCGCGAAATCGCGGACTTGCAAACACTCGCGAAATCGCGGACCCGCGAACACTCGCAAAATCGCGGACTCGCAAATTCTCGCGAAATCACGGACTTGTGAACACTCGCGAAATCGCGGACTGGCAAACACTCGCGAAATCGCGGACTCTCAAACACTCGAGAAATCACGGACTTGTGAACACTCGCGAAATCGCGGACTGGCAAACACTCGCGAAATCGCGGACTCGCGAACACCCGCGAAAACGCGGACTCGCAAACACTCCCGAAATCGCGGACTCGTGAACACTCGAAGACTCGCAAACACTCGCGAAATCGCGGACTCGCGAACACCCGCCAAATCGCGGACTCGCGAACACTCGCGAAATCGCGGACTCGCGAAAGCTCGCGAAATCGCGGACTCGCGTACTCGCAATCACTCGCGAAATCGCCGACTCGCGAACACCCGCGAAATCGCGGACTCGCAAACACTCGCGAAATCGCGGACTCGCAAACACTCGCGAAATCGAGGACTCGCGAACACTCGCGAAATCGCGGACTCGCGAACACTCGCGAAATCGCGGACTCTCAAACACTCGCGAAATCACGGACTTGTGAACACTCCCGAAATCGCGGACTCGCAAACACTCGCGAAATCGCGGACTCGTGAACACTCGCGGACTCGCGGACTCGCGAACACCCGCGAAATCGCGGACTCGCAAACACTCGCGAAATCGCGGACTCGTGAACACCCGCGAAATCGCGGACTCGCAAACACTCGCGAAATCGCGGACTCGTGAACACTCGCGGACTCGCAAACACTCGCGAAATCGCGGACTCGCAAACACTCGCGAAATCGCGGACTCGCGAACACCCGCGAAATCGCGGACTCGCAAACACTCGCGAAATCGCGGACTCGCAAACACTCGCGAAATCGCGGACTCTCGAACACTCGCGAACACCCGCGAAATCGCGGACTCGCAAACACTCTCGAAATCGCGGACTCGCGTACTCGCGCAAACTCGCGAAATCGCGGACTCGCGAACACCCGCGAAATCGCGGACTCGCAAACACTCACGAAATCGCGGACTCGCGAACACCCGCGAAATCGCGGACTCGCAAACACTCACGAAATCGCGCACTCGCGAACACTCGCGAAATCGCGGACTCGCGAACACTCGCGAAATCGCCTACTCGCGTACTCGCAATCACTCGCGAAATCGCGGACTCGCGAACACTCGCGAAATCGCGGACTTGCAAACACTCGCGTAATCGCGGACCCGCGAACACTCGCAAAATCGCGGACTCGCAAACCCTCGCGAAATCACGGACTTGTGAACACTCGCGAAATCGCGGACTGGCAAACACTCGCGAAATCGCGGACTCTCAAACACTCGCGAAATCACGGACTTGTGAACACTCGCGAAATCGCGGACTGGCAAACACTCGCGAAATCGCGGACTCGCGAACACCCGCGAAATCGCGGACTCGCAAACACTCCCGAAATCGCGGACTCGTGAACACTCGCGGACTCGCAAACACTCGCGAAATCGCGGACTCGCAAACACTCGCGAAATCGCGGACTCGTGAACACTCGCGGACTCGCGGACTCGCGAACACCCGCGAAATCGCGGACTCGCAAACACTCGCGAAATCGCGGACTCGTGAACACCCGCGAAATCGCGGACTCGCAAACACTCGCGAAATCGCGGACTCGTGAACACTCGCGGACTCGCAAACACTCGCGAAATCGCGGACTCGCAAACACTCGCGAAATCGCGGACTCGCGAATACCCGCGAAATCGCGGACTCGCAAACACTCGCGAAATCGCGGACTCGCAAACACTCGCGAAATCGCGGACTCGCGAACACCCGCGAAATCGCGGACTCGCAAACACTCGCGAAATCGCGGACTCGCGAACACTCGCGAAATCGCGGACTCTCGAACACTCGCGAACACCCGCGAAATCGCGGACTCGCAAACACTCGCGAAATCGCGGACTCGCAAACACTCGCGAAATCGCGGACTCGCGTACTCGCGCAAACTCGCGAAATCGCGGACTCGCGAACACCCGCGAAATCGCGGACTCGCAAACACTCACGAAATCGCGCACTCGCGAACACTCGCGAAATCGCGGACTCGCGAACACTCGCGAAATCCGGACTCGCGAACACTCGCGAAATCGCGGACTCGCAAACACTCGCGAAATCGCGGACTCGTGAACACTCGCGGACTCGCGGACTCGCGAACACCCGCGAAATCGCGGACTCGCAAACACTCGCGAAATCGCGGACTCGTGAACACCCGCGAAATCGCGGACTCGCGAACACTCGCGAAATCGCGGACTCTCGAACACTCGCGGACTCGCGTACTCGCAATCACTCGCGAAATCGCGGACTCGCGAACACTCGTGAACACTCGCGGACTCGCGGACTCGCGAACACCCGCGAAATCGCGGACTCGCAAACACTCGCGAAATCGCGGACTCGTGAACACCCGCGAAATCGCGGACTCGCGAACACTCGCGAAATCGCGGACTCGCAAACACTCGCGAAATCGCGGACTCGTGAACACCCGCGAAATCGCGGACTCGCGAACACTCGCGAAATCGCGAACTCGCGAACACTCGCGAAATCGCGGACTCGCGTACTCGCAATCACTCGCGAAATCGCGGACTCGCGAACACTCGCGAAATCGCGGACTTGCAAACACTCGCGAAATCGCGGACCCGCGAACACTCGCAAAATCGCGGACTCGCAAACCCTCGCGAAATCACGGACTTGTGAACACTCGCGAAATCGCGGACTGGCAAACACTCGCGAAATCGCGGACTCTCAAACACTCGCGAAATCGCGGACTGGCAAACACTCGCGAAATCGCGGACTCTCAAACACTCGCGAAATCACGGACTTGTGAACACTCGCGAAATCGCGGACTCGCAAACACTCGCGAAATCGCGGACTCGTGAACACCCGCGAAATCGCGGACTCGCAAACACTCGCGAAATCGCGGACTCGCGAACACCCGCGAAATCGCGGACTCGCAAACACTCCCGAAATCGCGGACTCGTGAACACTCGCGGACTCGCAAACACTCGCGAAATCGCGGACTCGCGAAAGCTCGCGAAATCGCGGACTCGCGTACTCGCAATCACTCGCGAAATCGCGGACTCGCGAACACCCGCGAAATCGCGGACTCGCAAACACTCGCGAAATCGCGGACTCGCAAACACTCGCGAAATCGCGGACTCGCGAACACCCGCGAAATCGCGGACTCGCAAACACTCACGAAATCGCGCACTCGCGAACACTCGCGAAATCGCGGACTCGCGAACACTCGCGAAATCCGGACTCGCGAACACTCGCGAAATCGCGGACTCGCAAACACTCGCGAAATCGCGGACTCGTGAACACTCGCGGACTCGCGGACTCGCGAACACCCGCGAAATCGCGGACTCGCAAACACTCGCGAAATCGCGGACTCGTGAACACCCGCGAAATCGCGGACTCGCGAACACTCGCGAAATCGCGGACTCTCGAACACTCGCGGACTCGCGTACTCGCAATCACTCGCGAAATCGCGGACTCGCGAACACTCGTGAACACTCGCGGACTCGCGGACTCGCGAACACCCGCGAAATCGCGGACTCGCAAACACTCGCGAAATCGCGGACTCGTGAACACCCGCGAAATCGCGGACTCGCGAACACTCGCGAAATCGCGGACTCGCAAACACTCGCGAAATCGCGGACTCGTGAACACCCGCGAAATCGCGGACTCGCGAACACTCGCGAAATCGCGAACTCGCGAACACTCGCGAAATCGCGGACTCGCGTACTCGCAATCACTCGCGAAATCGCGGACTCGCGAACACTCGCGAAATCGCGGACTTGCAAACACTCGCGAAATCGCGGACCCGCGAACACTCGCAAAATCGCGGACTCGCAAACCCTCGCGAAATCACGGACTTGTGAACACTCGCGAAATCGCGGACTGGCAAACACTCGCGAAATCGCGGACTCTCAAACACTCGCGAAATCGCGGACTGGCAAACACTCGCGAAATCGCGGACTCTCAAACACTCGCGAAATCACGGACTTGTGAACACTCGCGAAATCGCGGACTCGCAAACACTCGCGAAATCGCGGACTCGTGAACACCCGCGAAATCGCGGACTCGCAAACACTCGCGAAATCGCGGACTCGCGAACACCCGCGAAATCGCGGACTCGCAAACACTCCCGAAATCGCGGACTCGTGAACACTCGCGGACTCGCAAACACTCGCGAAATCGCGGACTCGCGAAAGCTCGCGAAATCGCGGACTCGCGTACTCGCAATCACTCGCGAAATCGCGGACTCGCGAACACCCGCGAAATCGCGGACTCGCAAACACTCGCGAAATCGCGGACTCGCAAACACTCGCGAAATCGCGGACTCGCGAACACTCGCGAAATCGCGGACTCGCGAACACTCGCGAAATCGCGGACTCTCAAACACTCGCGAAATCACGGACTTGTGAACACTCGCGAAATCGCGGACTCGCAAACACTCGCGAAATCGCGGACTCGTGAACACTCGCGGACTCGCGGACTCGCGAACACCCGCGAAATCGCGGACTCGCAAACACTCGCGAAATCGCGGACTCATGAACACCCGCGAAATCGCGGACTCGCAAACACTCGCGAAATCGCGGACTCGTGAACACTCGCGGACTCGCAAACACTCGCGAAATCGCGGACTCGCAAACACTCGCGAAATCGCGGACTCGCGAACACCCGCGAAATCGCGGACTCGCAAACACTCGCGAAATCGCGGACTCGTGAACACTCGCGGACTCGCAAACACTCGCGAAATCGCGGACTCGCAAACACTCGCGAAATCGCGGACTCGCGAACACCCGCGAAATCGCGGACTCGCAAGCACTCGCGAAATCGCGGACTCGCGAACACTCGCGAAATCGCGGACTCTCGAACACTCGCGAACACCCGCGAAATCGCGGACTCGCAAACACTCGCGAAATCGCGGACTCGCAAACACTCGCGAAATCGCGGACTCGCGTACTCGCGGACTCGCGAACACCCGCGAAATCGCGGACTCGCAAACACTCACGAAATCGCGCACATCGCGAACACTCGCGAAATCGCGGACTCGCGAACACTCGCGAAATCGCGGACTCGCAATCACTCGCGAAATCGCGGACTCGCGAACACTCGCGAAATCGCGGACTTGCAAACACTCGCGAAATCGCGGACCCGCGAACACTCGCAAAATCGCGGACTCGCAAACCCTCGCGAAATCACGGACTTGTGAACACTCGCGAAATCGCGGACTGGCAAACACTCGCGAAATCGCGGACTCTCAAACACTCGCGAAATCACGGACTTGTGAACACTCGCGAAATCGCGGACTCGCAAACACTCGCGAAATCGCGGACTCGTGAACACTCGCGGACTCGCGGACTCGCAAACACTCGCGAAATCGCGGACTTGCAAACACTCGCGAAATCGCGGACCCGCGAACACTCGCAAAATCGCGGACTCGCAAACCCTCGCGAAATCACGGACTTGTGAAAACTCGCGAAATCGCGGACTGGCAAACACTCGCGAAATCGCGGACTGGCAAACACTCGCGAAATCGCGGACTCGCGAACACCCGCGAAAACGCGGACTCGCAAACACTCCCGAAATCGCGGACTCGTGAACACTCGAAGACTCGCAAACACTCGCGAAATCGCGGACTCGCGAACACCCGCCAAATCGCGGACTCGCGAACACTCGCGAAATCGCGGACTCGCGAAAGCTCGCGAAATCGCGGACTCGCGTACTCGCAATCACTCGCGAAATCGCCGACTCGCGAACACCCGCGAAATCGCGGACTCGCAAACACTCGCGAAATCGCGGACTCGCAAACACTCGCGAAATCGAGGACTCGCGAACACTCGCGAAATCGCGGACTCGCGAACACTCGCGAAATCGCGGACTCTCAAACACTCGCGAAATCACGGACTTGTGAACACTCCCGAAATCGCGGACTCGCAAACACTCGCGAAATCGCGGACTCGTGAACACTCGCGGACTCGCGGACTCGCGAACACCCGCGAAATCGCGGACTCGCAAACACTCGCGAAATCGCGGACTCGTGAACACCCGCGAAATCGCGGACTCGCAAACACTCGCGAAATCGCGGACTCGTGAACACTCGCGGACTCGCAAACACTCGCGAAATCGCGGACTCGCAAACACTCGCGAAATCGAGGACTCGCGAACACTCGCGAAATCGCGGACTCGCGAACACTCGCGAAATCGCGGACTCTCAAACACTCGCGAAATCACGGACTTGTGAACACTCACGGACTTGTGAACACTCCCGAAATCGCGGACTCGCAAACACTCGCGAAATCGCGGACTCGTGAACACTCGCGGACTCGCGGACTCGCGAACACCCGCGAAATCGCGGACTCGCAAACACTCGCGAAATCGCGGACTCGTGAACACCCGCGAAATCGCGGACTCGCAAACACTCGCGAAATCGCGGACTCGTGAACACTCGCGGACTCGCAAACACTCGCGAAATCGCGGACTCGCAAACACTCGCGAAATCGCGGACTCGCGAACACCCGCGAAATCGCGGACTCGCAAACACTCGCGAAATCGCGGACTCGCAAACACTCGCGAAATCGCGGACTCGCGAACACTCGCGAAATCGCGGACTCTCGAACACTCGCGAACACCCGCGAAATCGCGGACTCGCAAACACTCTCGAAATCGCGGACTCGCGTACTCGCGCAAACTCGCGAAATCGCGGACTCGCGAACACCCGCGAAATCGCGGACTCGCAAACACTCACGAAATCGCGCACTCGCGAACACTCGCGAAATCGCGGACTCGCGAACACTCGCGAAATCGCGGACTCGCGTACTCGCAATCACTCGCGAAATCGCGGACTCGCGAACACTCGCGAAATCGCGGACTTGCAAACACTCGCGAAATCGCGGACCCGCGAACACTCGCAAAATCGCGGACTCGCAAACCCTCGCGAAATCACGGACTTGTGAACACTCGCGAAATCGCGGACTGGCAAACACTCGCGAAATCGCGGACTCTCAAACACTCGCGAAATCACGGACTTGTGAACACTCGCGAAATCGCGGACTGGCAAACACTCGCGAAATCGCGGACTCGCGAACACCCGCGAAATCGCGGACTCGCAAACACTCCCGAAATCGCGGACTCGTGAACACTCGCGGACTCGCAAACACTCGCGAAATCGCGGACTCGCGAACACCCGCCAAATCGCGGACTCGCGAACACTCGCGAAATCGCGGACTCGCGAAAGCTCGCGAAATCGCGGACTCGCGTACTCGCAATCACTCGCAAAATCGCGGACTCGCGAACACCCGCGAAATCGCGGACTCGCAAACACTCGCGAAATCGCGGACTCGCAAACACTCGCGAAATCGCGGACTCGCGAACACTCGCGAAATCGCGGACTCGCGAACACTCGCGAAATCGCGGACTCTCAAACACTCGCGAAATCACGGACTTGTGAACACTCCCGAAATCGCGGACTCGCAAACACTCGCGAAATCGCGGACTCGTCAACACTCGCGGACTCGCGGACTCGCAAACACTCGCGAAATCGCGGACTCGCGAACACTCGCGAAATCGCGGACTCGCGAACACTCGCGAAATCGCGGACTCTCAAACACTCGCGAAATCACGGACTTGTGAACACTCGCGAAATCGCGGACTCGCAAACACTCGCGAAATCGCGGACTCGTGAACACTCGCGGACTCGCGGACTCGCGAACACCCGCGAAATCGCGGACTCGCAAACACTCGCGAAATCGCGGACTCATGAACACCCGCGAAATCGCGGACTCGCAAACACTCGCGAAATCGCGGACTCGTGAACACTCGCGGACTCGCAAACACTCGCGAAATCGCGGACTCGCAAACACTCGCGAAATCGCGGACTCGCGAACACCCGCGAAATCGCGGACTCGCAAACACTCGCGAAATCGCGGACTCGTGAACACTCGCGGACTCGCAAACACTCGCGAAATCGCGGACTCGCAAACACTCGCGAAATCGCGGACTCGCGAACACCCGCGAAATCGCGGACTCGCAAACACTCGCGAAATCGCGGACTCGCGAACACTCGCGAAATCGCGGACTCTCGAACACTCGCGAACACCCGCGAAATCGCGGACTCGCAAACACTCGCGAAATCGCGGACTCGCAAACACTCGCGAAATCGCGGACTCGCGGACTCGCGAACACCCGCGAAATCGCGGACTCGCAAACACTCTCGAAATCGCGGACTCGCGTACTCGCGCAAACTCGCGAAATCGCGGACTCGCGAACACCCGCGAAATCGCGGACTCGCAAACACTCGCGAAATCGCGGACTCATGAACACCCGCGAAATCGCGGACTCGCAAACACTCGCGCAAACTCGCGAAATCGCGGACTCGCGAACACCCGCGAAATCGCGGACTCGCAAACACTCACGAAATCGCGCACTCGCGAACACTCGCGAAATCGCGGACTCGCGAACACTCGCGAAATCGCGGACTCGCGTACTCGCAATCACTCGCGAAATCGCGGACTCGCGAACACTCGCGAAATCGCGGACTTGCAAACACTCGCGAAATCGCGGACCCGCGAACACTCGCAAAATCGCGGACTCGCAAACCCTCGCGAAATCACGGACTTGTGAACACTCGCGAAATCGCGGACTGGCAAACACTCGCGAAATCGCGGACTCTCAAACACTCGCGAAATCACGGACTTGTGAACACTCGCGAAATCGCGGACTGGCAAACACTCGCGAAATCGCGGACTCGCGAACACCCGCGAAATCGCGGACTCGCAAACACTCCCGAAATCGCGGACTCGTGAACACTCGCGGACTCGCAAACACTCGCGAAATCGCGGACTCGCGAACACCCGCCAAATCGCGGACTCGCGAACACTCGCGAAATCGCGGACTCGCGAAAGCTCGCGAAATCGCGGACTCGCGTACTCGCAATCACTCGCGAAATCGCGGACTCGCGAACACCCGCGAAATCGCGGACTCGCAAACACTCGCGAAATCGCGGACTCGCAAACACTCGCGAAATCGCGGACTCGCGAACACTCGCGAAATCGCGGACTCGCGAACACTCGCGAAATCGCGGACTCTCAAACACTCGCGAAATCACGGACTTGTGAACACTCCCGAAATCGCGGACTCGCAAACACTCGCGAAATCGCGGACTCGTCAACACTCGCGGACTCGCGGACTCGCAAACACTCGCGAAATCGCGGACTCGCGAACACTCGCGAAATCGCGGACTCGCGAACACTCGCGAAATCGCGGACTCTCAAACACTCGCGAAATCACGGACTTGTGAACACTCGCGAAATCGCGGACTCGCAAACACTCGCGAAATCGCGGACTCGTGAACACTCGCGGACTCGCGGACTCGCGAACACCCGCGAAATCGCGGACTCGCAAACACTCGCGAAATCGCGGACTCATGAACACCCGCGAAATCGCGGACTCGCAAACACTCGCGAAATCGCGGACTCGTGAACACTCGCGGACTCGCAAACACTCGCGAAATCGCGGACTCGCAAACACTCGCGAAATCGCGGACTCGCGAACACCCGCGAAATCGCGGACTCGCAAACACTCGCGAAATCGCGGACTCGTGAACACTCGCGGACTCGCAAACACTCGCGAAATCGCGGACTCGCAAACACTCGCGAAATCGCGGACTCGCGAACACCCGCGAAATCGCGGACTCGCAAACACTCGCGAAATCGCGGACTCGCGAACACTCGCGAAATCGCGGACTCTCGAACACTCGCGAACACCCGCGAAATCGCGGACTCGCAAACACTCGCGAAATCGCGGACTCGCAAACACTCGCGAAATCGCGGACTCGCGGACTCGCGAACACCCGCGAAATCGCGGACTCGCAAACACTCTCGAAATCGCGGACTCGCGTACTCGCGCAAACTCGCGAAATCGCGGACTCGCGAACACCCGCGAAATCGCGGACTCGCAAACACTCGCGAAATCGCGGACTCATGAACACCCGCGAAATCGCGGACTCGCAAACACTCGCGAAATCGCGGACTCGTGAACACTCGCGGACTCGCAAACACTCGCGAAATCGCGGACTCGCAAACACTCGCGAAATCGCGGACTCGCGAACACCCGCGAAATCGCGGACTCGCAAACACTCGCGAAATCGCGGACTCGTGAACACTCGCGGACTCGCAAACACTCGCGAAATCGCGGACTCGCAAACACTCGCGAAATCGCGCACTCGCGAACACTCGCGAAATCGCGGACTCGCGAACACTCGCGAAATCGCGGACTCGCGTACTCGCAATCACTCGCGAAATCGCGGACTCGCGAACACTCGCGAAATCGCGGACTTGCAAACACTCGCGAAATCGCGGACCCGCGAACACTCGCAAAATCGCGGACTCGCAAACCCTCGCGAAATCACGGACTTGTGAACACTCGCGAAATCGCGGACTGGCAAACACTCGCGAAATCGCGGACTCTCAAACACTCGCGAAATCACGGACTTGTGAACACTCGCGAAATCGCGGACTCGCAAACACTCGCGAAATCGCGGACTCGTGAACACTCGCGGACTCGCGGACTCGCAAACACTCGCGAAATCGCGGACTTGCAAACACTCGCGAAATCGCGGACCCGCGAACACTCGCAAAATCGCGGACTCGCAAACCCTCGCGAAATCACGGACTTGTGAAAACTCGCGAAATCGCGGACTGGCAAACACTCGCGAAATCGCGGACTGGCAAACACTCGCGAAATCGCGGACTCGCGAACACCCGCGAAAACGCGGACTCGCAAACACTCCCGAAATCGCGGACTCGTGAACACTCGAAGACTCGCAAACACTCGCGAAATCGCGGACTCGCGAACACCCGCCAAATCGCGGACTCGCGAACACTCGCGAAATCGCGGACTCGCGAAAGCTCGCGAAATCGCGGACTCGCGTACTCGCAATCACTCGCGAAATCGCCGACTCGCGAACACCCGCGAAATCGCGGACTCGCAAACACTCGCGAAATCGCGGACTCGCAAACACTCGCGAAATCGAGGACTCGCGAACACTCGCGAAATCGCGGACTCGCGAACACTCGCGAAATCGCGGACTCTCAAACACTCGCGAAATCACGGACTTGTGAACACTCCCGAAATCGCGGACTCGCAAACACTCGCGAAATCGCGGACTCGTGAACACTCGCGGACTCGCGGACTCGCGAACACCCGCGAAATCGCGGACTCGCAAACACTCGCGAAATCGCGGACTCGTGAACACCCGCGAAATCGCGGACTCGCAAACACTCGCGAAATCGCGGACTCGTGAACACTCGCGGACTCGCAAACACTCGCGAAATCGCGGACTCGCAAACACTCGCGAAATCGAGGACTCGCGAACACTCGCGAAATCGCGGACTCGCGAACACTCGCGAAATCGCGGACTCTCAAACACTCGCGAAATCACGGACTTGTGAACACTCACGGACTTGTGAACACTCCCGAAATCGCGGACTCGCAAACACTCGCGAAATCGCGGACTCGTGAACACTCGCGGACTCGCGGACTCGCGAACACCCGCGAAATCGCGGACTCGCAAACACTCGCGAAATCGCGGACTCGTGAACACCCGCGAAATCGCGGACTCGCAAACACTCGCGAAATCGCGGACTCGTGAACACTCGCGGACTCGCAAACACTCGCGAAATCGCGGACTCGCAAACACTCGCGAAATCGCGGACTCGCGAACACCCGCGAAATCGCGGACTCGCAAACACTCGCGAAATCGCGGACTCGCAAACACTCGCGAAATCGCGGACTCGCGAACACTCGCGAAATCGCGGACTCTCGAACACTCGCGAACACCCGCGAAATCGCGGACTCGCAAACACTCTCGAAATCGCGGACTCGCGTACTCGCGCAAACTCGCGAAATCGCGGACTCGCGAACACCCGCGAAATCGCGGACTCGCAAACACTCACGAAATCGCGCACTCGCGAACACTCGCGAAATCGCGGACTCGCGAACACTCGCGAAATCGCGGACTCGCGTACTCGCAATCACTCGCGAAATCGCGGACTCGCGAACACTCGCGAAATCGCGGACTTGCAAACACTCGCGAAATCGCGGACCCGCGAACACTCGCAAAATCGCGGACTCGCAAACCCTCGCGAAATCACGGACTTGTGAACACTCGCGAAATCGCGGACTGGCAAACACTCGCGAAATCGCGGACTCTCAAACACTCGCGAAATCACGGACTTGTGAACACTCGCGAAATCGCGGACTGGCAAACACTCGCGAAATCGCGGACTCGCGAACACCCGCGAAATCGCGGACTCGCAAACACTCCCGAAATCGCGGACTCGTGAACACTCGCGGACTCGCAAACACTCGCGAAATCGCGGACTCGCGAACACCCGCCAAATCGCGGACTCGCGAACACTCGCGAAATCGCGGACTCGCGAAAGCTCGCGAAATCGCGGACTCGCGTACTCGCAATCACTCGCGAAATCGCGGACTCGCGAACACCCGCGAAATCGCGGACTCGCAAACACTCGCGAAATCGCGGACTCGCAAACACTCGCGAAATCGCGGACTCGCGAACACTCGCGAAATCGCGGACTCGCGAACACTCGCGAAATCGCGGACTCTCAAACACTCGCGAAATCACGGACTTGTGAACACTCCCGAAATCGCGGACTCGCAAACACTCGCGAAATCGCGGACTCGTCAACACTCGCGGACTCGCGGACTCGCAAACACTCGCGAAATCGCGGACTCGCGAACACTCGCGAAATCGCGGACTCGCGAACACTCGCGAAATCGCGGACTCTCAAACACTCGCGAAATCACGGACTTGTGAACACTCGCGAAATCGCGGACTCGCAAACACTCGCGAAATCGCGGACTCGTGAACACTCGCGGACTCGCGGACTCGCGAACACCCGCGAAATCGCGGACTCGCAAACACTCGCGAAATCGCGGACTCATGAACACCCGCGAAATCGCGGACTCGCAAACACTCGCGAAATCGCGGACTCGTGAACACTCGCGGACTCGCAAACACTCGCGAAATCGCGGACTCGCAAACACTCGCGAAATCGCGGACTCGCGAACACCCGCGAAATCGCGGACTCGCAAACACTCGCGAAATCGCGGACTCGTGAACACTCGCGGACTCGCAAACACTCGCGAAATCGCGGACTCGCAAACACTCGCGAAATCGCGGACTCGCGAACACCCGCGAAATCGCGGACTCGCAAACACTCGCGAAATCGCGGACTCGCGAACACTCGCGAAATCGCGGACTCTCGAACACTCGCGAACACCCGCGAAATCGCGGACTCGCAAACACTCGCGAAATCGCGGACTCGCAAACACTCGCGAAATCGCGGACCTGCGGACTCGCGAACACCCGCGAAATCGCGGACTCGCAAACACTCTCGAAATCGCGGACTCGCGTACTCGCGCAAACTCGCGAAATCGCGGACTCGCGAACACCCGCGAAATCGCGGACTCGCAAACACTCGCGAAATCGCGGACTCATGAACACCCGCGAAATCGCGGACTCGCAAACACTCGCGAAATCGCGGACTCGTGAACACTCGCGGACTCGCAAACACTCGCGAAATCGCGGACTCGCAAACACTCGCGAAATCGCGGACTCGCGAACACCCGCGAAATCGCGGACTCGCAAACACTCGCGAAATCGCGGACTCGTGAACACTCGCGGACTCGCAAACACTCGCGAAATCGCGGACTCGCAAACACTCGCGAAATCGCGGACTCGCGAACACCCGCGAAATCGCGGACTCGCAAACACTCGCGAAATCGCGGACTCGCGAACACTCGCGAAATCGCGGACTCTCGAACACTCGCGAACACCCGCGAAATCGCGGACTCGCAAACACTCGCGAAATCGCGGACTCGCAAACACTCGCGAAATCGCGGACTCGCGGACTCGCGAACACCCGCGAAATCGCGGACTCGCAAACACTCTCGAAATCGCGGACTCGCGTACTCGCGCAAACTCGCGAAATCGCGGACTCGCGAACACCCGCGAAATCGCGGACTCGCAAACACTCGCGAAATCGCGGACTCGCGAACACTCGCGAAATCGCGGACTTGCAAACACTCGCGAAATCGCGGACCCGCGAACACTCGCAAAATCGCGGACTCGCAAACTCTCGCGAAATCACGGACTTGTGAAAACTCGCGAAATCGCGGACTCGCAAACACTCGCGAAATCGCGGACTTGCAAACACTCGCGAAATCGCGGACCCGCGAACACTCGCAAAATCGCGGACTCGCAAACCCTCGCGAAATCACGGACTTGTGAAAACTCGCGAAATCGCGGACTGGCAAACACTCGCGAAATCGCGGACTGGCAAACACTCGCGAAATCGCGGACTCGCGAACACCCGCGAAAACGCGGACTCGCAAACACTCCCGAAATCGCGGACTCGTGAACACTCGAAGACTCGCAAACACTCGCGAAATCGCGGACTCGCGAACACCCGCCAAATCGCGGACTCGCGAACACTCGCGAAATCGCGGACTCGCGAAAGCTCGCGAAATCGCGGACTCGCGTACTCGCAATCACTCGCGAAATCGCCGACTCGCGAACACCCGCGAAATCGCGGACTCGCAAACACTCGCGAAATCGCGGACTCGCAAACACTCGCGAAATCGAGGACTCGCGAACACTCGCGAAATCGCGGACTCGCGAACACTCGCGAAATCGCGGACTCTCAAACACTCGCGAAATCACGGACTTGTGAACACTCCCGAAATCGCGGACTCGCAAACACTCGCGAAATCGCGGACTCGTGAACACTCGCGGACTCGCGGACTCGCGAACACCCGCGAAATCGCGGACTCGCAAACACTCGCGAAATCGCGGACTCGTGAACACCCGCGAAATCGCGGACTCGCAAACACTCGCGAAATCGCGGACTCGTGAACACTCGCGGACTCGCAAACACTCGCGAAATCGCGGACTCGCAAACACTCGCGAAATCGCGGACTCGCGAACACCCGCGAAATCGCGGACTCGCAAACACTCGCGAAATCGCGGACTCGCAAACACTCGCGAAATCGCGGACTCGCGAACACTCGCGAAATCGCGGACTCTCGAACACTCGCGAACACCCGCGAAATCGCGGACTCGCAAACACTCTCGAAATCGCGGACTCGCGTACTCGCGCAAACTCGCGAAATCGCGGACTCGCGAACACCCGCGAAATCGCGGACTCGCAAACACTCACGAAATCGCGCACTCGCGAACACTCGCGAAATCGCGGACTCGCGAACACTCGCGAAATCGCGGACTCGCGTACTCGCAATCACTCGCGAAATCGCGGACTCGCGAACACTCGCGAAATCGCGGACTTGCAAACACTCGCGAAATCGCGGACCCGCGAACACTCGCAAAATCGCGGACTCGCAAACCCTCGCGAAATCACGGACTTGTGAACACTCGCGAAATCGCGGACTGGCAAACACTCGCGAAATCGCGGACTCTCAAACACTCGCGAAATCACGGACTTGTGAACACTCGCGAAATCGCGGACTGGCAAACACTCGCGAACACCCGCGAAATCGCGGACTCGCAAACACTCTCGAAATCGCGGACTCGCGTACTCGCGCAAACTCGCGAAATCGCGGACTCGCGAACACCCGCGAAATCGCGGACTCGCAAACACTCACGAAATCGCGCACTCGCGAACACTCGCGAAATCGCGGACTCGCGAACACTCGCGAAATCGCGGACTCGCGTACTCGCAATCACTCGCGAAATCGCGGACTCGCGAACACTCGCGAAATCGCGGACTTGCAAACACTCGCGAAATCGCGGACCCGCGAACACTCGCAAAATCGCGGACTCGCAAACCCTCGCGAAATCACGGACTTGTGAACACTCGCGAAATCGCGGACTGGCAAACACTCGCGAAATCGCGGACTCTCAAACACTCGCGAAATCACGGACTTGTGAACACTCGCGAAATCGCGGACTGGCAAACACTCGCGAAATCGCGGACTCGCGAACACCCGCGAAATCGCGGACTCGCAAACACTCCCGAAATCGCGGACTCGTGAACACTCGCGGACTCGCAAACACTCGCGAAATCGCGGACTCGCGAACACCCGCCAAATCGCGGACTCGCGAACACTCGCGAAATCGCGGACTCGCGAAAGCTCGCGAAATCGCGGACTCGCGTACTCGCAATCACTCGCGAAATCGCGGACTCGCGAACACCCGCGAAATCGCGGACTCGCAAACACTCGCGAAATCGCGGACTCGCAAACACTCGCGAAATCGCGGACTCGCGAACACTCGCGAAATCGCGGACTCGCGAACACTCGCGAAATCGCGGACTCTCAAACACTCGCGAAATCACGGACTTGTGAACACTCCCGAAATCGCGGACTCGCAAACACTCGCGAAATCGCGGACTCGTCAACACTCGCGGACTCGCGGACTCGCAAACACTCGCGAAATCGCGGACTCGCGAACACTCGCGAAATCGCGGACTCGCGAACACTCGCGAAATCGCGGACTCTCAAACACTCGCGAAATCACGGACTTGTGAACACTCGCGAAATCGCGGACTCGCAAACACTCGCGAAATCGCGGACTCGTGAACACTCGCGGACTCGCGGACTCGCGAACACCCGCGAAATCGCGGACTCGCAAACACTCGCGAAATCGCGGACTCATGAACACCCGCGAAATCGCGGACTCGCAAACACTCGCGAAATCGCGGACTCGTGAACACTCGCGGACTCGCAAACACTCGCGAAATCGCGGACTCGCAAACACTCGCGAAATCGCGGACTCGCGAACACCCGCGAAATCGCGGACTCGCAAACACTCGCGAAATCGCGGACTCGTGAACACTCGCGGACTCGCAAACACTCGCGAAATCGCGGACTCGCAAACACTCGCGAAATCGCGGACTCGCGAACACCCGCGAAATCGCGGACTCGCAAACACTCGCGAAATCGCGGACTCGCGAACACTCGCGAAATCGCGGACTCTCGAACACTCGCGAACACCCGCGAAATCGCGGACTCGCAAACACTCGCGAAATCGCGGACTCGCAAACACTCGCGAAATCGCGGACTCGCGGACTCGCGAACACCCGCGAAATCGCGGACTCGCAAACACTCTCGAAATCGCGGACTCGCGTACTCGCGCAAACTCGCGAAATCGCGGACTCGCGAACACCCGCGAAATCGCGGACTCGCAAACACTCGCGAAATCGCGGACTCGCGAACACTCGCGAAATCGCGGACTTGCAAACACTCGCGAAATCGCGGACCCGCGAACACTCGCAAAATCGCGGACTCGCAAACTCTCGCGAAATCACGGACTTGTGAAAACTCGCGAAATCGCGGACTCGCAAACACTCGCGAAATCGCGGACTTGCAAACACTCGCGAAATCGCGGACCCGCGAACACTCGCAAAATCGCGGACTCGCAAACCCTCGCGAAATCACGGACTTGTGAAAACTCGCGAAATCGCGGACTGGCAAACACTCGCGAAATCGCGGACTGGCAAACACTCGCGAAATCGCGGACTCGCGAACACCCGCGAAAACGCGGACTCGCAAACACTCCCGAAATCGCGGACTCGTGAACACTCGAAGACTCGCAAACACTCGCGAAATCGCGGACTCGCGAACACCCGCCAAATCGCGGACTCGCGAACACTCGCGAAATCGCGGACTCGCGAAAGCTCGCGAAATCGCGGACTCGCGTACTCGCAATCACTCGCGAAATCGCCGACTCGCGAACACCCGCGAAATCGCGGACTCGCAAACACTCGCGAAATCGCGGACTCGCAAACACTCGCGAAATCGAGGACTCGCGAACACTCGCGAAATCGCGGACTCGCGAACACTCGCGAAATCGCGGACTCTCAAACACTCGCGAAATCACGGACTTGTGAACACTCCCGAAATCGCGGACTCGCAAACACTCGCGAAATCGCGGACTCGTGAACACTCGCGGACTCGCGGACTCGCGAACACCCGCGAAATCGCGGACTCGCAAACACTCGCGAAATCGCGGACTCGTGAACACCCGCGAAATCGCGGACTCGCAAACACTCGCGAAATCGCGGACTCGTGAACACTCGCGGACTCGCAAACACTCGCGAAATCGCGGACTCGCAAACACTCGCGAAATCGCGGACTCGCGAACACCCGCGAAATCGCGGACTCGCAAACACTCGCGAAATCGCGGACTCGCAAACACTCGCGAAATCGCGGACTCGCGAACACTCGCGAAATCGCGGACTCTCGAACACTCGCGAACACCCGCGAAATCGCGGACTCGCAAACACTCTCGAAATCGCGGACTCGCGTACTCGCGCAAACTCGCGAAATCGCGGACTCGCGAACACCCGCGAAATCGCGGACTCGCAAACACTCACGAAATCGCGCACTCGCGAACACTCGCGAAATCGCGGACTCGCGAACACTCGCGAAATCGCGGACTCGCGTACTCGCAATCACTCGCGAAATCGCGGACTCGCGAACACTCGCGAAATCGCGGACTTGCAAACACTCGCGAAATCGCGGACCCGCGAACACTCGCAAAATCGCGGACTCGCAAACCCTCGCGAAATCACGGACTTGTGAACACTCGCGAAATCGCGGACTGGCAAACACTCGCGAAATCGCGGACTCTCAAACACTCGCGAAATCACGGACTTGTGAACACTCGCGAAATCGCGGACTGGCAAACACTCGCGAACACCCGCGAAATCGCGGACTCGCAAACACTCTCGAAATCGCGGACTCGCGTACTCGCGCAAACTCGCGAAATCGCGGACTCGCGAACACCCGCGAAATCGCGGACTCGCAAACACTCGCGAAATCGCGGACTCGCGAACACTCGCGAAATCGCGGACTCTCAAACACTCGCGAAATCACGGACTTGTGAACACTCCCGAAATCGCGGACTCGCAAACACTCGCGAAATCGCGGACTCGTCAACACTCGCGGACTCGCGGACTCGCAAACACTCGCGAAATCGCGGACTCGCGAACACTCGCGAAATCGCGGACTCGCGAACACTCGCGAAATCGCGGACTCTCAAACACTCGCGAAATCACGGACTTGTGAACACTCGCGAAATCGCGGACTCGCAAACACTCGCGAAATCGCGGACTCGTGAACACTCGCGGACTCGCGGACTCGCGAACACCCGCGAAATCGCGGACTCGCAAACACTCGCGAAATCGCGGACTCATGAACACCCGCGAAATCGCGGACTCGCAAACACTCGCGAAATCGCGGACTCGTGAACACTCGCGGACTCGCAAACACTCGCGAAATCGCGGACTCGCAAACACTCGCGAAATCGCGGACTCGCGAACACCCGCGAAATCGCGGACTCGCAAACACTCGCGAAATCGCGGACTCGTGAACACTCGCGGACTCGCAAACACTCGCGAAATCGCGGACTCGCAAACACTCGCGAAATCGCGGACTCGCGAACACCCGCGAAATCGCGGACTCGCAAACACTCGCGAAATCGCGGACTCGCGAACACTCGCGAAATCGCGGACTCTCGAACACTCGCGAACACCCGCGAAATCGCGGACTCGCAAACACTCGCGAAATCGCGGACTCGCAAACACTCGCGAAATCGCGGACTCGCGGACTCGCGAACACCCGCGAAATCGCGGACTCGCAAACACTCTCGAAATCGCGGACTCGCGTACTCGCGCAAACTCGCGAAATCGCGGACTCGCGAACACCCGCGAAATCGCGGACTCGCAAACACTCGCGAAATCGCGGACTCGCGAACACTCGCGAAATCGCGGACTTGCAAACACTCGCGAAATCGCGGACCCGCGAACACTCGCAAAATCGCGGACTCGCAAACTCTCGCGAAATCACGGACTTGTGAAAACTCGCGAAATCGCGGACTCGCAAACACTCGCGAAATCGCGGACTTGCAAACACTCGCGAAATCGCGGACCCGCGAACACTCGCAAAATCGCGGACTCGCAAACCCTCGCGAAATCACGGACTTGTGAAAACTCGCGAAATCGCGGACTGGCAAACACTCGCGAAATCGCGGACTGGCAAACACTCGCGAAATCGCGGACTCGCGAACACCCGCGAAAACGCGGACTCGCAAACACTCCCGAAATCGCGGACTCGTGAACACTCGAAGACTCGCAAACACTCGCGAAATCGCGGACTCGCGAACACCCGCCAAATCGCGGACTCGCGAACACTCGCGAAATCGCGGACTCGCGAAAGCTCGCGAAATCGCGGACTCGCGTACTCGCAATCACTCGCGAAATCGCCGACTCGCGAACACCCGCGAAATCGCGGACTCGCAAACACTCGCGAAATCGCGGACTCGCAAACACTCGCGAAATCGAGGACTCGCGAACACTCGCGAAATCGCGGACTCGCGAACACTCGCGAAATCGCGGACTCTCAAACACTCGCGAAATCACGGACTTGTGAACACTCCCGAAATCGCGGACTCGCAAACACTCGCGAAATCGCGGACTCGTGAACACTCGCGGACTCGCGGACTCGCGAACACCCGCGAAATCGCGGACTCGCAAACACTCGCGAAATCGCGGACTCGTGAACACCCGCGAAATCGCGGACTCGCAAACACTCGCGAAATCGCGGACTCGTGAACACTCGCGGACTCGCAAACACTCGCGAAATCGCGGACTCGCAAACACTCGCGAAATCGCGGACTCGCGAACACCCGCGAAATCGCGGACTCGCAAACACTCGCGAAATCGCGGACTCGCAAACACTCGCGAAATCGCGGACTCGCGAACACTCGCGAAATCGCGGACTCTCGAACACTCGCGAACACCCGCGAAATCGCGGACTCGCAAACACTCTCGAAATCGCGGACTCGCGTACTCGCGCAAACTCGCGAAATCGCGGACTCGCGAACACCCGCGAAATCGCGGACTCGCAAACACTCACGAAATCGCGCACTCGCGAACACTCGCGAAATCGCGGACTCGCGAACACTCGCGAAATCGCGGACTCGCGTACTCGCAATCACTCGCGAAATCGCGGACTCGCGAACACTCGCGAAATCGCGGACTTGCAAACACTCGCGAAATCGCGGACCCGCGAACACTCGCAAAATCGCGGACTCGCAAACCCTCGCGAAATCACGGACTTGTGAACACTCGCGAAATCGCGGACTGGCAAACACTCGCGAAATCGCGGACTCTCAAACACTCGCGAAATCACGGACTTGTGAACACTCGCGAAATCGCGGACTGGCAAACACTCGCGAACACCCGCGAAATCGCGGACTCGCAAACACTCTCGAAATCGCGGACTCGCGTACTCGCGCAAACTCGCGAAATCGCGGACTCGCGAACACCCGCGAAATCGCGGACTCGCAAACACTCACGAAATCGCGCACTCGCGAACACTCGCGAAATCGCGGACTCGCGAACACTCGCGAAATCGCGGACTCGCGTACTCGCAATCACTCGCGAAATCGCGGACTCGCGAACACTCGCGAAATCGCGGACTTGCAAACACTCGCGAAATCGCGGACCCGCGAACACTCGCAAAATCGCGGACTCGCAAACCCTCGCGAAATCACGGACTTGTGAACACTCGCGAAATCGCGGACTGGCAAACACTCGCGAAATCGCGGACTCTCAAACACTCGCGAAATCACGGACTTGTGAACACTCGCGAAATCGCGGACTGGCAAACACTCGCGAAATCGCGGACTCGCGAACACCCGCGAAATCGCGGACTCGCAAACACTCCCGAAATCGCGGACTCGTGAACACTCGCGGACTCGCAAACACTCGCGAAATCGCGGACTCGCGAACACCCGCCAAATCGCGGACTCGCGAACACTCGCGAAATCGCGGACTCGCGAAAGCTCGCGAAATCGCGGACTCGCGTACTCGCAATCACTCGCGAAATCGCGGACTCGCGAACACCCGCGAAATCGCGGACTCGCAAACACTCGCGAAATCGCGGACTCGCAAACACTCGCGAAATCGCGGACTCGCGAACACTCGCGAAATCGCGGACTCGCGAACACTCGCGAAATCGCGGACTCTCAAACACTCGCGAAATCACGGACTTGTGAACACTCCCGAAATCGCGGACTCGCAAACACTCGCGAAATCGCGGACTCGTCAACACTCGCGGACTCGCGGACTCGCAAACACTCGCGAAATCGCGGACTCGCGAACACTCGCGAAATCGCGGACTCGCGAACACTCGCGAAATCGCGGACTCTCAAACACTCGCGAAATCACGGACTTGTGAACACTCGCGAAATCGCGGACTCGCAAACACTCGCGAAATCGCGGACTCGTGAACACTCGCGGACTCGCGGACTCGCGAACACCCGCGAAATCGCGGACTCGCAAACACTCGCGAAATCGCGGACTCATGAACACCCGCGAAATCGCGGACTCGCAAACACTCGCGAAATCGCGGACTCGTGAACACTCGCGGACTCGCAAACACTCGCGAAATCGCGGACTCGCAAACACTCGCGAAATCGCGGACTCGCGAACACCCGCGAAATCGCGGACTCGCAAACACTCGCGAAATCGCGGACTCGTGAACACTCGCGGACTCGCAAACACTCGCGAAATCGCGGACTCGCAAACACTCGCGAAATCGCGGACTCGCGAACACCCGCGAAATCGCGGACTCGCAAACACTCGCGAAATCGCGGACTCGCGAACACTCGCGAAATCGCGGACTCTCGAACACTCGCGAACACCCGCGAAATCGCGGACTCGCAAACACTCGCGAAATCGCGGACTCGCAAACACTCGCGAAATCGCGGACTCGCGGACTCGCGAACACCCGCGAAATCGCGGACTCGCAAACACTCTCGAAATCGCGGACTCGCGTACTCGCGCAAACTCGCGAAATCGCGGACTCGCGAACACCCGCGAAATCGCGGACTCGCAAACACTCGCGAAATCGCGGACTCGCGAACACTCGCGAAATCGCGGACTTGCAAACACTCGCGAAATCGCGGACCCGCGAACACTCGCAAAATCGCGGACTCGCAAACTCTCGCGAAATCACGGACTTGTGAAAACTCGCGAAATCGCGGACTCGCAAACACTCGCGAAATCGCGGACTTGCAAACACTCGCGAAATCGCGGACCCGCGAACACTCGCAAAATCGCGGACTCGCAAACCCTCGCGAAATCACGGACTTGTGAAAACTCGCGAAATCGCGGACTGGCAAACACTCGCGAAATCGCGGACTGGCAAACACTCGCGAAATCGCGGACTCGCGAACACCCGCGAAAACGCGGACTCGCAAACACTCCCGAAATCGCGGACTCGTGAACACTCGAAGACTCGCAAACACTCGCGAAATCGCGGACTCGCGAACACCCGCCAAATCGCGGACTCGCGAACACTCGCGAAATCGCGGACTCGCGAAAGCTCGCGAAATCGCGGACTCGCGTACTCGCAATCACTCGCGAAATCGCCGACTCGCGAACACCCGCGAAATCGCGGACTCGCAAACACTCGCGAAATCGCGGACTCGCAAACACTCGCGAAATCGAGGACTCGCGAACACTCGCGAAATCGCGGACTCGCGAACACTCGCGAAATCGCGGACTCTCAAACACTCGCGAAATCACGGACTTGTGAACACTCCCGAAATCGCGGACTCGCAAACACTCGCGAAATCGCGGACTCGTGAACACTCGCGGACTCGCGGACTCGCGAACACCCGCGAAATCGCGGACTCGCAAACACTCGCGAAATCGCGGACTCGTGAACACCCGCGAAATCGCGGACTCGCAAACACTCGCGAAATCGCGGACTCGTGAACACTCGCGGACTCGCAAACACTCGCGAAATCGCGGACTCGCAAACACTCGCGAAATCGCGGACTCGCGAACACCCGCGAAATCGCGGACTCGCAAACACTCGCGAAATCGCGGACTCGCAAACACTCGCGAAATCGCGGACTCGCGAACACTCGCGAAATCGCGGACTCTCGAACACTCGCGAACACCCGCGAAATCGCGGACTCGCAAACACTCTCGAAATCGCGGACTCGCGTACTCGCGCAAACTCGCGAAATCGCGGACTCGCGAACACCCGCGAAATCGCGGACTCGCAAACACTCACGAAATCGCGCACTCGCGAACACTCGCGAAATCGCGGACTCGCGAACACTCGCGAAATCGCGGACTCGCGTACTCGCAATCACTCGCGAAATCGCGGACTCGCGAACACTCGCGAAATCGCGGACTTGCAAACACTCGCGAAATCGCGGACCCGCGAACACTCGCAAAATCGCGGACTCGCAAACCCTCGCGAAATCACGGACTTGTGAACACTCGCGAAATCGCGGACTGGCAAACACTCGCGAAATCGCGGACTCTCAAACACTCGCGAAATCACGGACTTGTGAACACTCGCGAAATCGCGGACTGGCAAACACTCGCGAACACCCGCGAAATCGCGGACTCGCAAACACTCTCGAAATCGCGGACTCGCGTACTCGCGCAAACTCGCGAAATCGCGGACTCGCGAACACCCGCGAAATCGCGGACTCGCAAACACTCACGAAATCGCGCACTCGCGAACACTCGCGAAATCGCGGACTCGCGAACACTCGCGAAATCGCGGACTCGCGTACTCGCAATCACTCGCGAAATCGCGGACTCGCGAACACTCGCGAAATCGCGGACTTGCAAACACTCGCGAAATCGCGGACCCGCGAACACTCGCAAAATCGCGGACTCGCAAACCCTCGCGAAATCACGGACTTGTGAACACTCGCGAAATCGCGGACTGGCAAACACTCGCGAAATCGCGGACTCTCAAACACTCGCGAAATCACGGACTTGTGAACACTCGCGAAATCGCGGACTGGCAAACACTCGCGAAATCGCGGACTCGCGAACACCCGCGAAATCGCGGACTCGCAAACACTCCCGAAATCGCGGACTCGTGAACACTCGCGGACTCGCAAACACTCGCGAAATCGCGGACTCGCGAACACCCGCCAAATCGCGGACTCGCGAACACTCGCGAAATCGCGGACTCGCGAAAGCTCGCGAAATCGCGGACTCGCGTACTCGCAATCACTCGCGAAATCGCGGACTCGCGAACACCCGCGAAATCGCGGACTCGCAAACACTCGCGAAATCGCGGACTCGCAAACACTCGCGAAATCGCGGACTCGCGAACACTCGCGAAATCGCGGACTCGCGAACACTCGCGAAATCGCGGACTCTCAAACACTCGCGAAATCACGGACTTGTGAACACTCCCGAAATCGCGGACTCGCAAACACTCGCGAAATCGCGGACTCGTCAACACTCGCGGACTCGCGGACTCGCAAACACTCGCGAAATCGCGGACTCGCGAACACTCGCGAAATCGCGGACTCGCGAACACTCGCGAAATCGCGGACTCTCAAACACTCGCGAAATCACGGACTTGTGAACACTCGCGAAATCGCGGACTCGCAAACACTCGCGAAATCGCGGACTCGTGAACACTCGCGGACTCGCGGACTCGCGAACACCCGCGAAATCGCGGACTCGCAAACACTCGCGAAATCGCGGACTCATGAACACCCGCGAAATCGCGGACTCGCAAACACTCGCGAAATCGCGGACTCGTGAACACTCGCGGACTCGCAAACACTCGCGAAATCGCGGACTCGCAAACACTCGCGAAATCGCGGACTCGCGAACACCCGCGAAATCGCGGACTCGCAAACACTCGCGAAATCGCGGACTCGTGAACACTCGCGGACTCGCAAACACTCGCGAAATCGCGGACTCGCAAACACTCGCGAAATCGCGGACTCGCGAACACCCGCGAAATCGCGGACTCGCAAACACTCGCGAAATCGCGGACTCGCGAACACTCGCGAAATCGCGGACTCTCGAACACTCGCGAACACCCGCGAAATCGCGGACTCGCAAACACTCGCGAAATCGCGGACTCGCAAACACTCGCGAAATCGCGGACTCGCGGACTCGCGAACACCCGCGAAATCGCGGACTCGCAAACACTCTCGAAATCGCGGACTCGCGTACTCGCGCAAACTCGCGAAATCGCGGACTCGCGAACACCCGCGAAATCGCGGACTCGCAAACACTCGCGAAATCGCGGACTCGCGAACACTCGCGAAATCGCGGACTTGCAAACACTCGCGAAATCGCGGACCCGCGAACACTCGCAAAATCGCGGACTCGCAAACTCTCGCGAAATCACGGACTTGTGAAAACTCGCGAAATCGCGGACTCGCAAACACTCGCGAAATCGCGGACTTGCAAACACTCGCGAAATCGCGGACCCGCGAACACTCGCAAAATCGCGGACTCGCAAACCCTCGCGAAATCACGGACTTGTGAAAACTCGCGAAATCGCGGACTGGCAAACACTCGCGAAATCGCGGACTGGCAAACACTCGCGAAATCGCGGACTCGCGAACACCCGCGAAAACGCGGACTCGCAAACACTCCCGAAATCGCGGACTCGTGAACACTCGAAGACTCGCAAACACTCGCGAAATCGCGGACTCGCGAACACCCGCCAAATCGCGGACTCGCGAACACTCGCGAAATCGCGGACTCGCGAAAGCTCGCGAAATCGCGGACTCGCGTACTCGCAATCACTCGCGAAATCGCCGACTCGCGAACACCCGCGAAATCGCGGACTCGCAAACACTCGCGAAATCGCGGACTCGCAAACACTCGCGAAATCGAGGACTCGCGAACACTCGCGAAATCGCGGACTCGCGAACACTCGCGAAATCGCGGACTCTCAAACACTCGCGAAATCACGGACTTGTGAACACTCCCGAAATCGCGGACTCGCAAACACTCGCGAAATCGCGGACTCGTGAACACTCGCGGACTCGCGGACTCGCGAACACCCGCGAAATCGCGGACTCGCAAACACTCGCGAAATCGCGGACTCGTGAACACCCGCGAAATCGCGGACTCGCAAACACTCGCGAAATCGCGGACTCGTGAACACTCGCGGACTCGCAAACACTCGCGAAATCGCGGACTCGCAAACACTCGCGAAATCGCGGACTCGCGAACACCCGCGAAATCGCGGACTCGCAAACACTCGCGAAATCGCGGACTCGCAAACACTCGCGAAATCGCGGACTCGCGAACACTCGCGAAATCGCGGACTCTCGAACACTCGCGAACACCCGCGAAATCGCGGACTCGCAAACACTCTCGAAATCGCGGACTCGCGTACTCGCGCAAACTCGCGAAATCGCGGACTCGCGAACACCCGCGAAATCGCGGACTCGCAAACACTCACGAAATCGCGCACTCGCGAACACTCGCGAAATCGCGGACTCGCGAACACTCGCGAAATCGCGGACTCGCGTACTCGCAATCACTCGCGAAATCGCGGACTCGCGAACACTCGCGAAATCGCGGACTTGCAAACACTCGCGAAATCGCGGACCCGCGAACACTCGCAAAATCGCGGACTCGCAAACCCTCGCGAAATCACGGACTTGTGAACACTCGCGAAATCGCGGACTGGCAAACACTCGCGAAATCGCGGACTCTCAAACACTCGCGAAATCACGGACTTGTGAACACTCGCGAAATCGCGGACTGGCAAACACTCGCGAACACCCGCGAAATCGCGGACTCGCAAACACTCTCGAAATCGCGGACTCGCGTACTCGCGCAAACTCGCGAAATCGCGGACTCGCGAACACCCGCGAAATCGCGGACTCGCAAACACTCACGAAATCGCGCACTCGCGAACACTCGCGAAATCGCGGACTCGCGAACACTCGCGAAATCGCGGACTCGCGTACTCGCAATCACTCGCGAAATCGCGGACTCGCGAACACTCGCGAAATCGCGGACTTGCAAACACTCGCGAAATCGCGGACCCGCGAACACTCGCAAAATCGCGGACTCGCAAACCCTCGCGAAATCACGGACTTGTGAACACTCGCGAAATCGCGGACTGGCAAACACTCGCGAAATCGCGGACTCTCAAACACTCGCGAAATCACGGACTTGTGAACACTCGCGAAATCGCGGACTGGCAAACACTCGCGAAATCGCGGACTCGCGAACACCCGCGAAATCGCGGACTCGCAAACACTCCCGAAATCGCGGACTCGTGAACACTCGCGGACTCGCAAACACTCGCGAAATCGCGGACTCGCGAACACCCGCCAAATCGCGGACTCGCGAACACTCGCGAAATCGCGGACTCGCGAAAGCTCGCGAAATCGCGGACTCGCGTACTCGCAATCACTCGCGAAATCGCGGACTCGCGAACACCCGCGAAATCGCGGACTCGCAAACACTCGCGAAATCGCGGACTCGCAAACACTCGCGAAATCGCGGACTCGCGAACACTCGCGAAATCGCGGACTCGCGAACACTCGCGAAATCGCGGACTCTCAAACACTCGCGAAATCACGGACTTGTGAACACTCCCGAAATCGCGGACTCGCAAACACTCGCGAAATCGCGGACTCGTCAACACTCGCGGACTCGCGGACTCGCAAACACTCGCGAAATCGCGGACTCGCGAACACTCGCGAAATCGCGGACTCGCGAACACTCGCGAAATCGCGGACTCTCAAACACTCGCGAAATCACGGACTTGTGAACACTCGCGAAATCGCGGACTCGCAAACACTCGCGAAATCGCGGACTCGTGAACACTCGCGGACTCGCGGACTCGCGAACACCCGCGAAATCGCGGACTCGCAAACACTCGCGAAATCGCGGACTCATGAACACCCGCGAAATCGCGGACTCGCAAACACTCGCGAAATCGCGGACTCGTGAACACTCGCGGACTCGCAAACACTCGCGAAATCGCGGACTCGCGAACACTCGCGAAATCGCGGACTCTCAAACACTCGCGAAATCACGGACTTGTGAACACTCCCGAAATCGCGGACTCGCAAACACTCGCGAAATCGCGGACTCGTCAACACTCGCGGACTCGCGGACTCGCAAACACTCGCGAAATCGCGGACTCGCGAACACTCGCGAAATCGCGGACTCGCGAACACTCGCGAAATCGCGGACTCTCAAACACTCGCGAAATCACGGACTTGTGAACACTCGCGAAATCGCGGACTCGCAAACACTCGCGAAATCGCGGACTCGTGAACACTCGCGGACTCGCGGACTCGCGAACACCCGCGAAATCGCGGACTCGCAAACACTCGCGAAATCGCGGACTCATGAACACCCGCGAAATCGCGGACTCGCAAACACTCGCGAAATCGCGGACTCGTGAACACTCGCGGACTCGCAAACACTCGCGAAATCGCGGACTCGCAAACACTCGCGAAATCGCGGACTCGCGAACACCCGCGAAATCGCGGACTCGCAAACACTCGCGAAATCGCGGACTCGTGAACACTCGCGGACTCGCAAACACTCGCGAAATCGCGGACTCGCAAACACTCGCGAAATCGCGGACTCGCGAACACCCGCGAAATCGCGGACTCGCAAACACTCGCGAAATCGCGGACTCGCGAACACTCGCGAAATCGCGGACTCTCGAACACTCGCGAACACCCGCGAAATCGCGGACTCGCAAACACTCGCGAAATCGCGGACTCGCAAACACTCGCGAAATCGCGGACTCGCGGACTCGCGAACACCCGCGAAATCGCGGACTCGCAAACACTCTCGAAATCGCGGACTCGCGTACTCGCGCAAACTCGCGAAATCGCGGACTCGCGAACACCCGCGAAATCGCGGACTCGCAAACACTCGCGAAATCGCGGACTCGCGAACACTCGCGAAATCGCGGACTTGCAAACACTCGCGAAATCGCGGACCCGCGAACACTCGCAAAATCGCGGACTCGCAAACTCTCGCGAAATCACGGACTTGTGAAAACTCGCGAAATCGCGGACTCGCAAACACTCGCGAAATCGCGGACTTGCAAACACTCGCGAAATCGCGGACCCGCGAACACTCGCAAAATCGCGGACTCGCAAACCCTCGCGAAATCACGGACTTGTGAAAACTCGCGAAATCGCGGACTGGCAAACACTCGCGAAATCGCGGACTGGCAAACACTCGCGAAATCGCGGACTCGCGAACACCCGCGAAAACGCGGACTCGCAAACACTCCCGAAATCGCGGACTCGTGAACACTCGAAGACTCGCAAACACTCGCGAAATCGCGGACTCGCGAACACCCGCCAAATCGCGGACTCGCGAACACTCGCGAAATCGCGGACTCGCGAAAGCTCGCGAAATCGCGGACTCGCGTACTCGCAATCACTCGCGAAATCGCCGACTCGCGAACACCCGCGAAATCGCGGACTCGCAAACACTCGCGAAATCGCGGACTCGCAAACACTCGCGAAATCGAGGACTCGCGAACACTCGCGAAATCGCGGACTCGCGAACACTCGCGAAATCGCGGACTCTCAAACACTCGCGAAATCACGGACTTGTGAACACTCCCGAAATCGCGGACTCGCAAACACTCGCGAAATCGCGGACTCGTGAACACTCGCGGACTCGCGGACTCGCGAACACCCGCGAAATCGCGGACTCGCAAACACTCGCGAAATCGCGGACTCGTGAACACCCGCGAAATCGCGGACTCGCAAACACTCGCGAAATCGCGGACTCGTGAACACTCGCGGACTCGCAAACACTCGCGAAATCGCGGACTCGCAAACACTCGCGAAATCGCGGACTCGCGAACACCCGCGAAATCGCGGACTCGCAAACACTCGCGAAATCGCGGACTCGCAAACACTCGCGAAATCGCGGACTCGCGAACACTCGCGAAATCGCGGACTCTCGAACACTCGCGAACACCCGCGAAATCGCGGACTCGCAAACACTCTCGAAATCGCGGACTCGCGTACTCGCGCAAACTCGCGAAATCGCGGACTCGCGAACACCCGCGAAATCGCGGACTCGCAAACACTCACGAAATCGCGCACTCGCGAACACTCGCGAAATCGCGGACTCGCGAACACTCGCGAAATCGCGGACTCGCGTACTCGCAATCACTCGCGAAATCGCGGACTCGCGAACACTCGCGAAATCGCGGACTTGCAAACACTCGCGAAATCGCGGACCCGCGAACACTCGCAAAATCGCGGACTCGCAAACCCTCGCGAAATCACGGACTTGTGAACACTCGCGAAATCGCGGACTGGCAAACACTCGCGAAATCGCGGACTCTCAAACACTCGCGAAATCACGGACTTGTGAACACTCGCGAAATCGCGGACTGGCAAACACTCGCGAACACCCGCGAAATCGCGGACTCGCAAACACTCTCGAAATCGCGGACTCGCGTACTCGCGCAAACTCGCGAAATCGCGGACTCGCGAACACCCGCGAAATCGCGGACTCGCAAACACTCACGAAATCGCGCACTCGCGAACACTCGCGAAATCGCGGACTCGCGAACACTCGCGAAATCGCGGACTCGCGTACTCGCAATCACTCGCGAAATCGCGGACTCGCGAACACTCGCGAAATCGCGGACTTGCAAACACTCGCGAAATCGCGGACCCGCGAACACTCGCAAAATCGCGGACTCGCAAACCCTCGCGAAATCACGGACTTGTGAACACTCGCGAAATCGCGGACTGGCAAACACTCGCGAAATCGCGGACTCTCAAACACTCGCGAAATCACGGACTTGTGAACACTCGCGAAATCGCGGACTGGCAAACACTCGCGAAATCGCGGACTCGCGAACACCCGCGAAATCGCGGACTCGCAAACACTCCCGAAATCGCGGACTCGTGAACACTCGCGGACTCGCAAACACTCGCGAAATCGCGGACTCGCGAACACCCGCCAAATCGCGGACTCGCGAACACTCGCGAAATCGCGGACTCGCGAAAGCTCGCGAAATCGCGGACTCGCGTACTCGCAATCACTCGCGAAATCGCGGACTCGCGAACACCCGCGAAATCGCGGACTCGCAAACACTCGCGAAATCGCGGACTCGCAAACACTCGCGAAATCGCGGACTCGCGAACACTCGCGAAATCGCGGACTCGCGAACACTCGCGAAATCGCGGACTCTCAAACACTCGCGAAATCACGGACTTGTGAACACTCCCGAAATCGCGGACTCGCAAACACTCGCGAAATCGCGGACTCGTCAACACTCGCGGACTCGCGGACTCGCAAACACTCGCGAAATCGCGGACTCGCGAACACTCGCGAAATCGCGGACTCGCGAACACTCGCGAAATCGCGGACTCTCAAACACTCGCGAAATCACGGACTTGTGAACACTCGCGAAATCGCGGACTCGCAAACACTCGCGAAATCGCGGACTCGTGAACACTCGCGGACTCGCGGACTCGCAAACACTCGCGAAATCGCGGACTCGCGAACACCCGCGAAATCGCGGACTCGCAAACACTCGCGAAATCGCGGACTCGTGAACACTCGCGGACTCGCAAACACTCGCGAAATCGCGGACTCGCAAACACTCGCGAAATCGCGGACTCGCGAACACCCGCGAAATCGCGGACTCGCAAACACTCGCGAAATCGCGGACTCGCGAACACTCGCGAAATCGCGGACTCTCGAACACTCGCGAACACCCGCGAAATCGCGGACTCGCAAACACTCGCGAAATCGCGGACTCGCAAACACTCGCGAAATCGCGGACTCGCGGACTCGCGAACACCCGCGAAATCACGGACTCGCAAACACTCACGAAATCGCGCACTCGCGAACACTCGCGAAATCGCGGACTCGCGAACACTCGCGAAATCGCGGACTCGCGTACTCGCAATCACTCGCGAAATCGCGGACTCGCGAACACTCGCGAAATCGCGGACTTGCAAACACTCGCTAAATCGCGGACCCGCGAACACTCGCAAAATCGCGGACTCGCAAACCCTTGCGAACTCACGGACTTGTGAACACTCGCGAAATCGCGGACTGGCAAACACTCGCGAAATCGCGGACTCTCAAACACTCGCGAAATCACGGACTTGTGAACACTCGCGAAATCGCGGACTCGCAAACACTCGCTAAATCGCGGACTCGTGAACACTCGCGGACTCGCGGACTCGCGAACACCCGCGAAATCGCGGACTCGCAAACACTCGCGAAATCGCGGACTCGTGAACACCCGCGAAATCGCGGACTCGCAAACACTCGCGAAATCGCGGACTCGTGAACACTCGCGGACTCGCAAACACTCGCGAAATCGCGGACTCGCAAACACTCGCGAAATCGCGGACTCGCGAACACCCGCGAAATCGCGGACTCGCAAACACTCGCGAAATCGCGGACTCGTGAACACTCGCGGACTCGCAAACACTCGCGAAATCGCGGACTCGCAAACACTCGCGAAATCGCGGACTCGCGAACACCCGCGAAATCGCGGACTCGCAAACACTCGCAAAATCGCGGACTCGCGAACACTCGCGAAATCGCGGACTCTCGAACACCCGCGAAATCGCGGACTCGCAAACACTCGCGAAATCGCGGACTCGCAAACACTCGCGAAATCGCGGACTCGCGTACTCGCGGACTTTCGAACACCCGCGAAATCGCGGACTCGCAAAAACTCACGAAATCGCGCACTCGCGAACACTCGCGAAATCGCGGACTCGCGAACACTCGCGAAATCGCGGACTCGCGTACTCGCAATCACTCGCGAAATCGCGGACTCGCGAACACTCGCGAAATCGCGGACTTGCAAACACTCGCGAAATCGCGGACCCGCGAACACTCGCAAAATCGCGGACTCGCAAACCCTCGCGAAATCACGGACTTGTGAAAACTCGCGAAATCGCGGACTGGCAAACACTCGCGAAATCGCGGACTCGCGAAAACGCGGACTCGCAAACACTCCCGAAATCGCGGACTCGTGAACACTCGAAGACTCGCAAACACTCGCGAAATCGCGGACTCGCGAACACCCGCCAAATCGCGGACTCGCGAACACTCGCGAAATCGCGGACTCGCGAAAGCTCGCGAAATCGCGGACTCGCGTACTCGCAATCACTCGCGAAATCGCCGACTCGCGAACACCCGCGAAATCGCGGACTCGCAAACACTCGCGAAATCGCGGACTCGCAAACACTCGCGAAATCGCGGACTCGCGAACACTCGCGAAATCGCGGACTCGCGAACACTCGCGAAATCGCGGACTCTCAAACACTCGCGAAATCACGGACTTGTGAACACTCGCGGACTCGCGGACTCGCGAACACCCGCGAAATCGCGGACTCGCAAACACTCGCGAAATCGCGGACTCGTGAACACCCGCGAAATCGCGGACTCGCAAACACTCGCGAAATCGCGGACTCGTGAACACTCGCGGACTCGCAAACACTCGCGAAATCGCGGACTCGCAAACACTCGCGAAATCGCGGACTCGCGAACACCTGCGAAATCGCGGACTCGCAAACACTCGCGAAATCGCGGACTCGCAAACACTCGCGAAATCGCGGACTCGCGAACACTCGCGAAATCGCGGACTCTCGAACACTCGCGAACACCCGCGAAATCGCGGACTCGCAAACACTCTCGAAATCGCGGACTCGCGTACTCGCGCAAACTCGCGAAATCGCGGACTCGCGAACACACGCGAAATCGGGGACTCGCAAACACTCACGAAATCGCGCACTCGCGAACACTCGCGAAATCGCGGACTCGCGAACACTCGCGAAATCGCGGACTCGCGTACTCGCAATCACTCGCGAAATCGCGGACTCGCGAACACTCGCGAAATCGCGGACTTGCGAACACTCGCGAAATCGCGGACTTGCAAACACTCGCGAAATCGCGGACCCGCGAACACTCGCAAAATCGCGGACTCGCAAACCCTCGCGAAATCACGGACTTGTGAACACTCGCGAAATCGCGGACTGGCAAACACTCGCGAAATCGCGGACTCTCAAACACTCGCGAAATCACGGACTTGTGAACACTCGCGAAATCGCGGACTGGCAAACACTCGCGAAATCGCGGACTCGCGAACACCCGCGAAATCGCGGACTCGCAAACACTCCCGAAATCGCGGACTCGTGAACACTCGCGGACTCGCAAACACTCGCGAAATCGCGGACTCGCGAACACCCGCCAAATCGCGGACTCGCGAACACTCGCGAAATCGCGGACTCGCGAAAGCTCGCGAAATCGCGGACTCGCGTACTCGCAATCACTCGCGAAATCGCGGACTCGCGAACACCCGCGAAATCGCGGACTCGCAAACACTCGCGAAATCGCGGACTCGCAAACACTCGCGAAATCGCGGACTCGCGAACACTCGCGAAATCGCGGACTCGCGAACACTCGCGAAATCGCGGACTCTCAAACACTCGCGAAATCACGGACTTGTGAACACTCCCGAAATCGCGGACTCGCAAACACTCGCGAAATCGCGGACTCGTGAACACTCGCGGACTCGCGGACTCGCGAACACCCGCGAAATCGCGGACTCGCAAACACTCGCGAAATCGCGGACTCGTGAACACCCGCGAAATCGCGGACTCGCAAACACTCGCGAAATCGCGGACTCGTGAACACTCGCGGACTCGCAAACACTCGCGAAATCGCGGACTCGCGAACACCCGCCAAATCGCGTACTCGCAATCACTCGCGAAATCGCGGACTCGCGTACTCGCAAACACTCGCGAAATCGCGGACTCGCGAACACTCGCGAAATCGCGGACTCGCGAACACTCGCGAAATCACGGACTCGCGAACACTCGCGAAATCGCGGACTCGCAAACACTCGCGAAATCGCGGACTCGCGAACACTCGCGAAATCACGGACTTGTGAACACTCGCGAAATCGCGGACTCGTGAACACTCGCGGACTCGCGAACACTCGCGAAATCGCGGACTCGCGAACACTCGCGAAATCGCGGACTCTCAAACACTCGCGAAATCACGGACTTGTGAACACTCGCGAAATCGCGGACTCGTGAACACTCGCGGACTCGCGAACACTCGCGAAATAGCGGACTCGCGAAAACTCGCGAAATCGCGGACTCTCAAACACTCGCGAAATCACGGACTTGTGAACACTCGCGAAATCGCGGACTGGCAAACACTCGCGAAATCGCGGACTCGCGAACACCCGCGAAATCGCGGACTCGCAAACACTCGCGAAATCGCGGACTCGTGAACACTCGCGGACTCGCAAACACTCGCGAAATCGCGGACTCGCGAACACTCGCGAAATCGCGGACTCGCGAACACTCGCAAAATCGCGGACTCGCGAACACTCGCGACATCGCGGACTCGCAAACACTCGCGAAATCGCGGACTCGCGAACACTCGCGAAATCGCTGAATCTCGAACACTCGCGAACACCCGCGAAATCGCGGACTCGCGTACTCGCAATCACTCGCGAAATCGCGGACTGGCGAACACCCGCGAAATCGCGGACTCGCAAACACTCGCGAAATCGCGGACTCGCAAACACTCGCGAAATCGCGGACTCGCGTACTCGCAATCACTCGCGAAATCGCGGACTCGCGAACAACCGCGAAATCGCGGACTCGCAAACACTCGCGAAATCGCGGACTCGCAAACACTCGCGAAATCGCGGACTCGCGTACTCGCAATCACTCGCGAAATCGCGTACTCGCGAACACTCGCGGACTCGCGTACTCGCAATCACTCGCGAAATCGCGGACTCGCGAACACCAGCGAAATCGCGGACTCGCAAACACTCGCGAAATCGCGGACTCGCGTACTCGCAATCACTCGCGAAATCGCGGACTCGCGAACACTCGCGAAATCGCGGACTTGCAAACACTCGCGAAATCGCGGACCCGCGAACACTCGCAAAATCGCGGACTCGCAAACCCTCGCGAAATCACGGACTTGTGAACACTCGCGAAATCGCGGACTGGCAAACACTCGCGAAATCGCGGACTCTCAAACACTCGCGAAATCACGGACTTGTGAACACTCGCGAAATCGCGGACTGGCAAACACTCGCGAAATCGCGGACTCGCGAACACCCGCGAAATCGCGGACTCGCAAACACTCCCGAAATCGCGGACTCGTGAACACTCGCGGACTCGCAAACACTCGCGAAATCGCGGACTCGCGAACACCCGCCAAATCGCGGACTCGCGAAAGCTCGCGAAATCGCGGACTCGCGTACTCGCAATCACTCGCGAAATCGCGGACTCGCGAACACTCGCGAAATCGCGGACTCGCAAACACTCGCGAAATCGCGGACTCGCGAACACTCGCGAAATCGCGGACTCTCGAACACTCGCGAACACCCGCGAAATCGCGGACTCGCAAACACTCTCGAAATCGCGGACTCGCGTACTCGCGCAAACTCGCGAAATCGCGGACTCGCGAACACCCGCGAAATCGCGGACTCGCAAACACTCACGAAATCGCGCACTCGCGAACACTCGCGAAATCGCGGACTCGCGAACACTCGCGAAATCGCGGACTCGCGTACTCGCAATCACTCGCGAAATCGCGGACTCGCGAACACTCGCGAAATCGCGGACTTGCAAACACTCGCGAAATCGCGGACCCGCGAACACTCGCAAAATCGCGGACTCGCAAACCCTCGCGAAATCACGGACTTGTGAACACTCGCGAAATCGCGGACTGGCAAACACTCGCGAAATCGCGGACTCTCAAACACTCGCGAAATCACGGACTTGTGAACACTCGCGAAATCGCGGACTGGCAAACACTCGCGAAATCGCGGACTCGCGAACACCCGCGAAATCGCGGACTCGAAAAAAACTCCCGAAATCGCGGACTCGTGAACACTCGCGGACTCGCAAACACTCGCGAAATCGCGGACTCGCGAACACCCGCCAAATCGCGGACTCGCGAACACTCGCGAAATCGCGGACTCGCGAAAGCTCGCGAAATCGCGGACTCGCGTACTCGCAATCACTCGCGAAATCGCGGACTCGCGAACACCCGCGAAATCGCGGACTCGCAAACACTCGCGAAATCGCGGACTCGCAAACACTCGCGAAATCGCGGACTCGCGAACACTCGCGAAATCGCGGACTCGCGAACACTCGCGAAATCGCGGACTCTCAAACACTCGCGAAATCACGGACTTGTGAACACTCCCGAAATCGCGGACTCGCAAACACTCGCGAAATCGCGGACTCGTGAACACTCGCGGACTCGCGGACTCGCGAACACCCGCGAAATCGCGGACTCGCAAACACTCGCGAAATCGCGGACTCGTGAACACCCGCGAAATCGCGGACTCGCAAACACTCGCGAAATCGCGGACTCGTGAACACTCGCGGACTCGCAAACACTCGCGAAATCGCGGACTCGCAAACACTCGCGAAATCGCGGACTCGCGAATACCCGCGAAATCGCGGACTCGCAAACACTCGCGAAATCGCGGACTCGCAAACACTCGCGAAATCGCGGACTCGCGAACACCCGCGAAATCGCGGACTCGCGAACACTCGCGAAATCGCGGACTCGCGAACACTCGCGAAATCGCGGACTCTCGAACACTCGCGAACACCCGCGAAATCGCGGACTCGCAAACACTCGCGAAATCGCGGACTCGCAAACACTCGCGAAATCGCGGACTCGCGTACTCGCGCAAACTCGCGAAATCGCGGACTCGCGAACACCCGCGAAATCGCGGACTCGCAAACACTCACGAAATCGCGCACTCGCGAACACTCGCGAAATCGCGGACTCGCAAACACTCGCGAAATCGCGGACTCGTGAACACTCGCGGACTCGCGGACTCGCGAACACCCGCGAAATCGCGGACTCGCAAACACTCGCGAAATCGCGGACTCGTGAACACCCGCGAAATCGCGGACTCGCGAACACTCGCGAAATCGCGGACTCTCGAACACTCGCGGACTCGCGTACTCGCAATCACTCGCGTAATCGCGGACTCGCGAACACTCGTGAACACTCGCGGACTCGCGGACTCGCGAACACCCGCGAAATCGCGGACTCGCAAACACTCGCGAAATCGCGGACTCGTGAACACCCGCGAAATCGCGGACTCGCGAACACTCGCGAAATCGCGGACTCTCGAACACTCGCGGACTCGCGTACTCGCAATCACTCGCGAAATCGCGGACTCGCGAACACTCGCGAAATCGCGGACTTGCAAACACTCGCGAAATCGCGGACCCGCGAACACTCGCAAAATCGCGGACTCGCAAACCCTCGCGAAATCACGGACTTGTGAACACTCGCGAAATCGCGGACTGGCAAACACTCGCGAAATCGCGGACTCTCAAACACTCGCGAAATCACGGACTTGTGAACACTCGCGAAATCGCGGACTGGCAAACACTCGCGAAATCGCGGACTCGCGAACACCCGCGAAATCGCGGACTCGCAAACACTCCCGAAATCGCGGACTCGTGAACACTCGCGGACTCGCAAACACTCGCGAAATCGCGGACTCGCGAACACCCGCCAAATCGCGGACTCGCGAACACTCGCGAAATCGCGGACTCGCGAAAGCTCGCGAAATCGCGGACTCGCGTACTCGCAATCACTCGCGAAATCGCGGACTCGCGAACACCCGCGAAATCGCGGACTCGCAAACACTCGCGAAATCGCGGACTCGCAAACACTCGCGAAATCGCGGACTCGCGAACACTCGCGAAATCGCGGACTCGCGAACACTCGCGAAATCGCGGACTCTCAAACACTCGCGAAATCACGGACTTGTGAACACTCCCGAAATCGCGGACTCGCAAACACTCGCGAAATCGCGGAATCGTGAACACTCGCGGACTCGCGGACTCGCGAACACCCGCGAAATCGCGGACTCGCAAACACTCGCGAAATCGCGGACTCGTGAACACCCGCGAAATCGCAGACTCGCAAACACTCGCGAAATCGCGGACTCGTGAACACTCGCGGACTCGCAAACACTCGTGAACACTCGCGGACTCGCGAACACTCGCGAAATCGCGGACTCGCGAACACTCGCGAAATCGCGGACTCTCAAACACTCGCGAAATCACGGACTTGTGAACACTCGCGAAATCGCGGACTGGCAAACACTCGCGAAATCGCGGACTCGCGAACACCCGCGAAATCGCGGACTCGCAAACACTCGCGAAATCGCGGACTCGTGAACACTCGCGGACTCGCAAACACTCGCGAAATCGCGGACTCGCGAACACTCGCGAAATCGCGGACTCGCGAACACTCGCAAAATCGCGGACTCGCGAACACTCGCGACATCGCGGACTCGCAAACACTCGCGAAATCGCGGACTCGCGAACACTCGCGAAATCGCTGAATCTCGAACACTCGCGAACACCCGCGAAATCGCGGACTCGCGTACTCGCAATCACTCGCGAAATCGCGGACTGGCGAACACCCGCGAAATCGCGGACTCGCAAACACTCGCGAAATCGCGGACTCGCAAACACTCGCGAAATCGCGGACTCGCGTACTCGCAATCACTCGCGAAATCGCGGACTCGCGAACAACCGCGAAATCGCGGACTCGCAAACACTCGCGAAATCGCGGACTCGCAAACACTCGCGAAATCGCGGACTCGCGTACTCGCAATCACTCGCGAAATCGCGCACTCGCGAACACTCGCGGACTCGCGTACTCGCAATCACTCGCGAAATCGCGGACTCGCGAACACCAGCGAAATCGCGGACTCGCAAACACTCGCGAAATCGCGGACTCGCGTACTCGCAATCACTCGCGAAATCGCGGACTCGCGAACACTCGCAAAATCGCGAACTCGCAAACCCTCGCGAAATCGCGGACTTGCAAACACTCGCGAAATCGCGGACCCGCGAACACTCGCAAAATCGCGGACTCGCAAACCCTCGCGAAATCACGGACTTGTGAACACTCGCGAAATCGCGGACTGGCAAACACTCGCGAAATCGCGGACTCTCAAACACTCGCGAAATCACGGACTTGTGAACACTCGCGAAATCGCGGACTGGCAAACACTCGCGAAATCGCGGACTCGCGAACACCCGCGAAATCGCGGACTCGCAAACACTCCCGAAATCGCGGACTCGTGAACACTCGCGGACTCGCAAACACTCGCGAAATCGCGGACTCGCGAACACCCGCCAAATCGCGGACTCGCAAACACTCGCGAAATCGCGGACTCGCAAACACTCGCGAAATCGCGGACTCGCGTACTCGCAATCACTCGCGAAATCGCGCACTCGCGAACACTCGCGGACTCGCGTACTCGCAATCACTCGCGAAATCGCGGACTCGCGAACACCAGCGAAATCGCGGACTCGCAAACACTCGCGAAATCGCGGACTCGCGTACTCGCAATCACTCGCGAAATCGCGGACTCGCGAACACTCGCAAAATCGCGGACTCGCAAACCCTCGCGAAATCGCGGACTTGCAAACACTCGCGAAATCGCGGACCCGCGAACACTCGCAAAATCGCGGACTCGCAAACCCTCGCGAAATCACGGACTTGTGAACACTCGCGAAATCGCGGACTGGCAAACACTCGCGAAATCGCGGACTCTCAAACACTCGCGAAATCACGGACTTGTGAACACTCGCGAAATCGCGGACTGGCAAACACTCGCGAAATCGCGGACTCGCGAACACCCGCGAAATCGCGGACTCGCAAACACTCCCGAAATCGCGGACTCGTGAACACTCGCGGACTCGCAAACACTCGCGAAATCGCGGACTCGCGAACACCCGCCAAATCGCGGACTCGCGAACACTCGCAAAATCGCGGACTCGCGAAAGCTCGCGAAATCGCGGACTCGCGTACTCGCAATCACTCGCGAAATCGCGGACTCGCGAACACTCGCGAAATCGCGGACTCGCAAACACTCGCGAAATCGCGGACTCGCGAACACTCGCGAAATCGCGGACTCGCGAACACTCGCGAAATCGCGGACTCTCAAACACTCGCGAAATCACGGACTTGTGAACACTCGCGAAATCGCGGACTCGCAAACACTCGCGAAATCGCGGACTCGTGAACACTCGCGGACTCGCGTACTCGCGAACACCCGCGAAATCGCGGACTCGCAAAAACTCGCAAAATCGCGGACTCGTGAACACTCGCGGACTCGCAAACACTCGCGAAATCGCGGACTCGCAAACACTCGCGAAATCGCGGACTCGCGAACACCCGCGAAATCGCGGACTCGCAAACACTCGCGAAATCGCGGACTCGTGAACACTCGCGGACTCGCAAACACTCGCGAAATCGCGGACTCGCAAACACTCGCGAAATCGCGGACTCGCGAACACCCGCGAAATCGCGGACTCGCAAACACTCGCGAAATCGCGGACTCGCGAACACTCGCGAAATCGCGGACTCGCAAACACTCACGAAATCGCGCACTCGCGAACACTCGCGAAATCGCGGACTCGCGAACACTCGCGAAATCGCGGACTCGCGTACTCGCAATCACTCGCGAAATCGCGGACTCGCGAACACTCGCGAAATCGCGGACTCGCAAACACTCGCGAAATCGCGGACCCGCGAACACTCGCAAAATCGCGGACTCGCAAACTCTCGCGAAATCACGGACTTGTGAAAACTCGCGAAATCGCGGACTCGCAAACACTCGCGAAATCGCGGACTTGCAAACACTCGCGAAATCGCGGACCCGCGAACACTCGCAAAATCGCGGACTCGCAAACCCTCGCGAAATCACGGACTTGTGAAAACTCGCGAAATCGCGGACTGGCAAACACTCGCGAAATCGCGGACTCTCAAACACTCGCGAAATCACGGACTTGTGAACACTCGCGAAATCGCGGACTGGCAAACACTCGCGAAATCGCGGACTCGCGAACACCCGCGAAAACGCGGACTCGCAAACACTCCCGAAATCGCGGACTCGTGAACACTCGAAGACTCGCAAACACTCGCGAAATCGCGGACTCGCGAACACCCGCCAAATCGCGGACTCGCAAACACTCACGAAATCGCGCACTCGCGAACACTCGCGAAATCGCGGACTCGCGAACACTCGCGAAATCGCGGACTCGCGTACTCGCAATCACTCGCGAAATCGCGGACTCGCGAACACTCGCGAAATCGCGGACTCGCAAACACTCGCGAAATCGCGGACCCGCGAACACTCGCAAAATCGCGGACTCGCAAACTCTCGCGAAATCACGGACTTGTGAAAACTCGCGAAATCGCGGACTCGCAAACACTCGCGAAATCGCGGACTTGCAAACACTCGCGAAATCGCGGACCCGCGAACACTCGCAAAATCGCGGACTCGCAAACCCTCGCGAAATCACGGACTTGTGAAAACTCGCGAAATCGCGGACTGGCAAACACTCGCGAAATCGCGGACTCTCAAACACTCGCGAAATCACGGACTTGTGAACACTCGCGAAATCGCGGACTGGCAAACACTCGCGAAATCGCGGACTCGCGAACACCCGCGAAAACGCGGACTCGCAAACACTCCCGAAATCGCGGACTCGTGAACACTCGAAGACTCGCAAACACTCGCGAAATCGCGGACTCGCGAACACCCGCCAAATCGCGGACTCGCGAACACTCGCGAAATCGCGGACTCGCGAAAGCTCGCGAAATCGCGGACTCGCGTACTCGCAATCACTCGCGAAATCGCCGACTCGCGAACACCCGCGAAATCGCGGACTCGCAAACACTCGCGAAATCGCGGACTCGCAAACACTCGCGAAATCGCGGACTCGCGAACACTCGCGAAATCGCGGACTCGCGAACACTCGCGAAATCGCGGACTCTCAAACACTCGCGAAATCACGGACTTGTGAACACTCGCGGACTCGCGGACTCGCGAACACCCGCGAAATCGCGGACTCGCAAACACTCGCGAAATCGCGGACTCGTGAACACCCGCGAAATCGCGGACTCGCAAACACTCGCGAAATCGCGGACTCGTGAACACTCGCGGACTCGCAAACACTCGCGAAATCGCGGACTCGCAAACACTCGCGAAATCGCGGACTCGCGAACACCTGCGAAATCGCGGACTCGCAAACACTCGCGAAATCGCGGACTTGCAAACACTCGCGAAATCGCGGACCCGCGAACACTCGCAAAATCGCGGACTCGCAAACCCTCGCGAAATCACGGACTTGTGAACACTCGCGAAATCGCGGACTGGCAAACACTCGCGAAATCGCGGACTCTCAAACACTCGCGAAATCACGGACTTGTGAACACTCGCGAAATCGCGGACTCGCAAACACTCGCGAAATCGCGGACTCGTGAACACTCGCGGACTCGCGGACTCGCGAACACCCGCGAAATCGCGGACTCGCAAACACTCGCGAAATCGCGGACTCGCGAACACCCGCGAAATCGCGGACTCGCAAACACTCCCGAAATCGCGGACTCGTGAACACTCGCGGACTCGCAAACACTCGCGAAATCGCGGACTCGCGAAAGCTCGCGAAATCGCGGACTCGCGTACTCGCAATCACTCGCGAAATCGCGGACTCGCGAACACCCGCGAAATCGCGGACTCGCAAACACTCGCGAAATCGCGGACTCGCAAACACTCGCGAAATCGCGGACTCGCGAACACTCGCGAAATCGCGGACTCGCGAACACTCGCGAAATCGCGGACTCTCAAACACTCGCGAAATCACGGACTTGTGAACACTCGCGAAATCGCGGACTCGCAAACACTCGCGAAATCGCGGACTCGTGAACACTCGCGGACTCGCGGACTCGCGAACACCCGCGAAATCGCGGACTCGCAAACACTCGCGAAATCGCGGACTCATGAACACCCGCGAAATCGCGGACTCGCAAACACTCGCGAAATCGCGGACTCGTGAACACTCGCGGACTCGCAAACACTCGCGAAATCGCGGACTCGCAAACAATCGCGAAATCGCGGACTCGCGAACACCCGCGAAATCGCGGACTCGCAAACACTCGCGAAATCGCGGACTCGTGAACACTCGCGGACTCGCAAACACTCGCGAAATCGCGGACTCGCAAACACTCGCGAAATCGCGGACTCGCGAACACCCGCGAAATCGCGGACTCGCAAACACTCGCGAAATCGCGGACTCGCGAACACTCGCGAAATCGCGGACTCTCGAACACTCGCGAACACCCGCGAAATCGCGGACTCGCAAACACTCGCGAAATCGCGGACCCGCGAACACTCGCAAAATCGCGGACTCGCAAACCCTCGCGAAATCACGGACTTGTGAACACTCGCGAAATCGCGGACTGGCAAACACTCGCGAAATCGCGGACTCTCAAACACTCGCGAAATCACGGACTTGTGAACACTCGCGAAATCGCGGACTCGCAAACACTCGCGAAATCGCGGACTCGTGAACACTCGCGGACTCGCGGACTCGCGAACACCCGCGAAATCGCGGACTCGCAAACACTCGCGAAATCGAGGACTCGTGAATACTCGCGGACTCGCAAACACTCGCGAAATCGCGGACTCGCAAACACTCGCGAAATCGCGGACTCGCGAACACCCGCGAAATCGCGGACTCGCAAACACTCGCGAAATCGCGGACTCGTGAACACTCGCGGACTCGCAAACACTCGCGAAATCGCGGACTCGCAAACACTCGCGAAATCGTGGACTCGCGAACACCCGCGAAATCGCGGACTCGCAAACACTCGCGAAATGGCGGACTCGCGAACACTCGCGAAATCGCGGACTCGCAAACACTCACGAAATCGCGCACTCGCGAACACTCGCGAAATCGCGGACTCGCGAACACTCGCGAAATCGCGGACTCGCGTACTCGCAATCACTCGCGAAATCGCGGACTCGCGAACACTCGCGAAATGGCGGACTTGCAAACACTCGCGAAATCGCGGACCCGCGAACACTCGCAAAATCGCGGACTCGCAAACTCTCGCGAAATCACGGACTTGTGAAAACTCGCGAAATCGCGGACTCGCAAACACTCGCGAAATCGCGGACTTGCAAACACTCGCGAAATCGCGGACCCGCGAACACTCGCAAAATCGCGGACTCGCAAACCCTCGCGAAATCACGGACTTGTGAAAACTCGCGAAATCGCGGACTGGCAAACACTCGCGAAATCGCGGACTCTCAAACACTCGCGAAATCACGGACTTGTGAACACTCGCGAAATCGCGGACTGGCAAACACTCGCGAAATCGCGGACTCGTGAACACTCGCGGACTCGCGGACTCGCGAACACCCGCGAAATCGCGGACTCGCAAACACTCGCGAAATCGCGGACTCGTGAACACCCGCGAAATCGCGGACTCGCAAACACTCGCGAAATCGCGGACTCGTGAACACTCGCGGACTCGCAAACACTCGCGAAATCGCGGACTCGCAAACACTCGCGAAATCGCGGACTCGCGAACACCCGCGAAATCGCGGACTCGCAAACACTCGCGAAATCGCGGACTCGTGAACACTCGCGGACTCGCAAACACTCGCGAAATCGCGGACTCGCAAACACTCGCGAAATCGCGGACTCGCGAACACCCGCGAAATCGCGGACTCGCAAACACTCGCGAAATCGCGGACTCGCGAACACTCGCGAAATCGCGGACTCTCGAACACCCGCGAAATCGCGGACTCGCAAACACTCGCGAAATCGCGGACTCGCAAACACTCGCGAAATCGCGGACTCGCGTACTCGCGGACTCGCGAACACCCGCGAAATCGCGGACTCGCAAAAACTCACGAAATCGCGCACTCGCGAACACTCGCGAAATCGCGGACTCGCGAACACTCGCGAAATCGCGGACTCGCGTACTCGCAATCACTCGCGAAATCGCGGACTCGCGAACACTCGCGAAATCGCGGACTTGCAAACACTCGCGAAATCGCGGACCCGCGAACACTCGCAAAATCGCGGACTCGCAAATTCTCGCGAAATCACGGACTTGTGAACAATCGCGAAATCGCGGACTGGCAAACACTCGCGAAATCGCGGACTCGCGAACACCCGCGAAAACGCGGACTCGCAAACACTCCCGAAATCGCGGACTCGTGAACACTCGAAGACTCGCAAACACTCGCGAAATCGGGGACTCGCGAACACCCGCCAAATCGCGGACTCGCGAACACTCGCGAAATCGCGGACTCGCGAAAGCTCGCGAAATCGCGGACTCGCGTACTCGCAATCACTCGCGAAATCGCCGACTCGCGAACACCCGCGAAATCGCGGACTCGCAAACACTCGCGAAATCGCGGACTCGCAAACACTCGCGAAATCGCGGACTCGCGAACACTCGCGAAATCGCGGACTCGCGAACACTCGCGAAATCGCGGACTCTCAAACACTCGCGAAATCACGGACTTGTGAACACTCGCGGACTCGCGGACTCGCGAACACCCGCGAAATCGCGGACTCGCAAACACTCGCGAAATCGCGGACTCGTGAACACCCGCGAAATCGCGGACTCGCAAACACTCGCGAAATCGCGGACTCGCAAACACTCGCGAAATCGCGGACTCGCGAACACCTGCGAAATCGCGGACTCGCAAACACTCGCGAAATCGCGGACTTGCAAACACTCGCGAAATCGCGGACCCGCGAACACTCGCAAAATCGCGGACTCGCAAACCCTCGCGAAATCACGGACTTGTGAAAACTCGCGAAATCGCGGACTGGCAAACACTCGCGAAATCGCGGACTCTCAAACACTCGCGAAATCACGGACTTGTGAACACTCGCGAAATCGCGGACTGGCAAACACTCGCGAAATCGCGGACTCGCGAACACCCGCGAAAACGCGGACTCGCAAACACTCCCGAAATCGCGGACTCGTGAACACTCGCGGACTCGCAAACACTCGCGAAATCGCGGACTCGCGAACACCCGCCAAATCGCGGACTCGCGAACACTCGCAAAATCGCGGACTCGCGAAAGCTCGCGAAATCGCGGACTCGCGTACTCGCAATCACTCGCGAAATCGCGGACTCGCGAACACTCGCGAAATCGCGGACTCGCAAACACTCGCGAAATCGCGGACTCGCGAACACTCGCAAAATCGCGGACTCGCAAACACTCGCGAAATCACGGACTTGTGAACACTCGCGAAATCGCGGACTCGTGAACACTCGCGGACTCGCGAACACTCGCGAAATCGCGGACTCGCGAACACTCGCGAAATCGCGGACTCTCAAACACTCGCGAAATCACGGACTTGTGAACACTCGCGAAATCGCGGACTGGCAAACACTCGCGAAATCGCGGACTCGCGAACACCCGCGAAATCGCGGACTCGCAAACACTCGCGAAATCGCGGACTCGTGAACACTCGCGGACTCGCAAACACTCGCGAAATCGCGGACTCGCGAACACTCGCGAAATCGCGGACTCGCGAACACTCGCAAAATCGCGGACTCGCGAACACTCGCGACATCGCGGACTCGCAAACACTCGCGAAATCGCGGACTCGCGAACACTCGCGAAATCGCTGAATCTCGAACACTCGCGAACACCGCGAAATCGCGGACTCGCGTACTCGCAATCACTCGCGAAATCGCGGACTGGCGAACACCCGCGAAATCGCGGACTCGCAAACACTCGCGAAATCGCGGACTCGCAAACACTCGCGAAATCGCGGACTCGCGTACTCGCAATCACTCGCGAAATCGCGGACTCGCGAACAACCGCGAAATCGCGGACTCGCAAACACTCGCGAAATCGCGGACTCGCAAACACTCGCGAAATCGCGGACTCGCGTACTCGCAATCACTCGCGAAATCGCGCACTCGCGAACACTCGCGGACTCGCGTACTCGCAATCACTCGCGAAATCGCGGACTCGCGAACACCAGCGAAATCGCGGACTCGCAAACACTCGCGAAATCGCGGACTCGCGTACTCGCAATCACTCGCGAAATCGCGGACTCGCGAACACTCGCGAAATCGCGGACTTGCAAACACTCGCGAAATCGCGGACCCGCGAACACTCGCAAAATCGCGGACTCGCAAACCCTCGCGAAATCACGGACTTGTGAACACTCGCGAAATCGCGGACTGGCAAACACTCGCGAAATCGCGGACTCTCAAACACTCGCGAAATCACGGACTTGTGAACACTCGCGAAATCGCGGACTGGCAAACACTCGCGAAATCGCGGACTCGCGAACACCCGCGAAATCGCGGACTCGCAAACACTCCCGAAATCGCGGACTCGTGAACACTCGCGGACTCGCAAACACTCGCGAAATCGCGGACTCGCGAACACCCGCCAAATCGCGGACTCGCGAACACTCGCAAAATCGCGGACTCGCGAAACCTCGCGAAATCGCGGACTCGCGTACTCGCAATCACTCGCGAAATCGCGGACTCGCGAACACTCGCGAAATCGCGGACTCGCAAACACTCGCGAAATCGCGGACTCGCGAACACTCGCGAAATCGCGGACTCGCGAACACTCGCGAAATCGCGGACTCTCAAACACTCGCGAAATCACGGACTTGTGAACACTCGCGAAATCGCGGACTCGCAAACACTCGCGAAATCGCGGACTCGTGAACACTCGCGGACTCGCGTACTCGCGAACACCCGCGAAATCGCGGACTCGCAAAAACTCGCGAAATCGCGGACTCGTGAACACTCGCGGACTCGCAAACACTCGCGAAATCGCGGACTCGCAAACACTCGCGAAATCGCGGACTCGCGAACACCCGCGAAATCGCGGACTCGCAAACACTCGCGAAATCGCGGACTCGTGAACACTCGCGGACTCGCAAACACTCGCGAAATCGCGGACTCGCAAACACTCGCGAAATCGCGGACTCGCGAACACCCGCGAAATCGCGGACTCGCAAACACTCGCGAAATCGCGGACTCGCGAACACTCGCGAAATCGCGGACTCGCAAACACTCACGAAATCGCGCACTCGCGAACACTCGCGAAATCGCGGACTCGCGAACACTCGCGAAATCGCGGACTCGCGTACTCGCAATCACTCGCGAAATCGCGGACTCGCGAACACTCGCGAAATCGCGGACTCGCAAACACTCGCGAAATCGCGGACCCGCGAACACTCGCAAAATCGCGGACTCGCAAACTCTCGCGAAATCACGGACTTGTGAAAACTCGCGAAATCGCGGACTCGCAAACACTCGCGAAATCGCGGACTTGCAAACACTCGCGAAATCGCGGACCCGCGAACACTCGCAAAATCGCGGACTCGCAAACCCTCGCGAAATCACGGACTTGTGAAAACTCGCGAAATCGCGGACTGGCAAACACTCGCGAAATCGCGGACTCTCAAACACTCGCGAAATCACGGACTTGTGAACACTCGCGAAATCGCGGACTGGCAAACACTCGCGAAATCGCGGACTCGCGAACACCCGCGAAAACGCGGACTCGCAAACACTCCCGAAATCGCGGACTCGTGAACACTCGAAGACTCGCAAACACTCGCGAAATCGCGGACTCGCGAACACCCGCCAAATCGCGGACTCGCGAACACTCGCGAAATCGCGGACTCGCGAAAGCTCGCGAAATCGCGGACTCGCGTACTCGCAATCACTCGCGAAATCGCCGACTCGCGAACACCCGCGAAATCGCGGACTCGCAAACACTCGCGAAATCGCGGACTCGCAAACACTCGCGAAATCGCGGACTCGCGAACACTCGCGAAATCGCGGACTCGCGAACACTCGCGAAATCGCGGACTCTCAAACACTCGCGAAATCACGGACTTGTGAACACTCGCGGACTCGCGGACTCGCGAACACCCGCGAAATCGCGGACTCGCAAACACTCGCGAAATCGCGGACTCGTGAACACCCGCGAAATCGCGGACTCGCAAACACTCGCGAAATCGCGGACTCGTGAACACTCGCGGACTCGCAAACACTCGCGAAATCGCGGACTCGCAAACACTCGCGAAATCGCGGACTCGCGAACACCTGCGAAATCGCGGACTCGCAAACACTCGCGAAATCGCGGACTTGCAAACACTCGCGAAATCGCGGACCCGCGAACACTCGCAAAATCGCGGACTCGCAAACCCTCGCGAAATCACGGACTTGTGAACACTCGCGAAATCGCGGACTGGCAAACACTCGCAAAATCGCGGACTCTCAAACACTCGCGAAATCACGGACTTGTGAACACTCGCGAAATCGCGGACTCGCAAACACTCGCGAAATCGCGGACTCGTGAACACTCGCGGACTCGCGGACTCGCGAACACCCGCGAAATCGCGGACTCGCAAACACTCGCGAAATCGCGGACTCGCGAACACCCGCGAAATCGCGGACTCGCAAACACTCCCGAAATCGCGGACTCGTGAACACTCGCGGACTCGCAAACACTCGCGAAATCGCGGACTCGCGAAAGCTCGCGAAATCGCGGACTCGCGTACTCGCAATCACTCGCGAAATCGCGGACTCGCGAACACCCGCGAAATCGCGGACTCGCAAACACTCGCGAAATCGCGGACTCGCAAACACTCGCGAAATCGCGGACTCGCGAACACTCGCGAAATCGCGGACTCGCGAACACTCGCGAAATCGCGGACTCTCAAACACTCGCGAAATCACGGACTTGTGAACACTCGCGAAATCGCGGACTCGCAAACACTCGCGAAATCGCGGACTCGTGAACACTCGCGGACTCGCGGACTCGCGAACACCCGCGAAATCGCGGACTCGCAAACACTCGCGAAATCGCGGACTCATGAACACCCGCGAAATCGCGGACTCGCAAACACTCGCGAAATCGCGGACTCGTGAACACTCGCGGACTCGCAAACACTCGCGAAATCGCGGACTCGCAAACACTCGCGAAATCGCGGACTCGCGAACACCCGCGAAATCGCGGACTCGCAAACACTCGCGAAATCGCGGACTCGTGAACACTCGCGGACTCGCAAACACTCGCGAAATCGCGGACTCGCAAACACTCGCGAAATCGCGGACTCGCGAACACCCGCGAAATCGCGGACTCGCAAACACTCGCGAAATCGCGGACTCGCGAACACTCGCGAAATCGCGGACTCTCGAACACTCGCGAACACCCGCGAAATCGCGGACTCGCAAACACTCGCGAAATCGCGGACTCGCAAACACTCGCGAAATCGCGGACTCGCAAACACTCGCGAAATCGCGGACTCGTGAACACCCGCGAAATCGCGGACTCGCAAACACTCGCGAAATCGAGGACTCGTGAACACTCGCGGACTCGCAAACACTCGCGAAATCGCGGACTCGCAAACACTCGCGAAATCGCGGACTCGCGAACACCCGCGAAATCGCGGACTCGCAAACACTCGCGAAATCGCGGACTCGTGAACACTCGCGGACTCGCAAACACTCGCGAAATCGCGGACTCGCAAACACTCGCGAAATCGCGGACTCGCGAACACCCGCGAAATCGCGGACTCGCAAACACTCGCGAAATCGCGGACTCGCGAACACTCGCGAAATCGCGGACTCGCAAACACTCACGAAATCGCGCACTCGCGAACACTCGCGAAATCGCGGACTCGCGAACACTCGCGAAATCGCGGACTCGCGTACTCGCAATCACTCGCGAAATCGCGGACTCGCGAACACTCGCGAAATCGCGGACTTGCAAACACTCGCGAAATCGCGGACCCGCGAACACTCGCAAAATCGCGGACTCGCAAACTCTCGCGAAATCACGGACTTGTGAAAACTCGCGAAATCGCGGACTCGCAAACACTCGCGAAATCGCGGACTTGCAAACACTCGCGAAATCGCGGACCCGCGAACACTCGCAAAATCGCGGACTCGCAAACCCTCGCGAAATCACGGACTTGTGAAAACTCGCGAAATCGCGGACTGGCAAACACTCGCGAAATCGCGGACTCTCAAACACTCGCGAAATCACGGACTTGTGAACACTCGCGAAATCGCGGACTGGCAAACACTCGCGAAATCGCGGACTCGTGAACACTCGCGGACTCGCGAACACCCGCGAAATCGCGGACTCGCAAACACTCGCGAAATCGCGGACTCGTGAACACCCGCGAAATCGCGGACTCGAAAACACTCGCGAAATCGCGGACTCGTGAAGACTCGCGGACTCGCAAACACTCGCGAAATCGCGGACTCGCAAACACTCGCGAAATCGCGGACTCGCGAACACCCGCGAAATCGCGGACTCGCAAACACTCGCGAAATCGCGGACTCGTGAACACTCGCGGACTCGCAAACACTCGCGAAATCGCGGACTCGCAAACATTCGCGAAATCGCGGACTCGCGAACACCCGCGAAATCGCGGACTCGCAAACACTCGCGAAATCGCGGACTCGCGAACACTCGCGAAATCGCGGACTCTCGAACACCCGCGAAATCGCGGACTCGCAAACACTCGCGAAATCGCGGACTCGCAAACACTCGCGAAATCGCGGACTCGCGTACTCGCGGACTCGCGAACACCCGCGAAATCGCGGACTCGCAAAAACTCACGAAATCGCGCACTCGCGAACACTCGCGAAATCGCGGACTCGCGAACACTCGCGAAATCGCGGACTCGCGTACTCGCAATCACTCGCGAAATCGCGGACTCGCGAACACTCGCGAAATCGCGGACTTGCAAACACTCGCGAAATCGCGGACCCGCGAACACTCGCAAAATCGCGGACTCGCAAATTCTCGCGAAATCACGGACTTGTGAACACTCGCGAAATCGCGGACTGGCAAACACTCGCGAAATCGCGGACTCGCGAACACCCGCGAAAACGCGGACTCGCAAACACTCCCGAAATCGCGGACTCGTGAACACTCGAAGACTCGCAAACACTCGCGAAATCGCGGACTCGCGAACACCCGCCAAATCGCGGACTCGCGAACACTCGCGAAATCGCGGACTCGCGAACACCCGCCAAATCGCGGACTCGCGAACACTCGCGAAATCGCGGACTCGCGAAAGCTCGCGAAATCGCGGACTCGCGTACTCGCAATCACTCGCGAAATCGCCGACTCGCGAACACCCGCGAAATCGCGGACTCGCAAACACTCGCGAAATCGCGGACTCGCAAACACTCGCAAAATCGCGGACTCGCAAACCCTCGCGAAATCACGGACTTGTGAAAACTCGCGAAATCGCGGACTGGCAAACACTCGCGAAATCGCGGACTCTCAAACACTCGCGAAATCACGGACTTGTGAACACTCGCGAAATCGCGGACTGGAAAACACTCGCGAAATCGCGGACTCGTGAACACTCGCGGACTCGCGGACTCGCGAACACCCGCGAAATCGCGGACTCGCAAACACTCGCGAAATCGCGGACTCGTGAACACCCGCGAAATCGCGGACTCGCAAACACTCGCGAAATCGCGGACTCGTGAAGACTCGCGGACTCGCAAACACTCGCGAAATCGCGGACTCGCAAACACTCGCGAAATCGCGGACTCGCGAACACCCGCGAAATCGCGGACTCGCAAACACTCGCGAAATCGCGGACTCGTGAACACTCGCGGAGTCGCAAACACTCGCGAAATCGCGGACTCGCAAACACTCGCGAAATCGCGGACTCGCGAACACCCGCGAAATCGCGGACTCGCAAACACTCGCGAAATCGCGGACTCGCGAACACTCGCGAAATCGCGGACTCTCGAACACCCGCGAAATCGCGGACTCGCAAACACTCGCGAAATCGCGGACTCGCAAACACTCGCGAAATCGCGGACTCGCGTACTCGCGGACTCGCGAACACCCGCGAAATCGCGGACTCGCAAAAACTCACGAAATCGCGCACTCGCGAACACTCGCGAAATCGCGGACTCGCGAACACTCGCGAAATCGCGGACTCGCGTACTCGCAATCACTCGCGAAATCGCGGACTCGCGAACACTCGCGAAATCGCGGACTTGCAAACACTCGCGAAATCGCGGACCCGCGAACACTCGCAAAATCGCGGACTCGCAAATTCTCGCGAAATCACGGACTTGTGAACACTCGCGAAATCGCGGACTGGCAAACACTCGCGAAATCGCGGACTCGCGAACACCCGCGAAAACGCGGACTCGCAAACACTCCCGAAATCGCGGACTCGTGAACACTCGAAGACTCGCAAACACTCGCGAAATCGCGGACTCGCGAACACCCGCCAAATCGCGGACTCGCGAACACTCGCGAAATCGCGGACTCGCGAAAGCTCGCGAAATCGCGGACTCGCGTACTCGCAATCACTCGCGAAATCGCCGACTCGCGAACACCCGCGAAATCGCGGACTCGCAAACACTCGCGAAATCGCGGACTCGCAAACACTCGCGAAATCGCGGACTCGCGAACACTCGCGAAATCGCGGACTCGCGAACACTCGCGAAATCGCGGACTCGCGAACACTCGCGAAATCGCGGACTCGCGAACACTCGCGAAATCGCGGACTCGCGAACACCCGCGAAATCGCGGACTCGCAAACACTCGCGAAATCGCGGACTCGTGAACACTCGCGGACTCGCAAACACTCGCGAAATCGCGGACTCGCAAACACTCGCGAAATCGCGGACTCGCGAACACCCGCGAAATCGCGGACTCGCAAACACTCGCGAAATCGCGGACTCGCGAACACTCGCGAAATCGCGGACTCTCGAACACCCGCGAAATCGCGGACTCGCAAACACTCGCGAAATCGCGGACTCGCAAACACTCGCGAAATCGCGGACTCGCGTACTCGCGGACTCGCGAACACCCGCGAAATCGCGGACTCGCAAAAACTCACGAAATCGCGCACTCGCGAACACTCGCGAAATCGCGGACTCGCGAACACTCGCGAAATCGCGGACTCGCGTACTCGCAATCACTCGCGAAATCGCGGACTCGCGAACACTCGCGAAATCGCGGACTTGCAAACACTCGCGAAATCGCGGACCCGCGAACACTCGCAAAATCGCGGACTCGCAAATTCTCGCGAAATCGCGGACTGGCAAACACTCGCGAAATCGCGGACTCGCGAACACCCGCGAAAACGCGGACTCGCAAACACTCCCGAAATCGCGGACTCGTGAACACTCGAAGACTCGCAAACACTCGCGAAATCGCGGACTCGCGAACACCCGCCAAATCGCGGACTCGCGAACACTCGCGAAATCGCGGACTCGCGAAAGCTCGCGAAATCGCGGACTCGCGTACTCGCAATCACTCGCGAAATCGCCGACTCGCGAACACCCGCGAAATCGCGGACTCGCAAACACTCGCGAAATCGCGGACTCGCAAACACACGCGAAATCGCGGACTCGCGAACACTCGCGAAATCGCGGACTCGCGAACACTCGCGAAATCGCGGACTCTCAAACACTCGCGAAATCACGGACTTGTGAACACTCGCGGACTCGCGGACTCGCGAACACCCGCGAAATCGCGGACTCGCAAACACTCGCGAAATCGCGGACTCGTGAACACCCGCGAAATCGCGGACTCGCAAACACTCGCGAAATCGCGGACTCGTGAACACTCGCGGACTCGCAAACACTCGCGAAATCGCGGACTCGCAAACACTCGCGAAATCGCGGACTCGCGAACACCTGCGAAATCGCGGACTCGCAAACACTCGCGAAATCGCGGACTTGCAAACACTCGCGAAATCGCGGACCCGCGAACACTCGCAAAATCGCGGACTCGCAAACCCTCGCGAAATCACGGACTTGTGAACACTCGCGAAATCGCGGACTGGCAAACACTCGCGAAATCGCGGACTCTCAAACACTCGCGAAATCACGGACTTGTGAACACTCGCGAAATCGCGGACTCGCAAACACTCGCGAAATCGCGGACTCGTGAACACTCGCGGACTCGCGGACTCGCGAACACCCGCGAAATCGCGGACTCGCAAACACTCGCGAAATCGCGGACTCGCGAACACCCGCGAAATCGCGGACTCGCAAACACTCCCGAAATCGCGGACTCGTGAACACTCGCGGACTCGCAAACACTCGCGAAATCGCTGACTCGCGAAAGCTCGCGAAATCGCGGATTCGCGTACTCGCAATCACTCGCGAAATCGCGGACTCGCGAACACCCGCGAAATCGCGGACTCGCAAACACTCGCGAAATCGCGGACTCGCAAACACTCGCGAAATCGCGGACTCGCGAACACTCGCGAAATCGCGGACTCGCGAACACTCGCGAAATCGCGGACTCTCAAACACTCGCGAAATCACGGACTTGTGAACACTCGCGAAATCGCGGACTCGCAAACACTCGCGAAATCGCGGACTCGTGAACACTCGCGGACTCGCGGACTCGCGAACACCCGCGAAATCGCGGACTCGCAAACACTCGCGAAATCGCGGACTCATGAACACCCGCGAAATCGCGGACTCGCAAACACTCGCGAAATCGCGGACTCGCGGACTCGCAAACACTCGCGAAATCGCGGACTCGCAAACACTCGCGAAATCGCGGACTCGCGAACACCCGCGAAATCGCGGACTCGCAAACACTCGCGAAATCGCGGACTCGTGAACACTCGCGGACTCGCAAACACTCGCGAAATCGCGGACTCGCAAACACTCGCGAAATCGCGGACTCGCGAACACCCGCGAAATCGCGGACTCGCAAACACTCGCGAAATCGCGGACTCGCGAACACTCGCGAAATCGCGGACTCTCGAACACTCGCGAACACCCGCGAAATCGCGGACTCGCAAACACTCGCGAAATCGCGGACTCGCAAACACTCGCGAAATCGCGGACTCGCGTACTCGCGGACTCGCGAACACCCGCGAAATCGCGGACTCGCAAACACTCACGAAATCGCGCACTCGCGAACACTCGCGAAATCGCGGACTCGCGAACACTCGCGAAATCGCGGACTCGCGTACTCGCAATCACTCGCGAAATCGCGGACTCGCGAACACTCGCGAAATCGCGGACTTGCAAACACTCGCGAAATCGCGGACCCGCGAACACTCGCAAAATCGCGGACTCGCAAACCCTCGCGAAATCACGGACTTGTGAACACTCGCGAAATCGCGGACTGGCAAACACTCGCGAAATCGCGGACTCTCAAACAGTCGCGAAATCACGGACTTGTGAACACTCGCGAAATCGCGGACTCGCAAACACTCGCGAAATCGCGGACTCGTGAACACTCGCGGACTCGCGGACTCGCGAACACCCGCGAAATCGCGGACTCGCAAACACTCGCGAAATCGCGGACTCGTGAACACCCGCGAAATCGCGGACTCGCAAACACTCGCGAAATCGCGGACTCGTGAACACTCGCGGACTCGCAAACACTCGCGAAATCGCGGACTCGCAAACACTCGCGAAATCGCGGACTCGCGAACACCCGCGAAATCGCGGACTCGCAAACACTCGCGAAATCGCGGACTCGTGAACACTCGCGGACTCGCAAACACTCGCGAAATCGCGGACTCGCAAACACTCGCGAAATCGCGGACTCGCGAACACCCGCGAAATCGCGGACTCGCAAACACTCGCGAAATCGCGGACTCGCGAACACTCGCGAAATCGCGGACTCGCAAACACTCACGAAATCGCGCACTCGCGAACACTCGCGAAATCGCGGACTCGCGAACACTCGCGAAATCGCGGACTCGCGTACTCGCAATCACTCGCGAAATCGCGGACTCGCGAACACTCGCGAAATCGCGGACTTGCAAACACTCGCGAAATCGCGGACCCGCGAACACTCGCAAAATCGCGGACTCGCAAACTCTCGCGAAATCACGGACTTGTGAAAACTCGCGAAATCGCGGACTCGCAAACACTCGCGAAATCGCGGACTTGCAAACACTCGCGAAATCGCGGACCCGCGAACACTCGCAAAATCGCGGACTCGCAAACCCTCGCGAAATCACGGACTTGTGAAAACTCGCGAAATCGCGGACTGGCAAACACTCGCGAAATCGCGGACTCTCAAACACTCGCGAAATCACGGACTTGTGAACACTCGCGAAATCGCGGACTTGCAAACACTCGCGAAATCGCGGACTCGTGAACACTCGCGGACTCGCGGACTCGCGAACACCCGCGAAATCGCGGACTCGCAAACACTCGCGAAATCGCGGACTCGCGAACACCCGCGAAATCGCGGACTCGCAAACCCTCGCGAAATCACGGACTTGTGAAAACTCGCGAAATCGCGGACTGGCAAACACTCGCGAAATCGCGGACTCTCAAACACTCGCGAAATCACGGACTTGTGAACACTCGCGAAATCGCGGACTGGCAAACACTCGCGAAATCGCGGACTCGCGAACACCCGCGAAAACGCGGACTCGCAAACACTCCCGAAATCGCGGACTCGTGAACACTCGAAGACTCGCAAACACTCGCGAAATCGCGGACTCGCGAACACCCGCCAAATCGCGGACTCGCGAACACTCGCGAAATCGCGGACTCGCGAAAGCTCGCGAAATCGCGGACTCGCGTACTCGCAATCACTCGCGAAATCGCCGACTCGCGAACACCCGCGAAATCGCGGACTCGCAAACACTCGCGAAATCGCGGACTCGCAAACACTCGCGAAATCGCGGACTCGCGAACACTCGCGAAATCGCGGACTCGCGAACACTCGCGAAATCGCGGACTCTCAAACACTCGCGAAATCACGGACTTGTGAACACTCGCGGACTCGCGGACTCGCGAACACCCGCGAAATCGCGGACTCGCAAACACTCGCGAAATCGCGGACTCGTGAACACCCGCGAAATCGCGGACTCGCAAACACTCGCGAAATCGCGGACTCGTGAACACTCGCGGACTCGCAAACACTCGCGAAATCGCGGACTCGCAAACACTCGCGAAATCGCGGACTCGCGAACACCTGCGAAATCGCGGACTCGCAAACACTCGCGAAATCGCGGACTTGCAAACACTCGCGAAATCGCGGACCCGCGAACACTCGCAAAATCGCGGACTCGCAAACCCTCGCGAAATCACGGACTTGTGAACACTCGCGAAATCGCGGACTGGCAAACACTCGCGAAATCGCGGACTCTCAAACACTCGCGAAATCACGGACTTGTGAACACTCGCGAAATCGCGGACTCGCAAACACTCGCGAAATCGCGGACTCGTGAACACTCGCGGACTCGCGGACTCGCGAACACCCGCGAAATCGCGGACTCGCAAACACTCGCGAAATCGCGGACTCGCGAACACCCGCGAAATCGCGGACTCGCAAACACTCCCGAAATCGCGGACTCGTGAACACTCGCGGACTCGCAAACACTCGCGAAATCGCGGACTCGCGAAAGCTCGCGAAATCGCGGACTCGCGTACTCGCAATCACTCGCGAAATCGCGGACTCGCGAACACCCGCGAAATCGCGGACTCGCAAACACTCGCGAAATCGCGGACTCGCAAACACTCGCGAAATCGCGGACTCGCGAACACTCGCGAAATCGCGGACTCGCGAACACTCGCGAAATCGCGGACTCTCAAACACTCGCGAAATCACGGACTTGTGAACACTCGCGAAATCGCGGACTCGCAAACACTCGCGAAATCGCGGACTCGTGAACACTCGCGGACTCGCGGACTCGCGAACACCCGCGAAATCGCGGACTCGCAAACACTCGCGAAATCGCGGACTCATGAACACCCGCGAAATCGCGGACTCGCAAACACTCGCGAAATCGCGGACTCGTGAACACTCGCGGACTCGCAAACACTCGCGAAATCGCGGACTCGCAAACACTCGCGAAATCGCGGACTCGCGAACACCCGCGAAATCGCGGACTCATGAACACCCGCGAAATCGCGGACTCGCAAACACTCGCGAAATCGCGGACTCGCGGACTCGCAAACACTCGCGAAATCGCGGACTCGCAAACACTCGCGAAATCGCGGACTCGCGAACACCCGCGAAATCGCGGACTCGCAAACACTCGCGAAATCGCGGACTCGTGAACACTCGCGGACTCGCAAACACTCGCGAAATCGCGGACTCGCAAACACTCGCGAAATCGCGGACTCGCGAACACCCGCGAAATCGCGGACTCGCAAACACTCGCGAAATCGCGGACTCGCGAACACTCGCGAAATCGCGGACTCTCGAACACTCGCGAACACCCGCGAAATCGCGGACTCGCAAACACTCGCGAAATCGCGGACTCGCAAACACTCGCGAAATCGCGGACTCGCGTACTCGCGGACTCGCGAACACCCGCGAAATCGCGGACTCGCAAACACTCACGAAATCGCGCACTCGCGAACACTCGCGAAATCGCGGACTCGCGAACACTCGCGAAATCGCGGACTCGCGTACTCGCAATCACTCGCGAAATCGCGGACTCGCGAACACTCGCGAAATCGCGGACTTGCAAACACTCGCGAAATCGCGGACCCGCGAACACTCGCAAAATCGCGGACTCGCAAACCCTCGCGAAATCACGGACTTGTGAACACTCGCGAAATCGCGGACTGGCAAACACTCGCGAAATCGCGGACTCTCAAACACTCGCGAAATCACGGACTTGTGAACACTCGCGAAATCGCGGACTCGCAAACACTCGCGAAATCGCGGACTCGTGAACACTCGCGGACTCGCGGACTCGCGAACACCCGCGAAATCGCGGACTCGCAAACACTCGCGAAATCGCGGACTCGTGAACACCCGCGAAATCGCGGACTCGCAAACACTCGCGAAATCGCGGACTCGTGAACACTCGCGGACTCGCAAACACTCGCGAAATCGCGGACTCGCAAACACTCGCGAAATCGCGGACTCGCGAACACCCGCGAAATCGCGGACTCGCAAACACTCGCGAAATCGCGGACTCGTGAACACTCGCGGACTCGCAAACACTCGCGAAATCGCGGACTCGCAAACACTCGCGAAATCGCGGACTCGCGAACACCCGCGAAATCGCGGACTCGCAAACACTCGCGAAATCGCGGACTCGCGAACACTCGCGAAATCGCGGACTCGCAAACACTCACGAAATCGCGCACTCGCGAACACTCGCGAAATCGCGGACTCGCGAACACTCGCGAAATCGCGGACTCGCGTACTCGCAATCACTCGCGAAATCGCGGACTCGCGAACACTCGCGAAATCGCGGACTTGCAAACACTCGCGAAATCGCGGACCCGCGAACACTCGCAAAATCGCGGACTCGCAAACTCTCGCGAAATCACGGACTTGTGAAAACTCGCGAAATCGCGGACTCGCAAACACTCGCGAAATCGCGGACTTGCAAACACTCGCGAAATCGCGGACCCGCGAACACTCGCAAAATCGCGGACTCGCAAACCCTCGCGAAATCACGGACTTGTGAAAACTCGCGAAATCGCGGACTGGCAAACACTCGCGAAATCGCGGACTCTCAAACACTCGCGAAATCACGGACTTGTGAACACTCGCGAAATCGCGGACTTGCAAACACTCGCGAAATCGCGGACCCGCGAACACTCGCAAAATCGCGGACTCGCAAATTCTCGCGAAATCACGGACTTGTGAACACTCGCGAAATCGCGGACTGGCAAACACTCGCAAAATCGCGGACTCGCAAACCCTCGCGAAATCACGGACTTGTGAAAACTCGCGAAATCGCGGACTGGCAAACACTCGCGAAATCGCGGACTCTCAAACACTCGCGAAATCACGGACTTGTGAACACTCGCGAAATCGCGGACTGGCAAACACTCGCGAAATCGCGGACTCGCGAACACCCGCGAAAACGCGGACTCGCAAACACTCCCGAAATCGCGGACTCGTGAACACTCGAAGACTCGCAAACACTCGCGAAATCGCGGACTCGCGAACACCCGCCAAATCGCGGACTCGCGAACACTCGCGAAATCGCGGACTCGCGAAAGCTCGCGAAATCGCGGACTCGCGTACTCGCAATCACTCGCGAAATCGCCGACTCGCGAACACCCGCGAAATCGCGGACTCGCAAACACTCGCGAAATCGCGGACTCGCAAACACTCGCGAAATCGCGGACTCGCGAACACTCGCGAAATCGCGGACTCGCGAACACTCGCGAAATCGCGGACTCTCAAACACTCGCGAAATCACGGACTTGTGAACACTCGCGGACTCGCGGACTCGCGAACACCCGCGAAATCGCGGACTCGCAAACACTCGCGAAATCGCGGACTCGTGAACACCCGCGAAATCGCGGACTCGCAAACACTCGCGAAATCGCGGACTCGCAAACACTCGCGAAATCGCGGACTCGTGAACACTCGCGGACTCGCGGACTCGCGAACACCCGCGAAATCGCGGACTCGCAAACACTCGCGAAATCGAGGACTCGCGAACACCCGCGAAATCGCGGACTCGCAAACACTCCCGAAATCGCGGACTCGTGAACACTCGCGGACTCGCAAACACTCGCGAAATCGCGGACTCGCGAAAGCTCGCGAAATCGCGGACTCGCGTACTCGCAATCACTCGCGAAATCGCGGACTCGCGAACACCCGCGAAATCGCGGACTCGCAAACACTCGCGAAATCGCGGACTCGCAAACACTCGCGAAATCGCGGACTCGCGAACACTCGCGAAATCGCGGACTCGCGAACACTCGCGAAATCGCGGACTCTCAAACACTCGCGAAATCACGGACTTGTGAACACTCGCGAAATCGCGGACTCGCAAACACTCGCGAAATCGCGGACTCGTGAACACTCGCGGACTCGCGGACTCGCGAACACCCGCGAAATCGCGGACTCGCAAACACTCGCGAAATCGCGGACTCATGAACACCCGCGAAATCGCGGACTCGCAAACACTCGCGAAATCGCGGACTCGTGAACACTCGCGGACTCGCAAACACTCGCGAAATCGCGGACTCGCAAACACTCGCGAAATCGCGGACTCGCGAACACCCGCGAAATCGCGGACTCATGAACACCCGCGAAATCGCGGACTCGCAAACACTCGCGAAATCGCGGACTCGCGGACTCGCAAACACTCGCGAAATCGCGGACTCGCGAACACCCGCGAAATCGCGGACTCGCAAACACTCGCGAAATCGCGGACTCGTGAACACTCGCGGACTCGCAAACACTCGCGAAATCGCGGACTCGCAAACACTCGCGAAATCGCGGACTCGCGAACACCCGCGAAATCGCGGACTCGCAAACACTCGCGAAATCGCGGACTCGCGAACACTCGCGAAATCGCGGACTCTCGAACACTCGCGAACACCCGCGAAATCGCGGACTCGCAAACACTCGCGAAATCGCGGACTCGCAAACACTCGCGAAATCGCGGACTCGCGTACTCGCGGACTCGCGAACACCCGCGAAATCGCGCACTCGCGAACACTCGCGAAATCGCGGACTCGCGAACACTCGCGAAATCGCGGACTCGCGTACTCGCAATCACTCGCGAAATCGCGGACTCGCGAACACTCGCGAAATCGCGGACTTGCAAACACTCGCGAAATCGCGGACCCGCGAACACTCGCAAAATCGCGGACTCGCAAACCCTCGCGAAATCACGGACTTGTGAACACTCGCGAAATCGCGGACTGGCAAACACTCGCGAAATCGCGGACTCTCAAACACTCGCGAAATCACGGACTTGTGAACACTCGCGAAATCGCGGACTCGCAAACACTCGCGAAATCGCGGACTCGTGAACACTCGCGGACTCGCGGACTCGCGAACACCCGCGAAATCGCGGACTCGCAAACACTCGCGAAATCGCGGACTCGTGAACACCCGCGAAATCGCGGACTCGCAAACACTCGCGAAATCGCGGACTCGTGAACACTCGCGGACTCGCAAACACTCGCGAAATCGCGGACTCGCAAACACTCGCGAAATCGCGGACTCGCGAACACCCGCGAAATCGCGGACTCGCAAACACTCGCGAAATCGCGGACTCGTGAACACTCGCGGACTCGCAAACACTCGCGAAATCGCGGACTCGCAAACACTCGCGAAATCGCGGACTCGCGAACACCCGCGAAATCGCGGACTCGCAAACACTCGCGAAATCGCGGACTCGCGAACACTCGCGAAATCGCGGACTCGCAAACACTCACGAAATCGCGCACTCGCGAACACTCGCGAAATCGCGGACTCGCGAACACTCGCGAAATCGCGGACTCGCGTACTCGCAATCACTCGCGAAATCGCGGACTCGCGAACACTCGCGAAATCGCGGACTTGCAAACACTCGCGAAATCGCGGACCCGCGAACACTCGCAAAATCGCGGACTCGCAAACTCTCGCGAAATCACGGACTTGTGAAAACTCGCGAAATCGCGGACTCGCAAACACTCGCGAAATCGCGGACTTGCAAACACTCGCGAAATCGCGGACCCGCGAACACTCGCAAAATCGCGGACTCGCAAACCCTCGCGAAATCACGGACTTGTGAAAACTCGCGAAATCGCGGACTGGCAAACACTCGCGAAATCGCGGACTCTCAAACACTCGCGAAATCACGGACTTGTGAACACTCGCGAAATCGCGGACTTGCAAACACTCGCGAAATCGCGGACCCGCGAACACTCGCAAAATCGCGGACTCGCAAATTCTCGCGAAATCACGGACTTGTGAACACTCGCGAAATCGCGGACTGGCAAACACTCGCAAAATCGCGGACTCGCAAACCCTCGCGAAATCACGGACTTGTGAAAACTCGCGAAATCGCGGACTGGCAAACACTCGCGAAATCGCGGACTCTCAAACACTCGCGAAATCACGGACTTGTGAACACTCGCGAAATCGCGGACTGGCAAACACTCGCGAAATCGCGGACTCGCGAACACCCGCGAAAACGCGGACTCGCAAACACTCCCGAAATCGCGGACTCGTGAACACTCGAAGACTCGCAAACACTCGCGAAATCGCGGACTCGCGAACACCCGCCAAATCGCGGACTCGCGAACACTCGCGAAATCGCGGACTCGCGAAAGCTCGCGAAATCGCGGACTCGCGTACTCGCAATCACTCGCGAAATCGCCGACTCGCGAACACCCGCGAAATCGCGGACTCGCAAACACTCGCGAAATCGCGGACTCGCAAACACTCGCGAAATCGCGGACTCGCGAACACTCGCGAAATCGCGGACTCGCGAACACTCGCGAAATCGCGGACTCTCAAACACTCGCGAAATCACGGACTTGTGAACACTCGCGGACTCGCGGACTCGCGAACACCCGCGAAATCGCGGACTCGCAAACACTCGCGAAATCGCGGACTCGTGAACACCCGCGAAATCGCGGACTCGCAAACACTCGCGAAATCGCGGACTCGCAAACACTCGCGAAATCGCGGACTCGTGAACACTCGCGGACTCGCGGACTCGCGAACACCCGCGAAATCGCGGACTCGCAAACACTCGCGAAATCGAGGACTCGCGAACACCCGCGAAATCGCGGACTCGCAAACACTCCCGAAATCGCGGACTCGTGAACACTCGCGGACTCGCAAACACTCGCGAAATCGCGGACTCGCGAAAGCTCGCGAAATCGCGGACTCGCGTACTCGCAATCACTCGCGAAATCGCGGACTCGCGAACACCCGCGAAATCGCGGACTCGCAAACACTCGCGAAATCGCGGACTCGCAAACACTCGCGAAATCGCGGACTCGCGAACACTCGCGAAATCGCGGACTCGCGAACACTCGCGAAATCGCGGACTCTCAAACACTCGCGAAATCACGGACTTGTGAACACTCGCGAAATCGCGGACTCGCAAACACTCGCGAAATCGCGGACTCGTGAACACTCGCGGACTCGCGGACTCGCGAACACCCGCGAAATCGCGGACTCGCAAACACTCGCGAAATCGCGGACTCATGAACACCCGCGAAATCGCGGACTCGCAAACACTCGCGAAATCGCGGACTCGTGAACACTCGCGGACTCGCAAACACTCGCGAAATCGCGGACTCGCAAACACTCGCGAAATCGCGGACTCGCGAACACCCGCGAAATCGCGGACTCATGAACACCCGCGAAATCGCGGACTCGCAAACACTCGCGAAATCGCGGACTCGCGGACTCGCAAACACTCGCGAAATCGCGGACTCGCGAACACCCGCGAAATCGCGGACTCGCAAACACTCGCGAAATCGCGGACTCGTGAACACTCGCGGACTCGCAAACACTCGCGAAATCGCGGACTCGCAAACACTCGCGAAATCGCGGACTCGCGAACACCCGCGAAATCGCGGACTCGCAAACACTCGCGAAATCGCGGACTCGCGAACACTCGCGAAATCGCGGACTCTCGAACACTCGCGAACACCCGCGAAATCGCGGACTCGCAAACACTCGCGAAATCGCGGACTCGCAAACACTCGCGAAATCGCGGACTCGCGTACTCGCGGACTCGCGAACACCCGCGAAATCGCGCACTCGCGAACACTCGCGAAATCGCGGACTCGCGAACACTCGCGAAATCGCGGACTCGCGTACTCGCAATCACTCGCGAAATCGCGGACTCGCGAACACTCGCGAAATCGCGGACTTGCAAACACTCGCGAAATCGCGGACCCGCGAACACTCGCAAAATCGCGGACTCGCAAACCCTCGCGAAATCACGGACTTGTGAACACTCGCGAAATCGCGGACTGGCAAACACTCGCGAAATCGCGGACTCTCAAACACTCGCGAAATCACGGACTTGTGAACACTCGCGAAATCGCGGACTCGCAAACACTCGCGAAATCGCGGACTCGTGAACACTCGCGGACTCGCGGACTCGCGAACACCCGCGAAATCGCGGGACTCGCAAACACTCGCGAAATCGCGGACTCGTGAACACCCGCGAAATCGCGGACTCGCAAACACTCGCGAAATCGCGGACTCGTGAACACTCGCGGACTCGCAAACACTCGCGAAATCGCGGACTCGCAAACACTCGCGAAATCGCGGACTCGCGAACACCCGCGAAATCGCGGACTCGCGAACACTCGCGAAATCGCGGACTCGCGAACACTCGCGAAATCGCGGACTCTCAAACACTCGCGAAATCACGGACTTGTGAACACTCGCGAAATCGCGGACTCGCAAACACTCGCGAAATCGCGGACTCGTGAACACTCGCGGACTCGCGGACTCGCGAACACCCGCGAAATCGCGGACTCGCAAACACTCGCGAAATCGCGGACTCATGAACACCCGCGAAATCGCGGACTCGCAAACACTCGCGAAATCGCGGACTCGTGAACACTCGCGGACTCGCAAACACTCGCGAAATCGCGGACTCGCAAACACTCGCGAAATCGCGGACTCGCGAACACCCGCGAAATCGCGGACTCATGAACACCCGCGAAATCGCGGACTCGCAAACACTCGCGAAATCGCGGACTCGCGGACTCGCAAACACTCGCGAAATCGCGGACTCGCGAACACCCGCGAAATCGCGGACTCGCAAACACTCGCGAAATCGCGGACTCGTGAACACTCGCGGACTCGCAAACACTCGCGAAATCGCGGACTCGCAAACACTCGCGAAATCGCGGACTCGCGAACACCCGCGAAATCGCGGACTCGCAAACACTCGCGAAATCGCGGACTCGCGAACACTCGCGAAATCGCGGACTCTCGAACACTCGCGAACACCCGCGAAATCGCGGACTCGCAAACACTCGCGAAATCGCGGACTCGCAAACACTCGCGAAATCGCGGACTCGCGTACTCGCGGACTCGCGAACACCCGCGAAATCGCGCACCACTCGCGAACACTCGCGAAATCGCGGACTCGCGAACACTCGCGAAATCGCGGACTCGCGTACTCGCAATCACTCGCGAAATCGCGGACTCGCGAACACTCGCGAAATCGCGGACTTGCAAACACTCGCGAAATCGCGGACCCGCGAACACTCGCAAAATCGCGGACTCGCAAACCCTCGCGAAATCACGGACTTGTGAACACTCGCGAAATCGCGGACTGGCAAACACTCGCGAAATCGCGGACTCTCAAACACTCGCGAAATCACGGACTTGTGAACACTCGCGAAATCGCGGACTCGCAAACACTCGCGAAATCGCGGACTCGTGAACACTCGCGGACTCGCGGACTCGCGAACACCCGCGAATCGCGGACTCGCAAACACTCGCGAAATCGCGGACTCGTGAACACCCGCGAAATCGCGGACTCGCAAACACTCGCGAAATCGCGGACTCGTGAACACTCGCGGACTCGCAAACACTCGCGAAATCGCGGACTCGCAAACACTCGCGAAATCGCGGACTCGCGAACACCCGCGAAATCGCGGACTCGCAAACACTCGCGAAATCGCGGACTCGTGAACACTCGCGGACTCGCAAACACTCGCGAAATCGCGGACTCGCAAACACTCGCGAAATCGCGGACTCGCGAACACCCGCGAAATCGCGGACTCGCAAACACTCGCGAAATCGCGGACTCGCGAACACTCGCGAAATCGCGGACTCGCAAACACTCACGAAATCGCGCACTCGCGAACACTCGCGAAATCGCGGACTCGCGAACACTCGCGAAATCGCGGACTCGCGTACTCGCAATCACTCGCGAAATCGCGGACTCGCGAACACTCGCGAAATCGCGGACTTGCAAACACTCGCGAAATCGCGGACCCGCGAACACTCGCAAAATCGCGGACTCGCAAACTCTCGCGAAATCACGGACTTGTGAAAACTCGCGAAATCGCGGACTCGCAAACACTCGCGAAATCGCGGACTTGCAAACACTCGCGAAATCGCGGACCCGCGAACACTCGCAAAATCGCGGACTCGCAAACCCTCGCGAAATCACGGACTTGTGAAAACTCGCGAAATCGCGGACTGGCAAACACTCGCGAAATCGCGGACTCTCAAACACTCGCGAAATCACGGACTTGTGAACACTCGCGAAATCGCGGACTTGCAAACACTCGCGAAATCGCGGACCCGCGAACACTCGCAAAATCGCGGACTCGCAAATTCTCGCGAAATCACGGACTTGTGAACACTCGCGAAATCGCGGACTGGCAAACACTCGCAAAATCGCGGACTCGCAAACCCTCGCGAAATCACGGACTTGTGAAAACTCGCGAAATCGCGGACTGGCAAACACTCGCGAAATCGCGGACTCTCAAACACTCGCGAAATCACGGACTTGTGAACACTCGCGAAATCGCGGACTGGCAAACACTCGCGAAATCGCGGACTCGCGAACACACCGCGAAAACGCGGACTCGCAAACACTCCCGAAATCGCGGACTCGTGAACACTCG